>NW_022436954.1:29512704-29670022 GCF_009761245.1 Sapajus apella
AACATTTCAAACTATATAAAAATTCCAGAGAAAATAGGGTGTGTTTTTGTTAAGCCTTTAAATGTGGCTATGTTCAGAAAAATGCACTCAGGAATTCATTAAGTTAGGGAAAAAGTTTTAAAATCTAGTAGATTATTTCATAAAATAATTTTATAAATATTCTGGAGATAAGTATGTGGACTGAAGCCATTAAAATGGAGCCAAAATTTCAATTTTGGAACATGTTCATTAGAAAAAAAATTCATGTCTAAATCTTGATTCTCCTGGAACTTAATATTTACCTGAATTTTTTGTTTTGTTTTTCACAAAGATAATGTGTTAGCTATGTTTACTTTTCAAACCTCCATTTTCAAAGTTCCTAATTTCCCACATTTTACATGGCTATTTGACACAGCTTCAAATAGATATCATGTTTTCATTCAAGAAAAGTAATGGAAAGTGGAATTGATTTGGGTGTGTTCATAGAAAGATCTAAATCCTGTGAAAAATCTAACTTTCAAAATCCATATTAGAGCTTTAATTATCCCTCCATTTTAGTCCGAATTTACTGACAGTATTGTACTTAGCACTCTTCCTAAACCTTCTTGAAGTGAGATTTTTAGTTAATATTTTAACAAGGATTATAGGACTCAAAGACTTTTCTATAAAAGTTATACATTTACATTTTTACATTTCTCTTGATATTTAAAACAGTATCATCTAAAATTTATTTTTGAATGAATATGCACATAGTAACGTGGATTTTTATCCACATTAATTTAGCAATTATTGAATGTCTGCTATATGTTAGGCTTTGTTCTAGGTGCTGTGAAATAAAAATCGTTATGCCTTTGTGGAATTTTTTAAATGATGTTGGCTCACTTGTTTTCTGAGTAAGCAGAATAATGCTTAGGTGGACTACTGAGAAAATGCACTTATCATAGTAGGCTTTCATAAGTAGTTGTCGCAGAACCTAAATACATGCACAAATAATATTTTTGGAATTAAATGGTTGAATTTAAAAAGGCAAGCATAATGAAGTAATATCAAGTGATTGAAACGAGAGATGGGAGGGAAAGCAGTTTGTCAAGACTGTTACAAAAAGGAAAACATTTTTCTTATTTAAAAGGGTAATATATGTATTTATTATAAGAAAAAAATTCTAAAATAGAGAAAAAAACCATATTCCCTATAACTTAATCACAGCTAACTTTTCCAGATCTGTCTATAAAACCTTAACTTTTTATAGCTTGTTTTTTCCACATGGTAGCATATTTTTGTGTTATTTAGTCTATAAAATTGCTTATAATGATGGCACAGTAGTACATCCTACATGTATGCTGATTAACCAGTCCTAATTATCATTCATAGTGTTTTCAGTTTTTGTTTTATAAGAATCTCTTGCATAAATATAAATTTATTTCAGTATTTTAACACTCATAATTGTTTCTTTAGATTGACCTTTTAGAATTCATATTTTACTATCAAAGGTTGCTGTTGCTGGTATGATCTTTTGAATTGGACTGATTTTTTAAGTGTTTCAGAATTTAAGTAAATATGACCAATGTGTAGTTTGATCAAGAATAGAGAAACAGTGTTAAATAAATTTGCAATTTTGGTGAAAAAGATGATTATTTGATAAGGATTTTCTAAAATGGAACTTGGAATTAGGGCATTTCAACAACAAAATAGAAATAAATTGCATATAGGATTGACAAGTCTAGAATTGGGTCATAATACAAATGTTGATTGTATGTTCTTGGAAAAAGCAATAGTGGTCTATAATTTACACTCATTTTTGACATAATTCTGTGATACATTTAAGGGCCTGGAGAATTGAAAATTTTAGGACATCAAGAGGTTTTGGCTAACCTGTTATATCAAAATCATTATTATATTATAGGTATACATTTGTATCTACATGTTTATTTGTATTTTTAATTTTAGAGATAGAATCCCACCATGTTGCCCAGAGTGGTCTCAGATTCCTGGCCTCAAGTGACACTCCCCTTTTGGCCTCTCCAAACGCTGAGATTACAGGTGTGAACTACCACATCTGGCATTTATATCTATACAAATTGCAGAAACAATACAACTTATCATAGGAAAATTAGGAAATACAGATAAAATTATTTTTTAGGTAGTGACTGCCCCCAAAAATATAACCAAAATATAATTCCATGAGTTATGACTTAGTCTACCACTTTATCTTCAGTGCTAGAAAAGGACCTGCCACATAGTAGGCACATAATTTGTTGAATAAAAATGAATTTATTTGCAGTTACTACTTTCCTGATTTCTTTACCTTAAGATTGGGAGTGGTGGTGAGAATATTCTGCAGCTACTCCAGCAGCTAACTTAAAAGCCTGTTTCTAGATCTTAAAATGTCATTCTGTAATATTTCCAAATTTCTTAAAACTACTTGTATTCTGTAATCTTCCAAGACATATTTTTCAGGCTGTAGGTGATTGGAGAATAGCTGAAAAGAGCAGTGAAAAAGTAAATGAATGAAAGATAAATTTATATTTAGGATTCCGTTTGCTTTCAGGTTTCAGGATTGGGGCTAAGCTTTCTGGATAATTAATACAAGTAGAATCAGACAGCTTTTCTGCATCTCAAATCTGTTTAAGATAATTGTCTTAAGTCCCAGAAAAGTTTATGTGCTATACTTTAGAGTAGAAAAGATCCAGGGAACAAATTAGGAATGTGATTCTGCAATTCATTCGTTTGTTCATCACATTTATTGTGAACAACTACTATAAGAACTCATTTTAGATGGATCTTAGCCCTGCCTCTGCTGTGTGCCCAGTACTATCTGAAAACCTGTGTTGACTTGTCCCAAATGGTTATTGTGCAAAAACCTAGACAAAGTATACAGAGACTTACTTTTCCTTTAGATTATATCACTTCTTGGTGTTCCTCTACAGAGTTATGTCAGGTTCATTTATTTATCAGTCTTTATTTTTTCAAAACCAAGCTTTGCTCTTGTTGCCTAGGCTGGAGTGCAATGGTGCAGTCTGGGTTCACTGCAACCTCCACCTTCCGGGTTCAAGCCATTCTCCTGCCTAAGCCTCCCAAGTAGCTGGGATTACAGGCACACACCACCATGCCCGACTAATTTTTTTCATCTTTGGCAGAGACAGGGTTTTGCTGTGTTGGCCAGGCTGGTCTCAAACTTCTGACCTCAGGTGATCCGCCCACCTTGGCCTTCCGAAGTGCTGGGATTATAGGCGTATACCACTGCACCCAGCCTCAAATGTGTTTTTGAACCATTTCAATTTAATTGTATAATGATTCTCATAACTGGTGATTTTTAAAACATCTTATTTTTTAAGACTTTTGATGTGGGATTTCCCCCCCCAAGGGGTAAGGGAAAAAAGTGAATTTGAGGAAACCTGTTAAAATGCTCTTGACATAGAATTTTATTTCTCTGGTCAGAAAAATGTTAATTTTGTTAGCGTTTACATCAACATGTCATAAAACAAGCATAAAACAATGAAGCATGAAATACGTTCCTAACATTAGGAAAAACTCATTTATTTTTGAACAGTTAAATATCTATCATGCTTTCTTTAGATCTCAATATAAATATATTCCAGGGAAAGGACATGGCTAATCCAAACTGTTAAAAATAGATGTTAGTCACTAAGATTCATTAGACCTTTTCTGGCAAAGTTAACACTTTACAAAATTAAGTAATTTAGTGTAGGTAATCATTAGTTCCAGTAATCTATCTGAGGATAGTTTTAGTTCCAAAAGATAAGGGATGACTAATTAATGCTTGGGAAATAATTGTGGAAGTTAACAAAGGACTGGAAATATGAAGTATTTAAAAGTATCAGGAAAAGATCTGTGTTTACTCAATATCTTATACTTGTTTCACTCTCCCTAAGATAATCATTATTGTTTTTTGTTTTTTTTTAATAGAGATAGGGTCTTGCTATGTTGCCTGGGCTGATCTCAAACTCCTGGGCTCAAGAGATCTACTCACCTTGGCCTTCCAAAGTGCTGAGATTATAGCCAGGAGCCATTGCGCCTGGCCGATAACCACTGATTTGAATGTAATTAAATTTAAAGCTTAATTGATCTTGATATTGCTATTCTCGTTATCATACTCTTCTATAAAAGAAAATAGGAAGTTGGCGATTTTAAAAATTCATTTTTTTCACTAAAGACACTTTTCATATCTTTGTAAAATTTGGATAATTCATTAAAAAGGTGATGCTATTGTATGACAAATTTTTATGATAAACAGTAGGTATACCATAAGGATAAGTATTTACGTGTTCTTTTTTTGTTTAGACAGGGTCTTTCTCTGTCACCCAGGCTAAAAATGTAATGGTGTGATCATAGCACACTGCAGCCTCAAACTTCTGGGCTCAAGCAATCCTCCTGCCTCAGCCTCCCACGTAACTGGGACTACAGGCATATGCCACCACACCTGGCTTAAAGTTAATTTTATTAAGAGCCTCTGTCATTGAAAATTATACATTACTTTTAATAGATTAAATATAAGCAAGTCTTAGTTTTGCAAAATTTGTATGCATATAATGGTCTTTAAATGGAGACATTTTCTGTTGATTAATGGCAGAAAGCTCTGAGAATCCCAGATGTCAAAATAATCTTAAGTATCAAGAATTTTTTTATTTTTAGAATTTAAACCAAGCTTTGGTTATCAGGTAGAATGGATTCCTGTACAAATGCGCATAACTATGCTAATATATTTAAGAATATCTAACTCACAGGTAAGATGTTTTTATATAAATATTAGTAATACATAGGATAATAATCTTTTAAAGAAGAAAAATGGATTAGTGGTAGGATGGCTGAAGACAGGATATTGGTGTCAAAAATAGATGTTATTGTTAATTGGTGTCAATGTTAATTGTTGTCAATACCCTGTCTTCAGCCATCCCAACACTAATAATGGCACTTGAATATGGCCTGCACATTTCTTCTGCATCAGTTAGGCCAATTATAACACTATTGCTCTTTCTGGCTACTTGGTATATGTAGCTCTGTTTAGAGAAGTGTTTAGAGAAGATGTAATGAAAAGTTTATATTCCTTTAGTTCATAACTTTGTTGACTGGTATGATTTATGGGCACATGGAATGTCTAGATGCTTTATATTTTTAATTCTTGATAACAACCCTTTGAAGTAGATGTTATTATCATTCCCATTTTGTAGGTGGAAAAGCTGATACTGTAAGAGAGTAATTGATGCAGTGTGATCAAATTCTTTTCATTTTACCACACTGCAGTTTTAACCTCCAAAACACATTGATGATTTTTTTTTTTTTTTGAGGTGGAGTTTCGCTCTTGTTGCCCAGGCTGCAATGGTACAATCTCAGCTCACAGCAACCTCCACTTCCTGGATTCAAATGATTCTCCTGCCTCAGCCTCCTGAGTAGCAGGGATTACAAGCATGCACCACCACACCCGGCTAATTTTTGTACTTTTAGTAGAGATGGGGTTTTACCACATTGGCTAGGCTGGTCTCGAACTCCTGACCTCAGGTGATCTGTTCACCTCAGCCTCCCAAAGTGCTAGAATTATTAGGTGTGAGCCACCACACCTGGCTGATGATTTTTAAAAGGTTGTTTGTTTTTTTGAGATGAAGTTTTGATCTTGTTGCCCAGGCTGGAGTGCAATGGCATGATCTCTGCTCATCACAACCTCCGCCTCCTGGGTTCAAGCGATTCTCCTACCTCAGTCTCCTGAGTAGCTGGGATTACAGGCATGCACCACCAAGCCCAGCTAATTTTGTATTTTTGATAGAGATGGGATTTCTCCATGTTGGTCAGGCTGGTCTTGAACTCCAGACCTCAGGTGATCTGCCTGCCTCAGCCTCCCAAAATGCTGGGATTACAGGTGTGAGCCACCCTGCCTGGCTTCAAAGTATTTTTTTTTTTTAATGAATGATGTTTAAAAAAATAATGAGATTATAGCTATTCTGTTAAGGCCACCAGTACCAGCTCTGTAGAAGGCCTCTCAAATAATATTTACTGGTTGCATTAATGAATGACAGTGGCCACGTACTAGAGATCAGAGAGTTTTTCTGCATTAGTCAAGTGTCTTTCTACATACATTTATTGGGCTAATACCAGTTTACCAATTCAAGAAGTAATTGATGAATCCAAGATACAGGACCACTTTGTCAGGGAGGGTTATGTAAAGTTTGGCTATTTCATAGATACACATAATAGACATAATTTTACTGAAATGCATCGATGATAGTACAGTCTTTTTCTTGTTTCTATTTTTGTATCCGCCCATATCACCCTGCCAACCATAACTATGTTTAACAACCTTGTGGGTATTCCTTATTTTCTCTATGCTTATATCATACATGAACATATATAGGATTTATTTTTAGTTATTGCTTTATAAAGATAGATTATATAAATTTTACTATCCTTTCATTCAATAAGATCTTGTGCCAATCCCTTCCAATTACCTGTTAAAGCTGAATACATAATATTCCATGCTGTGGATGCATCATAATTAAACTATTTCCCCACTGGTGGACATTTAATTTTTAAACTGTTTTTGCTACTAAAATTATATTGATTAACCTTGTACAAATACCTCTCTATTCTGTTGCTTTTATTTTTATGGGATAATCCCAGGAGTAGAATTGCTGGGTCAAAAGATTCATTTTTTAAAATCAGAATAGCTATTACCAATGGCTTTTCATAAAGACTGTAACAATTCATATTTCCTCCAGCTAAGTGTGAAGTGCCGTTTTCATTACATGGCTTCAGTTGTGTTAATACCTTTGTAAGTTTTTACCATTCTAATGGCTATTAAGTAATATCTATATTTTAATTTGTCTTTCCCACGTTGAAAGTGTACACATATTGTCATATAGCTTTTTTTTTTTTTTGGAGATGGAATCTTGCTCTGTCGCCAGGCTGGAGTGCAGTGGTGTGATCATGTCTCACTGCAACCTCCGCCTCCCGGGTTCAAGCGATCCCCCTGCCTCAGCCTCCTGAGTAGCTGGGACCACAGGGGCGCACCACCACACCTGGCTAATTTTTTGTATTTTAGTAGAGACGGGCTTTCACCCAGCTGGCCAGGGTGGCCTCTATCTCCTGACCTCATGATCCACCAGCCTCAGCCTCCCAAAGTGCTGGGATTACCGCTCCTGGCCATCACATAGCTTTTAAACATTTACATTTTCTGTTCTGGGTATTAACTATTAATATTCTATGCCTGTTTTCCCAGTGGATGGCTTTGGTTTTCCTGACAGGTTGTGTGAACTGTATATAATCTCACTTGGGAAACTGGTGACTTAAACTCATCCTACTTTATTCCCACTCTCAACTCAGCCTATTTATCTCTACTAAGCAAAGCAGCTAAATGCAAGGAAGCCTCAGGTTCTATGGGAATCGCAAAGAAGAGGCCCAGTAGAGGGCTTAGGTAAAGGACTAAGAAGCTGACCTATAGAAAACTTGGAACCTCGCAAATGCCTCACTACCCCAGACAAATGTTGATATCAATCGGGCCTCTTGAAAACCAAAAAGGATCAAAACAGGCAGGCTGAGTCCTCCCTGCTCTTCAGTAGAGATTTCTTCCTGGTTTCTTGGCAGGAGTGTTTGCTGCCTACACCTGCTACAAAGCTGTCATGGTAGAGAAGGGTCAATTTCTACTCCTTTAGGACTGTTAACACAGCTTCAGTGAATAGACAGGAAAAAACCCAGCACATCTGAAGGATCTAGCAACCAGAAAGGAATATAAACTAAAACTGTCAGGTCCCTGATGAAATAGAGCTGCTAGAGGAGAAATACAACTGGAACAAAGTAATATGAACACAGGATTCGAAGGGCTGTGTTAACTCGAGTCAAAAACCATTATGTATGAACCAAATACAGTTAAAGGCTAAGTAGAAGAGAATGGTCACATGGAGCCCTAAATGAATAGCCTGGTTAACCTACTGGATAAACTATTTTAACACCTTGAGCAAAATTTCAAAGAAAGGGTAAAGGTAACAGATTTCAAGGATGAAACCAGGAGATCTAATGTATATAGTTCTAGAAGGAGAAAAATGAACAGATGGAAGAGAGATACTTATTTCTTGAGCTAAAAAAATAAAAGGCCCTGAATATATGGGTTCAAAGGGCATGCTGAGTGCCAAGCAGATTTTGAGGTAATAAAAATAAATGACAGTTACTCACTGTTCAACCTGCTAGGCAATATTCTAAAGGCTTCATATTTATTAACTCATTGAGTCCTCAGAATAGCCCTAACAACGTAGGTATTATTATCCCCCTTAATCAGAAATAGCTAGATTGTGAATCCAGGAGGTCTGACTCCAGAGCCTTGATTGAACTCCTTCAAAGTACAAAGATCTATGTTTAAGAGTGTGCTAAAATGTATGATCTCTGAAGATCAAGATAAAAATAATAAGTCCAGAAAGAAAAGTTATCAGCAAAAGCAAAAGAGACTGTCAGCATTCTCATCTGCAGCAGCTTAAGCCAGAAAACTGGGAATGCTTCTCTGTTACTGTACTACTTGAGAGAAAAGGACCTAAACATCTAATCAGCCAAAATATTTATTTACCTATCTGGGTGAAACAAAGATTTGCTGGTTAACGCAGTTGAGCACCTAACCCCACCCACACTATGTGATGAAATACTCAGAAAAGAAAGAGAAATCTAATAGTATTTAATCTCTTTGCACATGCTATTTCTCCTGCCTGGAATAACTTCCCTTTCTTTACGAAACATCTCAGATTCTCCTAGAAAAAGTTATTATCTTTTTCCGGGAAATCTTTTGCAAATCCCCGAGTCTAAGCCTTTTGCTCCTCCCAAATGCTCCTGTAGCACCCAGTACTTTCTTCATTTTAGCACTTACCCATAATCTCTTAAAATAATCTTCCATTTCCTTTTTTCCCCCATAAGATTGTAAGCTCTATGAGGGCAGGGGCAGACCTGCCTTGTTCACACTGGTAGTCTCCATGCCTAGCATAATATCTGCAATATAGTAGGTTGATGGTGTGACTGAGTATATGTAGTCAAAATTTGCAAATCTTTTTTTGCTGCTCTACTCAGATTGTTCTATAGCTATTCAAGAAAAGGAAGTCTTTAAGTTTTTCTTCAGTGGATACATATAGTCCTATTCAGGTAGACCTATTGGGTATATATTTCTGTATTCATCTCATGACTATTTTACAGCATTTTATTAAATTCGCAAAGTTCCTATGTAAATGAATGTATGAAAATCCATATAGATTCAATTTACACAGGTATATTTATAATGCATTTTATCCATGTTTAGTTCATACTTCTGTTATTTTTGAAGAACAAAATTAATAAAGTATAGGGATAAGTTTGCAAGGTTGGTTAAAAACTGGTCAAAAATTCAGATTGCTGCTCTAAAAAAATAGCATTAATCCTATATTTTTCTGTTTCTCTTCAGATTAAAGCTAAAAATTATGACAAGGTTGAAAAGGTGAGTCCTCAAATATACTTTGAATTTTATATTGAAGTTTAACTTAAAACCTTATAAGACAAATGTAATAAAATGTTAACAATAATTGAATCTACATAGTGATTTTTTACAAGTTAATTATATTTATTCAACTTTTTTATATGCTTAAAAATGTTCATCATAAAAATTTTGGAAAAGGAAAAGAAAATAATTACACTCCCCTGACAAATCATGAGAAGCATTTTAATTATCTAAACCGAAAATGGGTAAATTATTTGCCTTTTATTTATAAGAAGATAAATTCATAAAGGGAGATGAATTTGTGTTTTTGATTTTCCATTTCATCTATGTCCATGTGAAATTTATTTAACTGGATTCTGATAATATATTCTTGTATTTAAAGCTATTTCAGAGATGCCTTATGAAGGTTTTGCACATTGATTTATGGAAGTGTTATCTTTCATATGTCCGAGAAACCAAGGGTAAACTACCAAGTTACAAGTAAGTGAAATCAGGATCTTAACAATGCAAGTCATCTCCAGGCACACAGTCAATCCCACATAAACTCACACCTATTAGCTCCAGGTGGGAAGAAATGTCAGGATTTGAAAAGTCAAATCGTTAGGATTTCCTAAGAAATTAGTAACCTTGAAAAAAGTGCTTCAAAGAAAGTCACTGGCATGAGTCCTATTCTGGACAATTGAAATCGCCCAAGCCCTTTCTATACTGAAACACTGTGTATTTGCAACACCAAACTACTTTGTTGGCAGGCTTATTGTCAAACTTTCTCAAAAAGCATCTTCATACTTGTGCTGGTACTACTTTGGGCGGTCACAATGCAATGTGCTACATAAGTGATCTAAGGGGTCTCTGACAATTAAGGTGATCGGTGGGGTCTCTGACAATTGTATTGTGAAGTTGCCATCCCCACTCTGACTTATACCCACCTCCCCATCTTTGCCGAATCTAAATAATGGACCTTCTGAGGTGCTATTTTTGTACATAACAGGCAAGTTATGTCTATTACTAATATTCTATCTTTATTGTCTTCCTGATTATTCTTTTTGTTATTATTTTTGTGTTTTGAAACAGGGTCTCAGTTCTGTTGTATAGGCTGGGAGTGCAGTGGCACAACTTTAACCTCAACCTCCTGGGCTCAAGTGATTCTCCCGCCTCAGCCTTCCAAGTAGCTGGGACTACGGGAATGAGCCACCACACCTGGCTGATTTTTTTTTCTTTTTTTTTTGTAGAGATGGGGTCTCTTTGTGTTTGAGACCCCAAACATAGCAGGGTCTCAAGGGTAAGCCAACATGCCTAGGCTGGACTCAAATTACTACGCTCAAGCAATTCTCCTGCCTCAGCCTCCCAAAATGCTGGGATTACAGGCATGAACCGCCATGCCTGGCCTGTTTATACTTTATTGTCTTATACTGAAGTAGAAGTTCTTTCTCCCTGATATACCCTTTACATTTTAACATAAGTAGCATTTCAATAAAACTATACTTTACAGATTTCTACATTTTACTTTAGAGCTAATAGATCTTCAGACTTAATGTATTTCATTAATGAGAGAACCACAAATTTCCACATTTGAATCTGCTACATATAGAATTAATGCAACTTAAAGGATATAAAGAAAGACATGAGCCTCATCTTTGATAAGCTCACAAGCAGTAAAGGAAACAATTTATGATATTGACAAGCTTAACATCAAAGAATGACTTTATATACTTACAAAGATGTCTTTAATTTTTATTTATAGAGAGAATGTTCAAATGTTATTCTGATCCTGTGATCAGAAGCTACGTTTTAGTTATAAATACATTTATTATTTATTTACTTATTTTTTTTTAGAGACAAGGTCTCACCATGTTGCCCAGGCTTGTCTTCAACTCCTGGCCTCAGATGATGCTCCTGCCTTAGCCTTCCAAAGCATTGGGATTATAGGAGTGAGCCACCACACCTACCTTCAAATAATATTTCATTTAAAATTTTTTTAGAGACAAAATCTTACTCTGTCACCCAGGCTGGAGTGCAATGGTGCATTCATAACTCACTGTAAACTTGAAATCCTGGGCTTAAGCAATCCTCCCACCTCAGCCTTCTGAGTAACTAGGACTACAGTTGCACACCACCATGCCCAGCTAGTTTTTTTAATTTTTATTATTTTAGAGACTCGGTTTCGCTGTGTTGCACAGGCAGGTCTTAAACTCCTGGTCTCAAGTGATCCTTCTGCCTTGGTCTTCCAAAGCACTGAGATTATAAGCATGAGCCACCATGTCTGGCCTAATCATAGATAAATTTTAATAACAAAAAAATTTTAAAAACATCTCTTTCATGTTCATTTCAGAGAAAAAATGGCTCAAGCATATGACTTTGCACTGGATAAAATTGGAATGGAAATTATGTCCTATCAGGTAGAGTTAAAATTTTTTAATATAGGCACTTAAATGTGCAAATACCAAGAAAGATATTAACATTTTTATTTCATTTCTTAGATTTGGGTGGATTACATCAATTTCCTAAAAGGCGTGTAAGTATTTTTCTAGTTTTTTAAAAAAGATAAACAGTTGATTTAGGTAAAATATAATTTTTAGTTCTTTGAGAAATCGCCATACTATTTTCCATAGAGCTGTTATTTGGGTAGATACTCAGTAGTGAGACTGATGGGTTGAATGGGATTCAGCTATAATACAATTGATGACATTTCTTATACAATTTCAGGGAAGCTGTAGGATCTTATGCAGAAAATCAAAGAATAACAGCTGTCCGAAGAGTTTATCAACGAGGTTGTGTTAATCCGATGATCAACATTGAACAACTCTGGAGAGACTATAACAAGTATGAAGAGGTAAATTACCTCAGAGTAGTTGTTTATTATAAACTAAGCCATTTTAATTTTTATGCATTGTGGATTTGTAGATTATAGCCTTTCCAGCATCACATTCCTGGATATCAGTGTTACACTTTTTTTTTATTGATCGTAATGAAGGCACTATACTGTTTTTGCAAGATTTTGAGAGTCTCCATATTAGTGTTATTTTTTAGAGGATATTCTGAAGATCATAGTTCTTATAAAACTATTTTTTTTTTTTTTTTTTTTTTTGAGACGGAGTTTCACTCTTGTTGCCCAGGCTGGAGTGCAATGGCGCGATCTCGGCTCACCGCAACCTCCGCCTCCTGGGTTCAAGCAATTCTCCTGCCTCAGCCTCCTGAGTAGCTGGGATTACAGGCACGCGCCACCATGCCCAGCTAATTTTTTGTATTTTTAGTAGAGACGGGGTTTCACCGTGTTGACCAGGATGGTCTCGATCTCTTGACCTCGTGATCCACCTGCCTCGGCCTCCCAAAGTGCTGGGATTACAGGCTTGAGCCACCGCGCCCGGCCTTATAAAACTATTTTTATTCTATGCTAAGCCATATCCACACACTCATACACACACATACACATTGCCATTGACCTTCTATAAAACAGTTCCTTCTGGGAATTATTTTTCCAGTAGTAACTTTTGGGAACTATTTTTCAGTTTCTGTGCACCTCTTTCACCTGATTACAGTGATGTGATTATTAGTTTGAATTTGTGAGGTGTGTGGCTGCAGTCCAAGATCTTTGTGTTGTTGGGATCTGCTTTTGATAACTGACTAATCAATCTGAATACATAAATATACATGCCAAATAAGCTCTAGCATTAAAAGAAAGTTCCTTGGCTGGGTGTGGTGGCTTACACTTGTAATCCCAGCACTTTTGGATGCTGAGGTAGAAGGATTGCCTGAGCCCAGGAGTTCGAGACCAGCCTGGACAAGATGGCAAGACCCTGTCTCTAAAGATAAAAAAAAAACAAGTTCCTTATATGTATATTGTGATTTGGAAGAACTATACAGGGGAGAGAAATTGTTCCCTCACAGGCATTAGCTGTGCTTCTCAAACTTTATTGTTTTGGGATTTAAAAAATGATTGAAGACCACAAAGAATTTTTTTTTGAGATAGGGTCTTACTCTGTCACCCAAGTTGGAGTACAGTGGCACAATCACAGCTCGTTGCAGCCTTGATCGACTTCCTGGGCTCAGGTGATTCTCCCACCTCAGTCTCCTAGATAGCTGATACTACATGCATATGCCACCACTCCCAAGCTAATTTTTTAGTAGAGATGGGATTTCTCCATGTTGCCCAGGCTGGCCTTGAACTCCTGAGCTCAAGCAGTTTACCCACCTTGGCCTCCCAAAATGTTGGGATTACAGGCATGAGCCACCACTCCTGGCCAAAAGCTGTATTTTCCAAAACAAAAAATGTAGTGAGAAGAATGGCATTGTTTTCATATTTTCACAAATCTCTTTCACATATAGTTTAATAGGAAATAGCTGGATTTTCATATCTGCTTCCATTCAGTGTGTTATAATACTGAATGTCATGTAGCCTCTCGAAAACTACTGTATTTTTGTGAGAGAGGCAAATAATGTCTTAGTATTATATTGAAAGCTATTTTGATTTCATGGACTCTCTGAAAGGGTCTCAGAATCCTTGGAGCACTCACTGAGTGGTAATGTTTATCTTTCCTTGCTACTTCTGTTTGTCTTTTTAAAAAGTGTTATACAACAGAACTAGTTAGAAAAGGGCTATTAGCCAGGTATGGTAGCTCATGCCTATAATCCCAGCACTTTGGGAGGCTGAAGTGGGAGGATTGCCTGAGGCCAGGAGTTTGAGGCCAGCCCAGGCAACATAGCAAGACTACATCTCTGCAAAACAAAAAACAAATTTTTTAATTAGCCTCGTGTGGCAGTGCACACCTATAGTCCCATGTCAGGAGGTTGATGAAGGAGGATTACTTGAGCCCAGGAGTTCAAGGTTCCAGTGGGTTAGGATGATGCCACTGCATTCTAGCCTGGGTGACAAAGGAAGACTCTGTCTATAAAGAAGAAAAAGAAAAGGGCTATCAAAGTCAAGCCATGGCTATTCACCTAGATGAATCTGTACATCTTTTTTTGTTTTGTTTTGTTTTTTAAGTCTTGTTCTGTCGCCCAGGCTGGAGCACAATGGCACAGTCTTGGCTCACTGTGACCTCCACCTCCCTGGTTTAAGCAATTCTCCTACCCAAGTCTCCCTTACAGGCACATGCCACCACACCCAGCTAATTTTTTTGTATTTTTAGTAGAAACGGGGTTTCACCATGTTGGGCAGGCCGATCTTGAACTCCTGACCTCAAGTGATCCACCTGCCTCAGCCTTCCAAAGTGCTAGGATTACAGGCATGAGCCATGTCGATTTTTTTTTAGTAGAATATTATATGGAATAGTTGACCCTTTTCAAATGATTCTATCTTTAAAAGTTCCCGATAAATGGAAACTTACTGCCAGCTCATAATAGATATATGCACACCCTCCTTGATCTTTGAAATGTATAATGTGATTGAACCTTTATTTTTATTTTTTCTTGCTTTTAATGAGCTGTATGAACCTTTATTAAACAAGAAATCTTTTAAAATAAAGAATGTAAAGTTACTTAGTAAATGAATAAATTAACTGTATTATATAATTTTTAAGATACTATACTTAATTTTAAAATATTTTTGCTTTTTCTAGGGTATCAATATTCATTTAGCTAAAAAAATGATTGAAGATCGGAGTAGAGATTATATGAATGCTAGACGTGTAGCAAAGGTATGGAATTCCATCAGGCCCTTATTTTAATGATTATTTTGAGTCTGTTTTTTACAGCAGAGCTTTCCCTGTCTGGTATTACTCTTGATATTTTCAATCATTAGCAATCTTAAGTAACAGCAATTAATTGTAAAATCTGAGATGATATATTTGAAATATCTCTTTGTAAGAACAAAATATAATAAATTGAGTTTAGAATAAATTATTTTTTAAAATATGGAAACAGAGGACATAAAGACAAGGCTCCACCTAGAATTGATGAAGTAATTCTTTTCCCTCTCTTGTTTGGGTTCATCTGAACATTGTATTACTCTGTGGCCTAATAACATAGCTCTTAAGGACACATTTTGATTGCGTGCATACCTTTCCATTCATTGACACTTTTAGAAATCAGGAAAAATAACCCATTAATACAAACTATTGAAATTTTAACAGACAGTTTCTCCAAAGATGGAAATAATAGTGCCACCAGATCATCAGTCCTATTGATCTGTCAACTCTTATATCTTAGAAAGTAACCTCCTAGATCACTTAGGTCCTCCTAGAGAGGACCCATGGGTGTTTTGTTCACCCAATTCTGGAAACCTGTTCTTGAGTGGGTAATACTCTTATCTTTTTCTCTACTCTTAAATAGTTTTTAGATTATATTAACAAAGTGGTATTTGGAAAATGTAGGCATTTTGAACATTGTCTTCCAAACTGATCTACCCCATCCCTCGTATATCTGAGTTGTTCCTGGCTCACCAAAGAATTCTAAATGGTTGTTGTCTAGGAATATGAGACAGTAATGAAAGGCTTGGACCGCAATGCTCCCTCAGTGCCTCCTCAGAATACTCCTCAAGAAGCTCAACAAGTAGATATGTGGAAGAAATATATACAGTGGGAAAAGAGCAACCCTCTTCGTACAGAGGATCAGACCCTTATAACAAAAAGAGGTAACGAGATTAACCCTCGTGGGACTTCAGTTATATGTATGTTAGGCCACTTGGTATCCCCATAGGTTACTGAAACTTTTACTGAAACTTTTTTACCCTAATCTTTTTTTTACTTCTTCAGATTCAATAATTCTTAAAGATCTATCTCCATGTTCACTGAACCTTTGTTTTCATTATATGCAGTCTGCGATTAAGCCCATCCAGTGAATTATTTATTTCAGATACTATATTTTTCAGTTCTATAAATTTCCATTTTGGCCGGGCGCGGTGGCTCAAGCCTGTAATCCCAGCACTTTGGGAGGCCGAGGCAGGTGGATCACGAGGTCAAGAGATCGAGACCATCCTGGTCAACACGGTGAAACCCCGTCTCTACTAAAAATACAAAAAATTAGCTGGGCATGGTGGTGCGTGCCTGTAATCCCAGCTACTCAGGAGGCTGAGGCAGGAGAATTGCCTGAACCCAGGAGGCGGAGGTTGCGGTGAGCCGAGATCGCGCCATGGCACTCCAGCCTGGGTAACGTGAGAGAAACCCCCTCGGTAACAAAAATAAAAAAAAAAAAAATTTCCATTTTATAAATTATTTATTATTTATTTATTTTTGAGACCAAGTCTCACTCTGTTGCCCAGGCTGGAGTGTAGTGGTGCAATCTTGGCTCACTGCAACCTCCGCCTCCTGGGTTCAAGCAGTTCTTCTGCCTCAGCCTCCTGAGTAGCTGGGACTACAGGTGCCCAGTACCATGCCCAGCTAACTTTGTATTTTTAGTAGAAACAGGGTTTCACCATATTGGCCAGGCTGGACTTGAACTCCTGACCTTGTGATCCGCCTGCCTCGGCCTCCCAAAGTGCTGGAATTACAGGCATGAGCTACCCACCTGGCCTATTTTTTATTTATTTGTTTTTTGAGACAGAGTTTCACTCTTGTTGCCCAAGCTGGAGTGCAACGACGCAATCTCGGCTCACGGCAACTTCTGTCTCCCAGGTTCAAGCAATTCTCTTGCCTCAGCCTCCCGAATTATTGAGATTACAGACATGTTCCACCATGCCCAGCTAATTTTGTATTTTTTTAGTAGAGGCGGGGTGTATCCATGTCGGTCAGGCTGGTCTCGAACTCCGGACCTCAGGTGATCTGCCCGCCTCGGCCTCCCAAAGTACTGGAATTACAGGTGTGAGCCACTGTGCCCAGCAGAAATTTTTTATTTTTTATAGTTCAATTTTTTGGTTTCCATTTCTTAGTTGAGAGTCCTTGTGTGTTCATTGCCATCTTTTGGTTTATATCTTTGAACATATTTGTAACAGTAGTTTAAAGTCCTCATCTGCCAGTTCCAACATTTGGGCCATCAACCATCAGGGAGTTTATTTTCTTTGATTGCTTTTTCTCTTGATTATGGTTTACATTTTCTTGTTTCCTGTTTAAATTTTTTCCTTTAGATATTGTACAAATGCATAGATGATACATTGTAAAGACTCTGGATTCTGATATCTTCCTCTGAAGAATGTTGTTTTATTTCAGCAGGAAGTTAAATTACTGTCAGATTACTTGGACTTTGTGGAGGCTTGGCTTTATACTATGAGGACAGGTCTGTTTTAGTTTTACCCTCAATCGCAGAATAAATACCTTAGTCTTGGAACATAGTCTTTACTCCTAAGACATAATGAAAAGTCTAAGGTGTCTACCTTGATCATCTAATTGGATGGGACTCAAATTCTAAACTTCATTTCCCTTAGTTAGTTGCTGAGGTATCTATTCAACTCTTTCCACCTTCCAGTTTTGTTTTCTGCTGGGCTGTTTGTATTCTTTCCTACGTATGTACATTTTAGGGATCAGCTGAGGATTTGAGAACATTTATGCCCAGATTTTCAGGCTCTGGCTTTCTCTTTTTGGGGATGTCTCCCCTCAATTTCCAGCTGCTCTCATAGGCCAGAACTCCATGTCACTTCAAGACAGTAAGACTGCTGCATTTGACTTGAGTTCTAGCTATCCCAGAAGTGCACAACATGAGCATGCACTTGAAAGGAAAAGCCATATTAAATATGGATCTCACCTAGTGTTATTCTGTCTTTTTAAGGGCTCAATCTCTGATTTCTGCTTATTTTGGTCATTTCCAGTAACTTTAAATAGTTGCTTTGTATTTTCATTTGTTTATAATTTTTACTTGCTGAGGGTTGGTCTGATACAAATTACTCTGCCACTGACAGAATGTAATTTGGCCCTTTATTGATTTCCTCAATCTTGCCTTGCTGTCTTACTTGTAGGTCTTTGGAAATATTGTTTCTTTTGCCTACTCCATTTTTATATCTACTCCATCCTTACTCCACTTTACTTATTTTTCTCTGACCGGCTTCATCCCTTCTTCAGTTGTGTTAGATCTCAGTTCCTTAGTGAAGTCTTTCTTGAGTCCCTAAACTATGTTAAGTCCTGCTGCTGTAAGTTATAAGAGTATACTGTACTTTTCATCATCATAATACTTTTGATCTTTGCTTTCTTAGTGTCTATATTCCCCATATACTGTACACTTCTTGAATATAGGAAGTCTTACTCACTTGTGTATTCACAGTACCTTTCACATTCCCTGGCATATAGTTGATGTTCAATAAATATTAATTTAGGCTGGCTGCACTTTGGGAGGCTGAGGTGGGAGGATTGCTTGAGCCCAGGAGTTCAAGACAAGCCTGGGCAACATGGTGAGACCCTGTCTCTATACTTTTTTTTTTTTAAGATGGAGTGTTTGTTTACTCACTCTGTCACCTAGGCTGGAGTGCAGTGGCACCATCTCGTCTCACTGCAACCTCCATCTCCCAGGTTCAAGAGATTCTTCTGCCTCAGCCTCCCGAGCAGCATGCCCACCTAATTTTTGTATTTTTTAGTAGAAACGGGGTTTCACCATATCAGACAGGCTGATCTCAAACTCCTGACCTTGTGATCCACCTGCCTCAGCCTCCCAAAGTGCTGGGATTACAAGCATGAGCCACTGCACCCGGCCTCTATAAAAGATTTTTTAAAATAAGCCAGATTTGGTGGTGTACGCCTGGTCCCAGCTACTCCGGAGGCTGGGGCAGGAAAATCACTTGAGCCCAGGAGGTCGAGGCTGCAGTGAACCATATTTGTGCTACTGCATGCCAGGCTACATGACAGAGGCCCTGCTTCCAAAAAAAAAAAAATTAATAAGTAATAGATGGAGCTTAGATGGAGCTTAAATGGATGATGGTGCCAGAAATCACTAAAGCTTTTTATTTCTAATCATTATTAATTTTTGAGGATCCTAATTTGGTTATGATACTTGCATTGATAGTTTTACAAATAATACTTATTTTAATTGAATGTTGTTTGTTAATTTCTTCCCTTAGTTATGTTTGCTTATGAACAGTGCCTGCTTGTGCTGGGCCATCACCCTGATATTTGGTATGAAGCTGCCCAGTATCTTGAGCAGTCAAGTAAACTGCTTGCAGAAAAGGGAGTAAGTGTTCCTTCTCTGTCCCCACTTTGATATTTTTGTGGTTTTGATATAGCAATGATTTACTGAAAAATATAACTGAATTTTGGTAATAAAGTATAAGTGTTGAAAATTTTAAGCTTACATTAATATGAATCTTAGTGACATTCATATAATTAGATCTCCTTAGAATTAAAATCAACTGGCTGTTTTTTAATGTATTAAAGTGATGAATCATTTAGAGTACTTGTATGATTATTTTGTAAGTTAAAATAATGAAAGGAGTCTTTAGAATTTTTTTAGAATCCAGAAATGCATATATGTGCATATATGTGTGTGTGTAAATACATATATGTGTGTGTGCATACATGTGTGCTTTCTTAGACACATATAAATAAAATAAAATAGATATAACTATTAATTTTATTCTCTAGCAATTAAATTAAAATTATTGAGGATGAGCTTTTTTTTCCTCCTAGGATATGAATAATGCCAAATTATTTAGTGACGAAGCTGCTAATATATATGAAAGAGCCATAAGCACTTTATTGAAGAAGAATATGCTTCTTTATTTTGCATATGCAGATTATGAAGAGGTAAGTAAAAATGTTTAGAGCCTTCTTATAATTCAATTTTTTACTGCAAGACTGAACTTTTCTGCTTGCTGCTTTTTTGCCAGGCATATTGCTTTTGGTAGACAGAGATAATGCCAAATGAACAGTTATTCGTTATCAGCTTATACTATATTTATGCTCAATGGAGATGCCATTAGAGGTGGGGGATTATAGCCTTTGGATTTCTTAGAGTTCAAATCCTGCTTATTTATGACCACATGTTGATATTCACTTCTTCTGTACCACCTTAGAGTCGCATGAAGTATGAAAAGGTTCATAGTATATATAACCGACTTCTGGCAATTGAGGATATTGACCCCACCTTGGTGAGTAACTTTACACATCTTTTTTCCACCTTTACATTCTTATCTAACAAAAAATAAATTTAAATGTATATACAGTAAAATTCACTGTTTTTGTTGTGTAGTTCTCTGAATCTTGACAAATAACATTGAATCATGGGATCATCACCACAATTAAGATAGAAAACATATCCATCATCCCTCAAAAATTCTCTCATGTGCCTTCTTTGTAGATATAACCCTTCTCTCTGCCCTTATCTCTGACATTTGCTGATCTGTTTTCTGTTAGAATTTTTTCTTTTCATTTATTTATTTAATTTTATTTTTTTTGAGACAGAGTCTCGCTCTATTGCCCAGGCTGGAGTGCAGTGGCACAATCGTGGCTCACTGCAACCTCCATCTCCTGGGTTAAGTGATTCTCCTGCCTTAGCATCTGAGTAGCTGGGATTACAGGTGCGTGCCACCATGCCTGGCTAATTTTTTGTATTTTTAGTAGAGACGGGGTTTCACCGTGTTAGCCAGGATGGTCTCGATCTCCTGACTTCATGATCTACCCGCTTTGGACCCCCAAAGTGCTGGGATTACAACCAGTGTCCTGGAAAGAAATTAGTCTGAAAATCACTTTATTCTAAATCCTATTCTATCATAGTGGTTTTCAAAG
Source organism: Sapajus apella (assembly GCF_009761245.1). Classification (NCBI taxonomy): domain Eukaryota; kingdom Metazoa; phylum Chordata; class Mammalia; order Primates; family Cebidae; genus Sapajus; species Sapajus apella. Next base: position 29,533,714 of record NW_022436954.1, read on the forward strand.
TCCTGACTGCAAAAGTGCAGTTGTGCTTTCCCATTGGCAGAGGAAGGGGACAGGCTTGTGGGTATGTCTCTAGACCCTCTGCCTCAAGTCAATTATGGCTGTACTACTTTTTTTTGTTACTGATTTATATTGGCATTCCACTGCTCTATTTCCTACATTTATTATTATGATTCATTCCACAAACATATCTAGCAAAAATATTGCTGGAGTCTATGCATTGTGCTAGACTTCAGCAACATAATGACAAACTAGATAAAACTCCTTTTCTTGAGGAACTCATAGTTCATTCATCCATCCATTTATCCATCCATCAAAACTGGGTAATATACCTTGACATTATCAAAACTGGACAAACCAGGATCCTACTAATAGTCATTTGTTCATTAAACAAATACTACATACTCACAATATGTTAGACACTCTGTAGGTGCTGGGTATAAAATGGCTCATCGTTTATCCATGAAATTCCATTATATGTTGTTTGAAAAATAGAATAGTGGGCTTTTAAAAATAAACCAAGACTGGGTGAGGTGGCTCATGCCTTACAGGCTCACTCCCAACACTTGGGGAGGTAGAGGTGGGCAGATCACCTGAGGTCAGGAGTTTGAGACCAGCCTGACCAACATGGTGAAACTCTGTCTCTACTAAAATACAAAAATTAGCCAGGCATATTGGCGGGTGCCTGTAATCTCAGCTACTTGGGAGGCTGAGACGGGAGAATTGCTTGAACCTGAGAGGCGGAGGTTGCAATGAGCCAAGACTGCGCCACTGCACCCCAGCCTGGACAACAAGAGTGAGACTCCGTCTCAAAAAAAAATAAATTAAATAAATAAATAAATAAATACAAACCAAGAAAATGAGAAGTTAAACATGTATTGCAAACGTGCTTGTATTAAAGTAACTCGAGATTTGTAGATATTGGCATTCATTAGTGGAGTATGTTCTAGTAGTTCCACAGTTTTCCTCTTAACCTTTAATTTTAGAATTAGTGGTGATGATTGCACAACTTTGTGAATATATTTAAAACCACTGAATTGTAGGGCTGGGCGTGGTGGCTCATGCCTGTAATCCAAGCACTTTGGAGGCCAAGGCGGGCGGATCACCTGAGGTTGGGAGTTCAAGACCAGCCTGACCAACATGGTGAAACCCCATCTTAAAAAGCAAAAAAACAAAAAACACTGAATTGTAAAGGGTGAATTTTGTGGTATGTGAATTATATCTCAATAGAAAACAATAGCAAATTAATTTGCATGCATCTCTAATACCAGAAAAATTAGCTTGTGGATTTAAATAGCATGTTATCTAAATTCCTACTTTCTAATTTCTTGGGTATTGAGGATTGCATTTTTATGCAGGAAACATACTGCCAAATTTGTAGAACACAAATACTTTTTTTTTTTTTTTTGCATAGGTATATATCCAATATATGAAATTTGCACGGAGAGCAGAAGGCATCAAATCTGGAAGAATGATATTTAAAAAAGCAAGAGAAGATACCAGAACCCGCCACCATGTCTATGTTACTGCAGCACTCATGGAGTATTACTGTAGTAAGGTAAATACTGAAATACAAGTGTAAAGGTAAAACAAATTCCGTCATCTGAGATTTGTAAAAGAAAGGTGGTCTTAGTTTCTGTCATTAAGCTTTTATTGCTCCATTTTTAAAGGCAGCCTAAGTGTATCTGTGTAAAATTACACAGAGCATCATCCAAATCCCCAACTGCCTGCTAATTCATGCCTTATTAGTCAGCACATTTCTGAGCCTAAACTCCTTTGAATAGTTTTTAGCTCAGCAATTTTTACTTAACATGATTTTAATTTCTGTTTTAATTCTTATGTATTTTGTCATATTTAGGTATAATTTTAATATTCTTGCAAGTATTTTATCTGACATTACATGGAAATCAGTACTTTACTTTCTTTACTTGTAGGACAAATCTGTTGCCTTTAAGATTTTTGAGCTGGGGCTAAAAAAGTATGGAGATATTCCAGAGTATGTCCTGGCCTATATTGACTATCTTTCTCACCTCAATGGTAGGTTGATTCTAGAATCTATAATGATTACTAACATTAAACCATCTGAAATTATGTTGCTTGAGTTTTTCCTTCTTGAATGTATTATAATTTTGACATCATAGCAGACTTGATAGGCACTCAAGAAATACTTGTGTCATATCAACCATGAATATATTTACAGAGCAATGGTAGATACTTTTTGACTCTGCAGAACTGTTTTTATTCAGTAAAGTACCATCAGTAGTGGGATAAACTTGCAAAGTTAGAGTTAGGAGACATAGAGTTGTTTATATTCATCTCTGATGACTCTGGGCAAATCATGTCTTGTTTCCTCAGAGGAAAACAAACCAAAAACAAATAAACAACAACAAAAAATACTCTCTAGCCACCAAAACTCAAACTCAAAGATGCCCAAATGGTAAAGGAAAACACTAGACTACTGGGGAAAAGATTCAAAAAGAAACATTATGGTTTTTAGTATTTATTTCCCTATTCTGTTGTAAGAATAATACTGGCCATCCTTTATTGAGTTCCTACCATGTACCAGGCACTGTGCTAGGTAATTCATATATCATTTAGTCTAGTTTACTACAGTCCACAATATGTAATTTTTTTTTTTTTTTTATAGAGTTTCACTCTTGCCTGGTCTGGAGTGCAGTGGTGCAGTCTCCGTCGCCTCCCAGGTTGAGTGATTCTCCTGCCTCAGCCCCTGGAGTAGCTGGGATTACAGGCATCTGCCACCACACCCAGCTAATTTTTGTATTTTTAGTAGAGACAGAGTTTCTCCATGTTGGTCAGGCTGGTCTTGAACTCCTGACCTCAGGTGATCTGCCCACCTCGGCCTCCCAAAGTGCTGGGATTACAGGCATGAACCACAATGCCCGGCCTCATAATATGTAATTTCTTAACAAAAAAAAGATGTAGTATAAAAGTTGGTTTTTTAGCTAGGGATGGTGGCATATGCCTGTAGTCTCGGATACTTGGAGGGCTCACTTGAGCGCAGGAGTTGGAAGTTGCAGTGAGCTGTGATCACATGCCACTGTACTCCACCCAACCTGGCTGACAGAGCAAGACCCTGTCTCTAAAAACCATTTAAAAATAAATGAATAGGCTGGGCATGGTGGATCACGTCTCTAATCCCAGCACTTTGGGAGGCTGAGGAGGGCAGATCACCTGAGGCCAGGAGTTTGACACCAGCCTCGCCAACATGACAAAACTCTGTCTCTACTAAAAATATAAAAAATTAGCTGGACGTGGTGGCGGACGCCTGTAATTCCAGCTACTGGGAAAGCTGAGGCAGGAGAATTGCTTGAATCCTGGAGGCAGAGGCTGTAGTGAGCTGAGATTGTGCCATTGCACTCCAGCCTGGGCAACAAGAGCAAAACTTGGTCTCAAAAATAATAATAATAAATTAAATAAATAATAAATAATCACTAAAATTTGGCTTAAGAAAGAAGTATGCAATTATGCATCATGTAAATGATTATAGAATTAGGTATTATAGGTATAAATCAGTAATTTTAATACATGATTTTGTATTTTAGCTTAATGATTCTACATTCTGGGAAAAAGATTTAACTCCAAAAAATGAGATAGTGGGGCATTTTTCTTATCAATCTTGTTTTGTCTAATTTTTAGAATAGCTACTAGTATGTGTATTTTTATTAGTTTTTAAAAATGAAGATGATATATGATGTTAGCATTATTGTCTTCCAAAATAAGTGTCTTAGATAATTAATTCATTCATCTATCCATCCATGAAACATTTACTCATTACATTCTGGTTACTAGGGTCGGGGAATACAAAGATGAATAGGATTCACCAGAACGTTTTTTGTGGGGGAATCCAATGTGTAAATATAATTACATCATCATTTGATGGTTCATTGTATCATAGTTCTGAGGTTAGGTGTGTAATAGTAAACTTCAATTTTCTCATCTGCAGAAGTAACTGAAGTCATAATAAGAATACATTTCATAGGATTGTTGAGCGGGTAAATGAGTTTTTGCATGTGTTTCACTTATATATAGAATGTTGTGGTTATTCCATAAATGTTAACTATTTATGATGAGGGTGGTAATCATTAAAAATATGCCAAATACTCGAATAGATTCCTGAATGAAGTACTATAGAAGCACAGAGAAGAGAGTATAATTTAAGTTATAGAGCTATGCTGCACAATTATGGTAGTCACTAGACTATTAGGTATTGAACACTTGAAATGTTGCTAGACCGAATGAGTTGTGGTGTAAGTATAAATACATACCAGATTTCAAAGACTTAGCATAAAAAAAAGTAAACTATCTCAACATTTTTCATATTGATTACATGTGGAAATAAGATTTAGGTACATTAGGTTAACTTAAATATATTAATTTTACCTGTTTTTACCCTTTTTATTAAATTCCATATGTGGCTTGTATTATATTGCCGATGGACAACAGTGTTCTAGAGGATGTCATAGAGAAGGGCACATGAGTTGAATTTTGAGAAGTGAGCGGTAGTTAGCCAGCTAAAGAAACAGAAAAATGCATTATTCTGGGCAGAGAGCATAGCAGGCAGTGTAAAAGTTCTGTGGAATGGTAAAATATGTGTCTGGACCAAAGCTTGGGATAGAACAGAAAAAGGTAAAACGTAAGATCATTTCTAAAAGTATAATATGTTAAATTGAAGATAGAAGTGACAAAAATAGTGCTATCTTCTTTGCTCTGTTTAATTTTTTAAATTAAAAAAACATAGGATTTTTATTTTGCATATAGACATGTAATAAACTGAATAACTACCCCCAGGCAATTAAAAAAAAAAAAAAACTCCTCTGCTGGGTTAATTTTTCTTTTGAACAGCTTTATTGAAGTATAATTTATATGCCATAAGTGCATCCATTAGGTGTACAATTCAGTGGTTGTTAGTAATGGATTCAATGGTTGTTGTTACTGTTGGATTCTTAAGTAATAAAAGATCCCTTAGAGCTTAGCAAGAAGTGTCATCTTCCCACTTCCAGCTACAGACTCTTAAAATTTAATATACCTCTGTCAACCAATCTTAATTCATTTCCATTTCAATATTTACCTACCAACTTAGATATTGTACCTCTGCAAGAGTTAAAGTAGCTAAATATAGCATAGTCCTGGTGCCTCAAAATAAGAAACTCAATTATTTCTAAGTTTGATTTTGCCATCCTTCCACATTAAATGTATTTAAAAAATAGTAGTAGTCTGACTAACATCAGCAGATATGTACTTGTCATTATTTTTAAAAGGCAAATGGGATACCTGTTTCAGACAGCATTGTTATAAATGGTTATGCAGTAGAGGAGGGCTGAACTAGAAGGAAGAAAACCTGGCTTCCAGTTACTGCTCTGCTACTCTATCACCAAGAGCCAGATCAAATCCCTTAAGTTTTCTGAAGCACAAGTTTCCTCATCTATACAAACCAAGTGTGATAATAGTTACCTTTCTGCTTAGGATTTTTGTTAAGGATGAAGTGAGATAATACATGTGAAAATATTGTTGCCTCGTAAAAGTGAATTTTAAAAAAGACATTTAAAATCTTTTTCAATATCCTAGAGGACAATAATACCCGAGTTTTGTTTGAACGAGTTTTAACATCTGGAAGCCTTCCTCCTGAGAAGTCTGGGTAAGCCATTGTGAACAACTGTTGGTCATGTTCTAAAGACAGGTTTCTTACCTGAATTGTGGTCTATGGAGTGAATGTTTGCTTGAGAATGAGTTTCAAGAGGAATTTCCTTTCCTTCTCAAGACTTATTTTGCCTACCAGCAATAATTTTATACCTGCACAGTGATTAGAATTGTTTTAAGAGATGCCATAGCAATTTATTATCATCTTTCTTGTTTACTATATATCCCTAACCAGAAACAGTGGCTCATGCCTGTAATCCCAGCATTTTGGGAGGCCGAGGTGGGAGGATGACTTGAGCCCAGGAGTTTGAGACCAGCCTGGACAACATAGTGAGACCTGACCTATACAAAAAATATTAAAAATTAGCTGGGTGTGGTGGTGCATGCCTGTAATCCCAGCTACTCAGGAGGCTGAGGCAGGAGAATTGCCTGAACCCAGGAGGCGGAGGTTGCGGTGAGCCGAGATCGCGCCATTGCACTCCAGCCTGGGTAACAAGAGCGAAACTCCGTCCCAAAAAAAAAAAAAAAAAGAAAAGAAAAAAAGCAAGCCGGGCGCGGTGGCTCACGCCTGTAATCCCAGCACTTTGGGAGGCCGAGGCAGGCAGATCACAAGGTCAGGAGATCAAGACCATCCTGGCCAACATGATGAAACTCCATCTCTACTAAAAATTAAAAAAAAAAAAAATTAGCTGGACGTGGTGGTGCACGCCTGTAGTCCCAGCTACTCAGGAGGCTGAAGCAGGAGAACTGCTTGAACCCAGGAGGTGGAGATTGCAATGAGCCAAGATCGCACCACTGCACTCCAGCCTGGGCGACAGTGCGAGACTCCGTCTCAAAAAAAAAGGAAAAGAAGAAAACCATATATATATATGGTTTTTCACCTCCCTTACTCAAAAGCAAAGACTCTTACATATTCAAAGTTTGTTTTACATTTTATGTCTGTGATTTATGGTTTTGACTCTGTTTTGACTTACAGAGGAACAGCATTGTCAAGCACTACAGTGGAAATTTTATAGTAAGGCTTTGGAGTCTTGGGTTCAGTATCCAGCTCAGCCAACTAGATGGCAAAGTTCATAGCTATACCAAGCCTCACTTTCTTATTAACAATAATGTCTACCAGTGTAGGATTTTTGTGATAGCCACATATCTGGTATATAAGAGGCATTTAATGTATTACTTTAGTACAAAGGTGCTTAGTGACATGTAAGTAGTCTCAGAGTATTAATTTTAGCTGTTAGAAGGATGATGAGGTACCAGTTTGTCCCCAGTGATCCACATTAATGGGAAACAATAGAGTAATCATATTAGATTTTAGAATATATTTTTATTCATATATTAGATGAAGAATGTATTCTACATTATAATTCCTGCCATTTAAATAAAGTGATGAAGCCACATTATTCAGGAGAAATTAGAAATTTGTCTAGGTTCCTTTTCCAACTTCACCTAGAGTTTACCCTCTCTAAGGTAAGTCTCTCATCTTGACCACAAAGAATAGGAAGCTATACTAAATAAGTAAAAACTCAAAAATGAGCTTAAATACACAAGTGATAGGTTTATAATTTGCTTTGAGATAAGCAAAAATAAGATGATGCAAATATGGCAAAATATTAGCAATATAGGTAGTGGTATATAGGTATTCATTATACTATTCTGTTTTTCTATAGTTTAAAACTCTTTATAATAAAAAATCACTTTTTATAACTTAAGGAGAAAAGGGAGAGCTTAAGGCATTTTTGTAAATGAACTCCCTGCCCTAAACCCAGAATAATTAAAGTATTGATTGTATTTCTTTTCTTACAGAGAAATCTGGGCCAGATTTCTAGCTTTTGAAAGTAATATTGGTGATCTAGCTAGTATACTCAAGGTGGAGAAAAGACGGTTTACGGCATTCAAAGAAGAGTATGAAGGCAAAGAAACGGCTTTACTAGTAGACAGATACAAGTTCATGGATTTATATCCTTGCTCTGCAAGTGAACTAAAAGCACTTGGTTATAAGGTATGTACTTAGGATCAAGATGTGTAGTGTCCTTACTTTCCAGTGGTTTAGAAGAGTTCATTGATAACCTGCACTCTAAATTCTGAAATGTGAATTAATCTAGTTTTAGAATAGATTTGCAGGAAGCAAGAAAAAAAGTTCAGAGATTTTCCTTGGATTTAGGAAATGCTGAGTGTTAAAGTCACTGAACAAATCAAAATGAAATGGGATTTAATACTTTATTCTGTCCCTGAAATTATCAGTGCCTTATATCTGGTGGGCAAGATGGAGGGGTGTGGAGGGAAGAAAAACAAAAGAAAATCTGAATGTCATCTTAGGTATTACTTTTTTTCCTAATAGTGCTTATCAAATTGATAAATATGTTTTGACAGATCTTAAACCAAATGTAGTTCCTGTTGCATATTCTGTAAGATGTAATGAAGAAATATTACAGCTTGTTAAATCCATAAAGTTCCTTGAGGGATTTGTATTCTTAAAACGGCACTCCTTCAGTGGCCCTTAGAGGAATTAGCTCATCTATGAATGGAACTCTTCTATAGAGACTGCTGATTCATAAGAAAATAAATCTGGCACCTGAACCTGTTCAGCCCACAGGGAGAGATTAATATATACAAAGCCCCAAAACAGCCCTTACTGAGAAAACCACTGTTCTATCATTTCTTGATTTTTCTGTGACATGTGAACAAAGACTAAGATGGAAATTCACAGAGAAGTCCTCAGTTGATCTCTTAAAGCCAGCCAGCATTAGGATGTTCCTGACCATCATTCTCCTTTTCCTCACTGCCCTCTTTTAGCCTGGGTCTTGCTCTTTCTGATCCAGATAAAATGTTTTGAGAAAAACTATCCATAATTGATATTCAGATATTTTTGTTAATGGAAACTCTATTTCTGTGCCAGATGCAAATTCCTAGTATGAACCAAAGGATTACTGCTCAGGGATAAGTAGTTTCTGCTTCTAATTTTAACTACTTCTCAATGAAAAGTCAAAGATATTTTACTACAGTAAATCCCCATTTAACATCATTGATATGTTCCTGGAAACTTTGACTTTAAGCAAAATGATATACAGTACATCCTCAAATAATGTTTTTGTGTTCAATGTGGTTTCATTACAACCTTGCTAAGAAAAAAAATTGGCTTTGCTATACATCATTTCTCTCTCTCTTTTTTTTTTTTTTTTTTTTTTTGAGATGGTCTCTCTGTCTATCCAGCCCAGGCTGGAGTGCAATGGTGAGATCATGGCTTACTGCAGCCTCAACCTCCCTGGGCTCAGGTGATCTCCTGTTTCAGCCTCCCAAGTAGTTGGAATTACAGGTGAATGCCACCAAACGTGGCTACTTTTTGTATTTTTTTGTGGCGATGGGGTTTCACAATGTTGCCTGGGCTGGCCTCAGACTCCTATGCTTGAATTCCACTTGTCTTGACCTCCCAAAGTGCTGGGAGTACAGGAAGAGCCACCATACCTAGCCCATCATTTCTCTAAAAGTTATAGTTTCCTAGAACATATTAACAATGTTAAGTGAGGACTTACTGTACCTTGTGCAATTGCTAAAGGCTATTTCAACTTTTCCAAGATGAAAATAAAAATTAATGAAGTTAATGAAAATAAAGATCTGCCAGGCACAATGGCCCACGCCTATATCCCAGCACTCTGGGAGGCTGAGGCAGGCAGATCACTTGAGCCCAGGAGTTCAAGACCAGCCTGGGAAACATGATAAAATCCCATCTCTGCAAAAAAAAAGAAAAATTAGCCAGGTGTGGTGGCACCTGCCCGTGGTCCCAGCTATTTGGGAGGCTGAGGAGGGAAGTTGAGGCTACTTTAGTGAACCGTGATCACACCACTGCACTCCTATCTGGGTGATGGAGTGAGACCCTGTCTTTTCGTAAAAGGTGAAAGATTTATATGATCTAAAGAAACCAGAGTATGACCCTGTCTTTAAAAAAAAAGAAAGAAAGAAAGAAAGAAAGATCTTACTATTTTCAAGTTTTACTTGAAAATAGTGGCCGGGTGCGGTGGCTCACGCCTGTAATCCCAGCACTTGGGAAGTCTTGGCAGTTGGATCCCCTGAGGTCAGGAGTTTGAGATCAGCCTGGCCAACATGGTGAAACCTCATCTCTACTAAAATACAAAAATTAGCCAGGCATGGTGGTAGGCACCTGTAATCCCAGCTACTTGGGAGGCTGAGGCAGGAGAATTGCTTGAACCCAGGAGGCAGACATTGCAGTGAGCTGAGATCGTGCCACTGCACTCCAGCCTGGGTGACAGAGTGAGACTCTGTCTCAAAAAAAAACGAAAATATTAAGTATTCAGGAGGTAGAACTACCTCCTGAATATGATGTTTTCCATCTTATATTACTACTCTTTTATTTTGGGGGGAAGGATTAATGTGCTTCTGTGTGTATGGTCAGTGGTATGGTGTGCATGCATGTGTGTGAGAGAGATTTTTAAAAAGTGATACCCAATGTGCCTACCATTTAGATTTGCTTATATAATTAATACCAGATGTCACCAACTGCATTTCAACAAATTTTGAGAAAGTGGAATGTTTTTTATCTCTCGATGGTGGCAAAAAGGGGTTCTTCTGGCTCTAGGTAGACTGAGTGACACTGGGTTGCCTGGAGCAGAGGAGCGCCTCTGGGACAGGGCCTCTGTTCACAGGTGTTGCTCTGTTCATTGTATTGCTCCCTTTGGCATATCTTTTCTTCGCCCTGGCAGGGCAATGCTGGTGTAGTGAAAAGAAGACTGTGGATGGATTTGAGGTCAGAGAGGTGTGGCCTCCCAATCCTCCTCTCTCTACTTCTTATTAGCTATGTGACCTGGGAAATATCAGAACCTTTGTGAGCTTTAGTCCCTTCTGTAAAATGGAGATGTTACTATTTGCCTCATCAAAGAGAGAATAAATGGCTAAAATTGCCTGATGAATATTGTCTCTGCTCAATAAATTTTCCTTGTCCCCTGTAATAAATAGTACATTGGAAATAATTTTTCATTGCATTAGCAAAATCTTAAGCAGTGTGATGCCTTCACAAAGCAGAACATCACTTAATCCAGCTTCTTCATTTGATGAAACTAATGTTCAATTCTAGTGGAAGGGTGGTGTCAGAAGATCTAAAATCTTGTCTTTTCCCCCAAATTATGCTAGCTTCTCCCAGTCTCAAGACTACACACAAAAGCTTTTATCTGTTCTACAAATGTCCTACCTGGCAACACTGAGTTTAATAACTTTTAACTTGTGTTGGGGTAAAGTTATAATACACTGAGTCTTAAAACCAAATAGCTTTCCTTGTTAATAATCTTTGCCATCACTGAAGTCCTTGCTTATCTCTCTCCATTTTTTCTGTGGTTTTAACCCAGGTATTCACACTGTATCCTCAAGGTTATGAATTGCACGATGTCCCTTTTTCAGATTTAGGATTCTTCTGTTCTGCATTTTCAGGATGTCTCCCGTGCTAAGCTAGCAGCTATAATTCCAGACCCAGTTGTAGCTCCTTCTATAGTGCCTGTTCTGAAAGATGAAGTGGATAGAAAACCAGAATACCCTAAACCAGACACTCAGCAGATGATTCCATTTCAGCCACGACATTTAGCACGTAAGCCATGACTTTAGATCCAGTGCTGAGACCTCAATTTGTTTGTTGATTTAAATCCAAGGTGTGTGGGTAAAGTGACATGGCCTCTCAATTATGGGTTAATTATTAGACTTAGGGTCACTATGACAAGTAACCTAGCTTTAATCTTTGAACCAGATTAACTAAGAATGTCCTAAAAACAAAACTTCAATGATCCAGATTCCAGGAACCCATTTGGCAGTGATACTTGGTTTTCAGAAATGCTGCTATGGCCGGTCGCAGTGGCTCATGCCTATAATCCCAGCACTTTGGGAGGCGGAGGCGGGTGAATCACCTGAGGTCAGGAGTTCAAGACCAGCCTGGCCAACATGGTGAAACCTTGTCTCTACTAAAAATACAAACATTTTCTGGGGATGGTGGTGAGTGCCTGTAATTTCAGCTACTTGGGAGGCTGACACAGGAGAATTACTTAAACCCGGGAGGCAGAGGTTGCAGTGAGCCAAGATCGTGCCATTGCACTCCAGCTTGAGCAACAAGAGCCAAACTCCTTCTCAAGTTAGTAGCCTCTCTAGATTCTTTTTGAACAAGGCCCTTCTGATTAAATACGTTGTTGAATAATTGACTTGAAACAGGATTGCTGAACAAATGACTTGTACAACTCAGAAGCCGTCTTTGACAAAAACTGACTTTAGTTCAGCCCTGGTCTTGTAGAAAGTCACTTGTCTACTTCTCTGCCTCCTAGTGGCCATGGCGTTGAGACAGCTGTCACTGTCTCACCCACTTTGGTTTGGTAAAGCACTAGAAGCATCTTAAATGTCCAGAACAAAGCCACGTAGACATGGAAGATCTTTATGTGCAAGTCACATTATTTTAGCTCTGTGTAGAAACTCTTCCATCCCACTTGATTCATACTTTTCTTTTTCTCACAGCTCCAGGCTTACATCCTGTACCTGGTGGAGTGTTCCCAGTACCCCCTGCAGCTGTTGTTTTAATGAAACTTCTCCCTCCTCCTATCTGTTTCCAGGTTTGTTTATTATTTTCATAGTAGATAATGGCTCTGTGGGTTACAGTAACTGTGTACAAAGTTACCGCTACTTTAACTTGTCAGATTACTGGGGATTAAAATTTATTCATGTCAAAATAGGGTCCCTTTGTACAAGTGGATGAACTGATGGAAATTTTCCGAAGATGCAAGATACCAAATAGTAAGTAACGGAAGCTCTGTTTCAGAGTGTCATTCCACGCTGTTGTCTCATAGGCGGAGGACACTGTTATTCTTTGCCACTGAAGTTTACGAAAACAGCCAGCCAACTTGAAGTGCAATGAAACCCAGGAGTTACCCAAACCCTCTCTGGCAGAGAAAGGCTTATTCATATTGAATTCCACTAAGAAAAATGTCATAAAAGCTTTTCTCTTCATGCGAACATGCACTATCAGACTTGGCTTATGAAAATAACTTTATTAGTGCTTTTGTCTTTTTCTTTAATTATTTAGCATCAGTAGTACCATCCCATATTTTGCTACAATAGTAGGCTATGAAACGAACTATAACTATCCACAGCTGAACATACATATCCTTTCCTAGTGGAATATGTTTTTACATTTTGTTGTTTTGTTTTAATAGCTGTTGAGGAAGCTGTGAGGATCATTACTGGTGGGGCCCCAGAGCTAGCTGTAGAAGGTAACGGCCCAGTGGAAAGTAATGCAGTACTCACCAAGGCTGTCAAAAGGCCCAACGAGGATTCAGATGAAGATGAAGAAAAGGGAGCCGTTGTCCCGCCTGTTCATGACATTTACAGAGCACGGCAGCAGAAGCGGATTCGGTAGGGCTTAAACCGCCTCTGCAAGAAAACTCCTGTCCAGGATTCCCTTTTTGCCTCAAGTCGTATGTTTAAAAGAGACAACGCTTTGTTACAAGGTTCTTGGAAACAAAGTTGTATTGTCATTGGTGCCTCTATCATATGGTTCTTGGGAAAAAACAAACCAACCTGTGTGAATTTTAGAATGTGGAACAGACCTATGCTCTAAGCAAAATTTAGGTTTTCAAAAATGTGAGAACAGTACAAAATGGCAGAACCACATTTTGTTCCCTCTTCAAGGGTGTCTTGTATGTGCCGCTTGAAGATTTGTGAGTTTTTCAACAGTTTTATTTTAAAAACTGGATGGCTTATGATTGTAAAGCATTTTATCACATTTTCTGAAAAACAATTGTTCTTGGTTTGCTTATGTAGAGTCCTGCCTTATTGTTTGTTTTTATTTATGGCAGAATGTATGAAATCTGTTTTGTAGTTTGAAATTTTAAAAGTCCTTTAAAAAATAAAAGGATTCAGAAACATCATGCTTCCTGTGCATCTTTCAGATTTTATTTATAATAACTACTTATGTTATTTGTTCAATACCATTTAAAAATAAATGTCAGTACAAGGAAAAGTCATCTTGTATTTACTAAATGTAGGCTACATCACACACTCTTTCCTGGGTTTTTTTTTTTTGTACTAACTAAAAACATTTTTAAGAGGCAAATTAAACATTTTAAAAATCCTCAAATATGAATACATTTGCCCCCCAGTAAGTCTGAGACAGATTAAGATCCTGTTATCTTTTCTCTCTCTTGAAAGCAACCTAAGTGTGGAAATTCCTTTAACCACCTGCTGTCTTGTTCTCACATACAGTATCCCTTATCTGAAGTACTTGGGACCAGAAGTATTCAGGATTTTGGATTTGTTTCGATTTCAGAATATTTGCATCATACTTACCAGTTTACCATCCCTAATCCAAAAGTCCAAACTCCAAAAAACTCCACTGAGCATTTTCTTTGTGCATCATGTTGGCACCCAAAAAGTTTTAGATTTTGAAACACTTCGGATGTCAGATTTTCAGATTAGGGATACTCAACTTGTATATTTTCAAAGGTGCCCAGTGCTCAAGAACATTTATTCCCATGAGCTAAACGTAAATAGCATTAAGGAAAATGACATCTATTTAACTAAATTCTAATTACAGTGAACAAAAATTTGTCATGCAAATTAAGTCCAGAGAACTAGACTTTGCTCTTTGGTAACATTACTTCCTCTTCTCATTACTAGTTAAAAACTAAAAAGCAGGATGGAAACAAAAAGGAGGGGAGGAAGAGTACTATGTTTATAAAGAAATGATCTTACATATTAGAAACAATTTAGACAGTTTAGAATTTGAATTCAGATGTGATTAAATAATCTGACATTTGAAATCAGCTGCAAATGTCCCATAAAAGTCTTACTTGTAAAAAGAGATTATCTTAATCATTTTCCCAGCACTTTGGGAGGCCAAAGCAGGTGGATCACAAGGTCAAGAGATTGAGACCATCCTGACCAACATGGTATAACAAAAATTAGCTGGGGGTGGTGGCGCATGCCTGTAGTCCCAGCTACTCGGGAGGCTGAGGCAGGAGAATAGGTTAAACCCGGGAGGTGGAGGTTGCAGTGAGCTGAGATCACGCCACTACACTCCAGAGCCTGGTAACAAAGCAAGACTCCACCTCAAAAAAAAAACTGGCTGGGCACAGTGTCTCATGCCTGTAATCCCAGCACTTTGAGACCTGAGGTCAGGAGTTCGAGACCAGCCTGACCAATATGGAGAAACCCCATCGTTACATTAGCTCGGCATGGTGGCACATGCCTATAATCCCAGCTACTTGGGAGGCTGAGGCAGGAGAATTGCTTGAACCCAGGAGGTGGAGGTTGCAGTGAACCAAGATTGTGCCATTGCACTCCATTCCAGCCTGGGCAATAAGAGTGAAACTGTCTCTCCACCCCAAAAAAACTTAAGACACAAGTAGGCCAGGGGTGGTGGCTCATGCCTGTAAATCCCAGGACTTTGAAAGGCAAAGGTGGGCAGATTACTTGAGGCCAGGAGTTCAAGACCAGCCTGGCCAACATAGTGAAACCCCATCTCTACTAAAAATACCAAAAAATTTAGATGAGTGTGGTAGTGCAAGTCTGTATTCCCAGCCTTTAATCACTTTATTAGTCCATTTCCGCATTGCTGTAAAGAAATAACTGTGGCTGGGTAATTTATAAAGAAAAGAGGCTTAATTGGCTCATGGTTCTATAGGCTGTACAGATAGAATAGTGGCAGTTGCTTCTGGGGAAGCCTCAGGAAATGCATAATCATGGCAGAAGGTGAAGGGGAAGAGGAACATCTTACATGGCCAGAGCAGGATGAAGAGGAGGGGGCAGGTGCCACACACTTTTAAATAACCAGATTTCATGAGAACTTACTGCCATAAGAATAAAACCAAGGGGATGGTGCTAAACCATTCATAGGGACTCTGCCAATCACCTCCCACCAAGCCCCACCTCCAACACTGGGGATTACGGTTTGACATGAGATTTAGTGGGGACACAGATTCAAACTGTTATCGATCATTGGTTTGTTTTTTTTTTGAGATGGAGTTTCGCTCTTGTTACCCAGGCTGGAGTGCAATGGCTCAATCTAGGCTCACCGCAACCTCTGCCTCCTGGGTTCAGGCAATTCTTCTGTCTCAGCCTCCCGAGTAGCTGGGATTACAGGCACGTGCCACCATGCCCAGCTAATTTTTGTATTTTTAGTAGAGACGGGGTTTCACCATGTTGACCAGGATGGTCTCAATCTCTTAACCTCGTGATCCACCCGCCTCAGTCTCCCAAAGTGCTGGGATTACAGGCGTGAGCCACCATGCCCAGCCTCATTGTTAAGGTTACTATGTATATGATAATTGTTCCTATTGCATTTATTTATAAGATTTTTTTTTGCCTAGAAATGATCAGCTCTTTGGGCATAACAAGGATTGTTTCTCAGTAGAAGAAAACATTTTCTAATGTTCTAATTGCTATAGATATGTATGAATTTTTAGTTTTTAAGGTGATTCTACCTGAATATTTGATAATTCCTTTTGTTAAACAGTTCAACAAGCAGCATGATGTTAGAATCTGAACTTACCTTTGGGAATCTAATGTGCAGACTCATGGTACAGTCAGGCCTATACTTCGAAGGACTCAGATCAGTATTGCTGGACCCAGAGAAATTGCCAAAAGATATCCATATTTTTCCTGTTTATAAACGCAATGGCAGCATCTCCTCAAGATTCCAGAACTACACAAAAGTTTCAAGGACTATACATGTGTCCTTCCTAAACAAAAATTAATCAAACTCTGGCCTTTACCACTAAAATTCAAACAAGAGGTTGTGGCTAGGTGCGGTGGCTCACGCCGATAACCCCAGTGTTGGGATTCACTTGGGGTGGCTGGCAAAATATTAGGGAAAGTTAGAAGATTATAATCTCAAACTTTTTAGAAGGTCAAAGGGTTTTTTTTTTTTTTTTTTTTTTTGAGACGGAGTTTCGCTCTTGTTACCCAGGCTGGAGTGCAATGGCGCGATCTCGGCTCACCACAACCTCCGCCTCCCGGGTTCAGGCAATTCTCCTGCCCCAGCCTCCTGAGTCGCTGGGATTACAGGCACGCGCCACCATGCCCAGCTAATTTTTTGTAGTTTTAGTAGAGACGGGGTTTCACCATGTTGACCAGGATGGTCTCGATCTCTTGACCTCGTGATCCACCCGCCTCGGCCTCCCACAGTGCTGGGATTACAGGCTTGAGCCACCGCGCCCGGCCAGGCCAAAGGGTTTTAATGGATCTACCTGAAGGCAGCCAGTTCATTACGTTAGAATTTTAAGTCAAAGGGTAAAAGATAGGGACAATAAAGCTTCCCCAGTTAAGTCTGTTTACACCACATTCCTTTGTCTCTGTTTGCGCATGTAAACTTTTGTCATTCGTAAAACCACTCTTTTAACCATGTTAATTATCCACAAGTATGCTGACTTAGAACCTCTGTTATTAAATCTATACTGAATAAATGTCATGAGAAGCAGTGAGTGGTAGTCAGTTAGCTGCAATTGCCCTCTGAAAGCTGTTGACGACCAACCCTAGCTCACTCAAAATCAATGTGCTAGGTGTGAGAGTGTATTCACTCATCCGTCGTTGAGTCAGGGTGTGCAGGACACACCTCCACAGGTGGTGACCTCAATGTGATACTCGCCATATCCCAGCATTTTGGGAGGCCGAGGCAGGTGAATCATGAGATCAGGAGTTCGAAACCAGCCTGGCCAACATGGTGAAACCCTGTCTCTACTAAAAATGCAAAAAAAATTGGCTGGGCATGGTGGCGGACGCCTGTAATCCCAGCTACTCAGGAGGTTGAGGCAAGAGAATTGCTGGAACCCAGGAGGCAGAGGTTGCAGTGAGCTGAGATCGCACCATTGCACTCCAACCCAGCGACACAGCGAGACTCTGTCTCAAAAAAAAAAAAAAAAAGGGGAAAAGAGGTTGCATCTATGTGGCCACACCTAGTAAAGGAAAAGGTTACAGACACTGCTAGTAAACTCTCTGAACAACCAAATTGTACCAATGAAAAAGAATTTTTAAAAAAACACCATTTTTGTTAATATATTGACCTTGGTCAATAATTATTAATTTATTTGATAAGTTTATAACCCTGTACTGGCCTACAGTTAATAAATAAATATCAAGTTCAATTTTATTATAGTCATCATATTCACACATTCTGCTTTTTTAAAAAAATTCCTAAGACAAACTTCATTAAAGTTGGCAGTTCTTTGTGACAACGAGCAAGTGAACTTATGTTACTGAATAAAAATTTCAGCCCAGCATAGTGGCTCATATCTATAATCCCAGCATTTTGGGAGGCCAAGGTGAGCAAATCACCTGAGGTCAGGAATTCAAGATCAGCCTGGGCAACATGGTGAAATCCTGTCTCTACTAAAAATACAAAAATTACCCGGGCATGGTGGTGCATGCCTATAATCCCAGCTACTCAGGGAGGCTGAGGCAGAAGTGCTTGAGCTTGGGAGCTGAGATTGTGCCACTGCATTCCAGCTTGGGAAACAAGAGTGAGGCTCCATCTCAGAAACAAAACAAAACAAAAATTTTCAGATGTCTTTTTGTTTGTTTTGAGACACGATCACAGCATGATCCTCCCACCTCAGCCTCCCAAGTAGCTGGAAGCATAGGTATGCATCGCCATCCACCATGCCCAGCTAATTTTTAAAATTTTCTGTAGAGACAGGATATCCCTGTGTTGTATAGGCTAGTCTTGACTTCCTGGGCTCAAGCAGTCCTCTCACCTCAGCCTCCCAAAGTGTTGGGATTAGCTCATGCGCAGCCCTTCTTTTTTTTTTTTTGACAGGGTCTCACTTTGTCACCCAGGCTGGATTGCAGTGGCGAAATCTTGGCTCAGTGCAACTGCCTCCTGGGGTCAAGCCATTCTCCTCCCTCAGCAGTCTGAGGTGGGAGCAGAGGCGTATGCCACCATGCCTGGCTAATTTTTGTACTTTTAGTAGAGACAATGTTTAGCCATGTTGTCTAGAACTTCTGGCCTCAAATGATCCACCTGCCTCGGCCTCCCAAAGTGCTGAGGTTACAGGCGTGAGCCACTACTCCCAGCCCCTTTTTTGTGTTTTTTTGAGACAGAGTCTCGTTCTATCACCGAGGCTGAAGTGCAACAGTGTGATCTCAGCTCACTGCAACCTCCACCTCCCAGATTCAAGCAATTCTCCTGCCTCAGCCTCCTGAGTTGCTGGGACTGCAGGTGCGTGCTACCATGCCTGGCTAATTTTTGTATTTTCAGTAGAGATGGGGTTTTACCATGTTGGCCAGACTGGTCTCAATCTCCTGACCTTGTGATCCACCTGCCTCAGCCTCCCAAAGTGCTGGGATTACAGGCGTGAGACACAGTGTCTTCCCTGGCCCCTCTTTCTTAAGGTTACTTTTAAGTCAAGAAAAGTGACACTCCATCAACACAGGCCTAGAGCTTAGTTCTGGTTCTTAGGTTCAGTATGCAATAAATGTAAGTCAGGTGTGACAGAAACCCACACGAAGGATAGTTGTAAGTAGAATTATGTCTGTTTAGGCTTTTAACACATATTTTGTAGAACTCTGGCTATTTCTGAAAGTACCAGTGAACATTTGATAGTTTAATAAATAGAGCTTACCTGGGCTTAAAGGTTATCCCCTTCCTTACCCCTTGAAGTTGCTTTGAATACTATGACCAAAAAGTCTTTCGATTAAAATAATTATATAATGCAAAATCCAATACAAATACACACTTGCAAATATCATCGTAGTTATTTATTTAGATTGTTTTTAAATGAGACAGTGCCTTTAAATATGACTTCATAGCCCATTATCCATTACCATTCATTCATCCATTCATTTGTTCATTCAAGGATTCATTTAGTTCAAATAATACAGAGGTGGAGATGGGGAGAAATCACTGGGGTGGAGGTGGATGTCAGGAAGTGGGCAAAGGTAAGACTGCAGCTCTAGTACAGAAGAGAGGACAGGAAGAAAACCTTCCCTATCGGCCTGTAGAATGTGCTTGACGGAAGGGAAGTTGGGCGCTAACAGTGGAACCTAACACCACAGCAGATGTGCGACTACGGATAGAGGGTTACATGTTCACCTTTGTAGCTAAAAACAAAAAGGACAGTCCTTTTCTATGTACAAAGCATTCAAACACTCTAACCAAATGTAATCCTCACAGCAACAGTGTGAATTAGGAGTGTTCCCATTTAACAATGAAAATACTGAGGCCAATGTTGTACAGCCAGTAAGGCGGCGATAGAGGAAAAAAGACTCAAACCCAGATCTTTCTCTAAACTGGGAGCTTTGTGCACAATCCTGCTACCGCCAAATGTTAGAATCAGAAGGGAGCTTAAAGACCATATCTAGTCCTTTCATTTTAAAGGAGTTGGGAATGGGCCCTGATTTGCCCCAGCTAGTACATTACAGAGGGACAATCCGAGCCCTGGTTTCCTGACAGCTCCCAGTCTGTCCACTCTACCACCTGGCCTCACAATGAAAAGAAACACCAATGTTCCACATATAAATCAGAGCTCACCAAAAGGTCACCAAAAATCAAACAGCAAACACCTATTCTCTTTGAAACTCAACAGCAAAGTTGGTGGCAGCAATACTTCCTCTATTCCCAGGAATCTTAAGGCTTTGGAGAAATGAAAATAAGCACCACCACGAAAACAGAATTGCTGAATAATCCATTTAGAATCTTGGCCAGTATGTGCATACTCTAGGCCTATTAAGTCAAACTTATTAATAGCTTTTCTTCACAGAGGAAAAAGTTCATATATACCTACCAACTGCATTTGATCAGTAAGATATCATGTCAGTGTGCTTCTTACCTGAAGTACATTTATGGTGGAGTCATATCATCACATAAATAATCACATATTATAGCTTGCTTCAGAGGGAATTTGAGACGGAGTCTTGCTCTGTCACCCATGCTGGAGTGCAATGGTGTGATCCCAGCTCACTGCAAACTCCACCTTCCAGGTTCAAGTGATTCTCCTGCCTCAGCCTCCCAAGTAGTTGGGATTACAGGCACCCACCACCGTGCCTGGCTAATTTTTGTATTTTTAGTAGAGACCGGGTTTTGCCATCTTAGCCAGGCTGGTATCGAACTCCTGACCTTGTGATCCACCTGCCTCGGCCTCCCAAAGTGCTGGGATTACAGGTGTGAGCCACCGCGCCCAGCCAGAATGAAATTTTTTTTTTTTTTTTTTTTGAGACGGAGTTTCGCTCTTGTTACCCAGGCTGGAGTGCAATGGCGCGATCTCGGCTCACTGCAACCTCTGCCTCCTGGGTTCAGGCAATTCTCCTGCCTCAGCCTCCTGAGCAGCTGGGATTACAGGCACGCGCCACCATGCCCAGCTAATTTTTTGAATTTTTAGTAGAGACGGGGTTTCACCGTGTTGACCAGGATGGTCTCGATCTCTTGACCTCGTGATCCACCCGCCTCGGCCTCCCAAAGTGCTGGGATTACAGGCTTGAGCCACCGCGCCCGGCAGAATGAAATTTTTAAAAACACCAGGACTGAGAATCCATCCACCCAACCAAGACCCAACAAAGTAGCAGTTACTGCTCTAAATATTCACTCATTCATGAGACTATTGAAGAAATCCAGGAGGCTTGGTGATACTGACCTCACTCTCAGTTCTATCCACAAGTAGTAAAGTACTACTGCCAAATACACCTGGAAAAGACACTTGTCTCCACAACCTGTTACTGAATGCAGCATATAGAATCCGTTCTATTCTGAAGAACACCACGCTCCAAAGGATGTTTTGTTTTGGAGGGACAGCTGTAGGGGAAAGTGCAGCTGGATGCTTAGTAATGCTTCCTGAGTGACTAAATGAACAAAGTGGATCTCCCTGGCCCTTAGTAATAATCCTATGAGATTCCAGGAAGAAAATTAGCTTATTTATCTTCATAGAGCAACAACAAAATGATTCAATATGAATATTGCGGTTCTGAAGTTTGCTTCCTTCATTCTTGGCTTTTGCCAGTTGCAGAACTCCACCAGTGGACATCGAGGTAGTGGGGGGCCAAGAGAGTCTGTGAAGCCAATTATTCATGTATCAAGATTTCAAACTGTCCAAATGGAATTCTGGCAATGTAAGAACTCAGGACAGGAAAAATACCTTGAAAGAATCTACTCTTACAAAAGAAGAGTTTTTGAGATTTAGGAAGAATGGCTGTAGGAAGTGGTGATCGCTGCTGTGTAGTTGGGGGTAAGCTCCTCTCCTTCAGCCTTGCAGGGGGAGGAAAAGCCTCCAAACACTCTGAGGCTGAGGCTTCTCAGCCCAGGAACCCAGGATCATACAATCACCAGGCACAGTGGCCACAGAGCAACCTCCACCTCAAGAGAACAATTCCAGAAGTGACCTCATTGAACATACTATAGAAGATGTGATTTCCTCCTTTAAAAGTACCCTCACAAGGAAAAAGGCAGGTGGCTGCCATTCCCCAGCCACGCATCCCCAGGAACTCTTGGCAGGAACTTGGCTGTGTTGTCCTGTCTCAGAGACAAACTCATCTGTTTTAGGTCTAGCCTGGATTGCTGCCTTTGAAAACAAGGAAAGGTCGGTAGAACATCAACCACGGCATGGAACATCCAGGGAGGTCTCATTTCAAAACCTCATCAAGAACAAGAACCACATGGACTTCTGTGAAGCGATGATTATACTGGCCTGAGTCTGAAAGGATAATGTGTCCCCAACCTGTAATTGACGCCAAGGAGGTAAAGTGGCAGAAGGTCTTATATGAGAAACAGCCCTTTCCTGACAACTTAGTAGACCTGGTTCCTGGAAGAGCTCCGGAAAAACATCCAGGCTTGGAAATACCAATGGTGGACTGTGGTACTTGAGTCCAGTGTGGTGATCCAGCAGCTGTGCAGCATTTGTGACTTTCTGGTTATCTGGTGTTCCATGGATGAGGGTCTTCTGGCCTCCCATTGGCTTTTTGGGACTGGCCTATCTTCTTCACTGATTGGGTGTTTTGTTTGATTTCACTGATGGAGATGAAGGGCGGAAGAAAAGTGGGTGGACCTGGTGGGCTGACCTGGAGAGTGCCCTAGTCTTCATTACTTTCACTTATGGCTTTTCACCAGTGCTAAAGAACCTGGCAGAGTCTCTCAGCACTGACACCATCTATGCCATGTCCGTCTTCATGCTGTTGGGCCACCTCATCTTTTTTGACTATGGTGCCAATACTGCCACTATGTCCAGCACGCTATCCTTGAACATGGCCACCTTTGCTTCTGGCTGCTGGCATCACGCCTTCCCCAGTCCCTGCCTTCATCATGGTAACACTTGCCTCCAGGTTTTTGTCCTGTGGCCCATGTTATAGAAGAGACTAAAGGCATGTACTCCCTGGAGCCATGTGGTGGTCACACTGCTTTTTGTGTTTAGCCTTGGGAGGCTACTGTCTATTAGTGCCGTGGGAGCCGTACTCTTTGCCCTTCTGCTGATTTCTGTCTCATGTCTCTGTCCATTCTACATCATTTGCCTGCAGCTTTTTAAAGAAAACATTTACGGGACTCGGGATGAAGCAAAAATCAAGGAAGACTTTCCCAGGTTCCTCAGCTAAATTAGGGATGTTCTGACAGACTAGCCTCCTAACTAGTATAAAACTTAGAGACAGAGTTCCATTCTGGATGCAGCATGTCAGTGTGGTAAGAGAACAGAGATCAAAACAAAATAAAACGAATGAACCAAAGGCTTGGGTGGTGAGGGTGCTTATCCTTTCTGTAATTCTGTGGATGAAAGAACTTTCTGGGGCCCTCTTGAATTATTCGCTATAACAAACGAAGTGATATGGTTTCTATTTTAAAAAATAACACATTCAGGCTGGGCACAGTGGCTCATGCCTATAGTCCCAGCACTTTGGGAGGCCGAGACAGGCAGATCACCATGGTTGGGAGTTTGAGACCAGCCTGACCAACATGGAGAAACCCAGTCTCTATTAAAAATACAAAATTAGCTGGGCATGGTGGTGCATGCCTGTAATCCAAGCTACTTGGGAGGCTGAGGCAGGAGAATCGCTTGAATCCAAGAGGTGGGGGTTGCAGTAAGCTAAGATTGCGCCACTGGACTCCAGCCTGGGCAACAAGATCAAAACTCCATCCCACCGCCCCCCCCCAAAAAATAACACATTCAAACAAACAAAAAATAAATATAAATAAAAGTCCTCTCACAAAATGTGGCCAGTCTGCCAGATTACAGTGACCCCAGATTCTCCAGTCTCCAGCCTGGGATCTAAAGATATATCTGGCTCTACTTTTTTTGGTGAGGAGAGACAGGCTATGGCTGTCAACCAGGCTAGAGCACAGTGGCACAACCATAGCTCACTGCAGCCTCAAACTCCTGGGCACAAGCAATCCTTTTGCTTCGGCCTCAGCTTGTAGCTGGGAGTACAACTGTGAGTACAACCGTGTGTCACCAAACCAGGCTAATTTTTTTTGTACTTTTTGTAAAGATGTGATCTCACTATGTTACCCAGGCTAGACCTGAACTCCTAGCTCAGGTGACCCTCCCACCTTGGCATCCCAAAGTGCTAGGATTATAGGTGTGAGCCACAGTGCCCAGCCCCGTTTGTTGTTGTTTTTTAATTTATCACATCATCATAGATTAGAACCAACATCAGTGCTGATCTGTATACATGTAATTTCTACCTGAGCTCCTAGCACCAGATCCAAGTCCTTGTATAAACCCTGGGACCATCAGCAATCTCGAAAATCCTGAAAGCGGAATGTATTCGGACTCTACCGGGACCAATATCCTTTTCATGGAATATCTGCTTTTCTCCCCATCAGTCCTATTGGAATACCCACCCAACTGCTTCTTCAAGTCTTTCTTGAAAACCTACAATCACTGCATTTCCTTACAAAGAGGGATCAGAGAAAACAGCTGCTAGTAGTGAAACGTAGTCCTTACCCCTGGGTGTGCAGGGATGGCTGCTGGTCTTCCTGGGGTCTTTCTGAAATGGTTTCCAAGTTTCTTTTTTTTTTGAGACAGAGCCTCACTCTGTCACCCAGGCTGGAGTGCAGTGGCATGATCTCAGCTCACTGCAGCCTCTGCCTCTTGGGTTCAAGAGATTCTCTGGTCTCAGCCTCTCAAGTAGCTGGGACTACAGGCATGCACCACCATGCCCAGCTAAGTTTTGTATTTTTAGTAGAGACAGGGTTTCACCATGTTGGCCTGGCTGGTCTCAAACTCCTGACCTCAGGTAATCTGCCCACCTTGGCCTCCCAAAGTGCTGGGATTACAGGCATGAGTCACTACACCCGGCCAGCTTCTAAGTTTCTCTTAGCTTCCCGTCCAGAAGGCTTCACGTGCTGCTATTACTGCATTACTCGTACAGTAATATAATCTGACCCCTTGCTGTTCTGGCGGTTGGAGATCATTCCAACTTCATGGCTCTGCTTCTAATATAATGTCCCTGTCTAAAATACATACATGCACGTGTACACTTTAAAACAAACAAACAAACAAACAAACAGAACAGATCATCTATGAGACCCAAATCACTCACAGTCAGAGGACATGTCAGGAATTCTGGTCACTGAAGTTCCTTGAAAAATAATACTCAAACACCAGAGATTCTCTATGACTTCCTTACCTAGGAGATTCGTGAACTCAAGCTATTTTATCTGAAAACACTTAAATCTAATCCCAGAATTTAATTTAAGCAACACATCTGTGTATTCTCTCAGAGTAAAAGTTTAAGTAAGAATTTCAGACATTTCCTTCACATTACAGTAAACTATTTTTCAAAAAATTTCCTCTGACTTTCAAGGGTTGAAAATCAAAGAATTTCCTTTCACTAGATGTCATAAGTTGTAACTGCTGTCATCCAGACGCAGGAGTAATTCTGTATAAAAGAACAAGCTTTTTAAAGTCCAATAACTCTGTCTCTTTGGGGGAAGGTTAAAAGAAAAAAAAATTTAAATATAAAAAAGAAAGTTAAAAAAAAAAAGGAGACAAATAATTCTCCTCTAGAACAAAGGGCTTGGGAGCCCTATGCAATAAATAGGGGGAGAAAATGGCACTAAGATGTTATGTAGCCCTTCTAACAAAAAATACCAGGAGGGAGGAGTCGGGGGCAAGGCTGTTTGACGGAGGGCAAGAGGTGAAGTCACGGCTTGGTCTCTTTTACGCTTGGATGGCTGTCAGCACGGGGTATCTGAAAGAAGAACTACCCAGATTGCAGAAGAGAGAGGTCCCAGCCTCCTTGGAATGACATGATGGGAAAGGAGTGGAGACACAGCTGAACGTTACCTGTAAAACTCGAGAACAAAAATCTTCTTTGATTTGTAAACTTGCACTCATAAATACAATCTCTCAAAATAGAATTCAGTGCATTTTTCAACGAATCTTTCCAACAGTGATACATAATATTCTTCCCTTTGGAATCGGTGCTGTTAAATAGACATGTACAATATAGCCATTTTCCAATGCAACATTAGAGCTGAGAACAGGTATTCTGCGGCGAGTGAGTAATACTGCTGCTGTAGGTGCATACACGTTAGGATCGGACGAGGATCTTACTGAGGATTGCATCATAGTAGGGACAGAAGACCATCTTGTTATAGTTGACCAGGCGAGCAAATTTAATAGCAACTTCCTCCAGTTCTCTCTGAACTGGACTGAGTCCCCCAGGGACTGTGGGTAATGGCTTCTGATGACCCGAGGCAAGGTAGGTTTCTAAGAAGGTCAGGATTCGAGATTCTGTGATGAAAAGAAAGTGGTTAGTTGTTTCTTGTCCTTCACCTTACAAACCCCCGAATGTGCTTCAGTCCTCAGCTTTAACCATCACCTTAGGGGAAGTGGTCCCCAATCAATACTCCCAGACCAGATTCCCACAGCACCTTGCACTTCTGCACACTCATCCCATTTATTACGTTTTCTTTCCCCTTTAGATGGTAGTTTCATGAAGGTAGGAGCCAGCTCATCTTGTTCACCACGTCTCCTCAGCACTCAGCACAGTGCCTGGCATGAGACCCAGCTCCCAGGAGAAGCTCAAACACACTTGAAATGCAAGAATGAAGGTGTGAGTGACCGGGCACAGTGACTCACACCTGTAATCCCAGCACTTTAGGAGGCTGAGGTCAGGAGTTTGAGACCAGCCTGGCCAATGTGACGAAGTCCTGTCTCTACTAAAAATGCAAAAATTAGCCAGGTGTGGTGGTACACACCTGTAGTCCCAGCTACTCGGGAAGCTGAGGCATGAGAATCACTTGAACCCAGGAGGTGGAGGTTGCAGTGAGCCGAAACCACGCCATTGCACTCTAGCCTGGGCAACAGGGCAAGCCTGTCTTCAAAAATAATAATAATAATAGAATGAATGCATGAGTGAGTAAGACACGAGTGACTGGAGACATGCTCTGCTGTTAGAGGAGCAACACATCCTGAGACCAATGTTAGCCATTGCTGATGATCACGTAAAAAGGTAGAAAAATAAAGCAGGAATTCCAGGTTCAAAAAAGTAAAGAGACGCACCAGCAGCTGGTGACGTTTTTCCTACTAAGCCTCTATGAAAGCAGCACATGCTTCCTTCTCTGCTGCCTGCCAAGGAAGTCAGGAGCATTTGTAAACTTGTCCTACTCTGAGGAATAATTTAGGTTGATGCTTTTCTAGTCCATTCCCCTTCAAAATGCTTTTGCACTCTTGTGTACCCTCATGAAAAAAGATTTGATCAAGCTATACTTCTTGCAGATTTTATCACAAAAACAATAGAGACATTTATATGGAATGGACTTTTTTAAACTACATGCCCTGCCTCCTGCCTGGGGTATCCTCTCAGGTGCAAATAACTTATGCCCTCCTGAACCTCACAATAGAGACAGAAAAATGCTGACAAGATAAGACCTGCCACCCTTATTTATTTATTTATTTATTTATTTATTCCAAAACAGTTTCACTCTGTCACCCAGGCTAGAATGCAGTGGTGCAGTCTCAGCTCACTGCAACCTCCGCCTCCCGTGTTCAAGTGAGTCTCCTCCCTCACCCTCCCGAGCAGCTGGGATTACAGAGGTGCACCACCCCGCTCAGCTAATTTTTGTATTATTAGTAGAGGCAGAGTTTCACCATGTTGGCCAGGCTGGTCTTGAACTTCTGACCTCAAGTGATCTGCCCACCTCGGCCTACCAAAGTGCTGGGATTATAGGTGTGAGCCACCACACCTGACCCTATCACCCTTATTCTTTTTTTTCTGTTTTTGAGATGGAGTTTCCCTCTTGTCTCCCAGGTTGGAGTGCAATGGCACAATCTTGGCTCACTCCACCTCCTGGTTTCAAGTGATTCTCCTGCCTCAGCCTCCTGAGTAACTGGGATTACAAGCACACACCATCATGCCCAGCAAATTTTTGTATTTTTAGTAGAGACGGGATTTCACCATGTTAGCCAGGCTGTTCTTGCACTCCTGACCTCAGCTAATCTGCCCACCTTGGCCTCCCAAAATGCTGGGATTATAGGTGTGAGTCACCATGCCTGGCCCTATTCCCCTTATTCTTAAGTTAGTTTGGTTCTCTAAGGTTCCCAGAGCTGGTAGCCTCACCAAGTAGAAATCTTTTTATTGTTCTTACCCAAAGACTGGTTTTTCTTTTCTTTCTTTTTTTTAGAGACAGGATCTTGCTCTGTCACCCAGGCTAGAGTGCGGTGGTGGTGCAGTCATAGCTCACTGCAGCCTCAAACTCCTGGGCTCATGATCCTTCTGCCTCAGCCTCCTGAGTAGCCAGGACTACAGATGCATGTCACTGTCCTGGCTAATTTTATATATATATTTTTTATTTTTGGTAGAGATGGGGTCTCACTATGTTGCCCAAGTAGTCTTGAACTCCTGGTTTTAAGTGATCCTCCCAGTAAGGGCTGGTTTGTAATCCCCATGACTACGACTGGCTGTTACAAAACAACCCAGACAGCAGGATGAGAAGCAACTTGCTGGCCACAGGTCTACTTGCAGGCACTTGCCTGCCTCCTTACCAATGGTATAAGTCTTGTCTGAGTGCAGTGGTTCATGCCTGTGATCCCAGTACTTTGGGAGGCCAAGGCAGGTGGATCACTTGAGTCTAGGAGTTTGAGATCAGCCTGGCCAACATGGCAAAACCCTGTCTCTACAAAATGGAGTGCAATGGTGCAATCTCAGCTCACTGCAATCTCTGCCTCCTGGGTTCAACTGATTCTCCTGCCTCAGCCTCCCAAGTAGCTGGGATTACAGGTGCATGCCGCCACGCCGGGCTAATGTTCTTTTTTTGAGATGGAGTCTCGCTTTGTTGCCCAGTCTGGAGTGCAATGGCACGATCCCAGCTCACCGCAACCTCTGCCTCTTAGGTTCAAGAGATTGTCCTGCCTCAGCCTTTTAAGTAGCTAGGACTTACAGGCATTAGCTACCACACCCAGCTAATTTTTGTATTTTTCGTAGAGATGGGCTTTCACCATGTTAGTCAGGTTGGTCTTGAACTCCTGACCTCAGGTGATCCACCCACCTTGGTCTCCCAAAGTGCTGGGATCACAGGCATGAGGCCCTGAGCCTGGCCGCATTAAAAATATTTTAATATTTCAAGTTTATTATACATTTTAAATAGCAATATCTTATTACCATCTTAATAGTTTTATTATATTTGATATGTTGATAGTATTACATACTAATATTTAATAATATTTTAATAGTATTTTTAAATAACATCTTCATTTTGCTATTCAGCTATTTTTGTAACTGCTCCTATTTACTAAGGGCTTACTATGTGTTGCCAGGCACTATAGCAAGTGCTTCACCATCTCGTCTCAGGGAGTCCCTGCAGTGACCTTGTAAGGTTGCTGCTCTTATTTCCCACTTTTAGAGATAAGGAAACTCGAATGACAAGTCACATGCCCAAGCTGCACGGTAAGCCCTGGGGTACCACTTGTGAACCCAGGTGAGTGATTCCAAAATCACAGCCCTTAGAACAATGATGGCTGCCTGGTCCAGTGCCCGTCTGTTGGGTGGCCCTGGTCTCTCTGTGATGCTTCATCACACTGTCTCCTTGCCCATCAGCATCCTAACCCCAGCTAAGCCCTCAGGTTTCTTCAGAGGGGCCTGTCCTCCAGCCCCTCAGAGGGTACAACCCTGCTGCCTGCCTTCCCTCAAACATACCCATGATCCTGCGAATGGGGTCGTCGGGGCTGGCCACAGCCTGGATCTGGCCCTTGAGCACGGTCTCCTTGTCCGTGGTGAAGGGGGAGGACCCACACAGGGAGAGGCAGCTGCTCACCTCCAGGCATACCTTCTCCCCGATGGTAGTGAGGACATCCTTCAGATGGAAGGAGCTGGAGCGGAGGAGGGGAGAAAGGGGTTGTAAGTAAAATACACCTCTAACTGCTCCAGCCGCCCACATCAGGTGAGGACGACAGCATCAGTAACTGGATTTATGTATTCAAGGGACAATTTGTGACTCTTTTCCCTGCCACCTTGCCTCTCAGGCTGTGCATACCTGACCGGGGATCTTTCTTCCTCTCTCTCTGCTAGAAAAGACAGTGGGAAGGGCAAGGGCTCAGAGTATACCAGGACCAATGACCCAAAGCCCAACTTCCTGCTAGCCTCTGTGTGATAAAATCAGCCTGGAATGATCTCAGAATATCTCCATATACCTCTGGAGGGATACACAAGAAAGCAGACATTTGGTAGCTGTGGGACAAGAAGGAGAGAGAAACTATTCACTGGGTGCCCTTTTGTACCTTTTGATTTTTGAAGCATGCACATGTATTAACTACTTTTAAAAGAATAAAGAGGCCCAGTGCAGTGGCTCCCGCCTATAAACCCAGCACTTCGGGAGGCCGAGGCAGGTGGATCAGGAGTTTGAGGTCAGGAGTTTGAGACCAGCCTGGCCAACATGGTGAAACCTCATCTCTACTACATATACAAAAAGATTAGCTGGGAGTGGTGGCAGGTGCCTATAATCCCAGATACTGGGGAGGCGGTGGTAGGAGAATCACTTGAACCCAGGAGTCAGAGGTTGCAATGAGTAGACATTGCGTCATCGCACTCCAGCCTGGACGACAAGCGAAACCCTATCTCATAAAAAAAAAAAAATTTTTTTTTAATTAAAATTTTTTTTTAAAAAAAAGAATAAAGAAACTTCAAATCCTAAAGTTAAAAAAAAAAGAGTACCTGGATACCCTGGGACCCTCAGGCTCTCCCAGGGTCCCTGTAGGGAGCCCCTCTGCTGAGAGGCACGCTGTGAGAAGGTAACTGCCTCTGTTCTGGGTCTAGATCTTTTGTACAGAAGAATTACTGGGGGGCATGGGAGCAAGTCCTGGCACTCACCGTTGGCACCAGCTCTGTGCCCACCCCTGGAGGGCGAGTGTGGATATGGGAGTGCAAGGCTGGGCTTCCAAGGAAGCACTGGCCTGGGTCCCTCCCTCAGCGGAAGCTTTGACAGAATAGTTCTTCAGGCAGGGGACCTAGGTGACAGCCCAGGGCTGCACCTGTGCAAAGGCCTTAGGCTAAGCCCTCAGCTGAGCAAACAGTTTCCTGGCCTCTCAACAAACTAGTCTGACTGTCAAAACTGTTGAACTCCTAGTCACAACATGTGGACACGCCCCACACTGCACTGCACACACCCATGCTTTGTGCAAATTCAGCAGCAAAATTCCTCCATTTTGTAAAGACGAGAATGTTTAGGGGGTACTTCCCTTGAAGAAGTCTCTGAATTGGACCTTGTTAGGTAGAGCATTTGCTTAAAACCACTCAAAGATATTCTATAGGCTGGAACCACAGAAGTCACCCAACATGACTCGATGGTAGGAGTGGTCACTGAAGCCTGCACACATGCACACTTACATGTGTGTTAAGTGTGTACTAGGTCACAACAGAAAATGAATTTCTTGCTGCGTATCCTAGTCATCAACATTTTTGTCCCAATTAATGTCTGGGTTTCAGTTTCCTCATAAGCTCCAGTAAAAGTTGAATGCATTTGAATGGCTTTGGGAGAGAAATAAAGCACTCAACAAACATCAAACACGAAAACCTTGGAGGTCAGGAGACAAACAGCCCCATTAAAGAAAGAAGGGGTCAGACAGCATTCTGTTCCCTGCGTAGGGAGAATAAAGGAGTTGATGGCACTCAGAACTGAGCCAGGCCCCGGGAGGGGCATGCTAACAGGGCATGGAGGACCACGGGACCCCTAAGCCCAGGATCTCTGACTCCTCAAGGCAAGCAACCACTGATACCAGCACTCCCCACCCTACCCATGGCCGACCCCTGCCTGAGCCACTTCTCTTGCCTCCTAAATGCTCCCTCACCTCTACTATGTGCCCCCACCAAAATTTAAATTTAAGAACTGGGTGTAGTGGCTCACGCCTGTAATCCCAGCCCTTTGGGAGGCTGAGGTGGGCGGATCAGAGGTCAGTAATTCGAGGCCAGCCTAGCCAATATGGTGAATCCCCATCTCTACTAAAAATACACAAAAACAAACAAAAAAACTAGCCACACATGGTGGCACATAACTGTAGTCCCAGCTACTAGGAGGCTGAGGCAGGAGAATTGCTTGAACCCAGTAGGCAGAGGCTGCAGTAAGCACACACTGCACCACTGTACTTCAACCTGGTGAACAGAGGGAGACTCTTGTCTCCAAAAAAAAACCAACACAAATCTAATGATGCTCTCTCCCTCTTGTTTCAAACTCTTCAATGGCTCCCTACTACTCTTAGGACAATAACCCAAATCCTCGGTGTGGCCTCTAAGGCCCTATAGGCTACTCAGCTAGTCACATACATTTTAAAGCCACAATCCTAGAGCTTTGCTAACCCTGCAGCTGATTCTAACTTTGACCCTGTGACCCTGAATAAACTCTGCTGGGGTCTTCGCCAAGTGAACCAAGACAGCAAGGTTTCTTCTCAGTTCCTAGAGAGTGGCCCTGGGTTCAGCCTTACACTGGGAGATCCCATCTGGGAGTCGGCTCTCTGCCATCCACCACCTCCCATCCACGCATGATGGTTCCACTTACGGCAGATGCATATCTGTTAGCAAAATCTTCACAATCATCTTGAGTTTCTCAGCAAAGTCAGCCTGGCTAGATATTCCTGGGGCTGCCATGCTGAAGGTGACCAGCAACACGGCCCCCAGGATGGTCAGTTGTTCCAGCTGCAACTGGAGCTCGTGGAAGCGAGACTGGTCCATCAAAACTGTCTGTAATAAACAGAAGAGGCCATTGCTGAGCTGCAGGTCCGGGCTAGCCAGCAGAGGGCGAGAGCGCCACAGCCCCCACACCTGCCTCTGCAGCTTCCCTCAGGGTTTGCACTAGTGGTCAGAGCTTTGAGGGAGTCCCGTGTGAAATAACCCCTCAATCTCAGAGCCCTTCCTCCTGAGCAAGGATGCAGCATAGCACCCTCACTAAGAACACAGGCCTGGGTGTAAAGCCAGGCTCTGTGCTTAACAGCATGACCTCCCTGGCTGGGCACGGTGGTTCATGCCTGTAATCCCAGCACTTTGGGAGGCCAAGGCAGGCAGATCAGATCACCTGAGGTCAGGAGTTTGAGACCAGCCTGACCAACATGGTGAAACCCCGTCTCTACTAAAAATACAAAATTACCTTGACGTGGTGGTGTACATCTATAATCCTAGCTACTCAGGAGGCTGAGGCAGGAGAATCCCTTGAACCTGGGAGGTGGAGGTTGCAATGAACTGAGATCACAGCATTGTACTCCAGCCTGGGCAAGAAGAACGGAACTCCATCTCAAACAAAACAAAAAAGCATGACCTCATGTAAGCGTTCCCAGCTTGGTCAGGTCTCTGTAGAATGGGGACTCCTACATCACAGGGCTATTTTAAAGCTGAAGAAAGATCCTACTTATAAAGTGGCTGGCAGAGCCAGCCCTTGATAAATAAAAGTTACGTTGTTAGGATGAAAAGCATAATGAGGCACAGACCTAGGGTCACCAACTCTTCCCAGTTTGTCTGGGACTGTCCCAGTTTTCAAATTGAAACTCCCACATCCTGTGAACCACCACTCAGTCCCTAGCAAACTAGGACAGCCAGTCACCCTGTACAGAGCAATGGAAGGCCAGGTGCAGCGGTGGGCACCTGCAGTCCCAGCTACTGGGAAGCTCCAGCAAGAGGATTGCTGAGGCCAGAAGTTTGAGGCTGCAGTGCACTATGATCATGTCTGTGAACTGCCACTACACTGCAGTTTGGGCAACACAGCAAGACCCCATCTTAAAACAACAACAACCCCAGGGCAATGGAGGGGAGAAGTACCTTGTGGGCAGAGCCTACACGTATTCACCTTGGTACCCACTCAGCACCCAGCACAAAGGAAGCTAGTAAGGACCAGTGAGTAAATAAAGGAGAAAGAAACAGGAAGCACAGAGAGTAGAAGTGACAAAGAACAACCCAAAGCCTCCCAGAAGGCAAGTGCATTCCCACGACTGCCTCCCCCATGTTAAAGGAAGCCCTGGGTCCTACCATGCCAGCACCCCCTGCCCAGGTGGACGAGGGAAGGAGAAGGGAAAGGCTGCACAGATGGGCGTTTGATCTGAGAGTTTACAGCTCATCAATGGACTCGAAGGGCCTGTCTTGCTGTCAGAAACTGAGATTTGCCAAATCAAGACATGAACAGCGTGGGGTCACAGCCAAGAAGTAAAAACTATCTCTGAGGATTGAGAATCCTCTGCTGATAAATGAATACACTCCCAAGGACTTATCGTCCATCTGTTTTCTGACTTCATGTGGCTTTGTGGCTTCCCCCAGCCCGCAGGACTTGAGTTTAAGAAGGAGATAGCCAAGGATCAATTCCTGGAGTAGACAGCTATCCCCAGTGACCAACATCATCTTCCCCACAGCGTTTTATTTTTTTTTTTTCTAGAAAAAGAGAGTTTATTCATAAGACTGCCAAGTGAGGAGGCTGGAGAACAGGTCTCAAATCCCCGTCTCCATAGAGAGGGTTTAGGGATATTCACAGCATGAAGAAGCAGGGGTATCTAAGGCCTGGGGAAGGCGATGAGCAGTGGGAAAAAGGGAGGTACTGGATGGTCTCCCACAGCTATTTTTAAAGAGATATGTCAGGCTGAGAACTTCCCTCCAGAAGAGAACATGCTACAGTTGAAAGGGAACATTTTCCCATCTCCAATTTGACATTCTCTTTAGAGCTTCCTCCAGCACAAAACAGGGAACTCAGGGGCAAGAAGCGGAACCTTAAGCTCACAACTTCTTGAAAGGAAAAATAAGGAACTTATGAGAAAGGTATTTAGAGAAGTAGCTTGATCTGAGGCTAGCGATAAGAAGCTCATGTACCCCCCAAAAAGCGGGGAGAGTCAACATACCAAAACAGCTATTTACAGAAACACTGGGGGAATCCCTTCTTAGTCATCTTCTTAAAGAAGTCCTGCAGTTAGAAGGATGTATTATGAAAAATATAAAAAGAAAAAATGTTGTTCAGCATGGAAGGGGAAGAACTTTCTTAGGTAAAGCTGTAAGAAACCACACCACTGTTGTGGTTTTGATCAAGATGTGTAAAAACAGCAGAAAAGTTCAGCAGCACAAATTGGAAGCCTCATACATTACTGGTGGGATTGTAAAATGACACAGCTGCTTTGGAAAACAGTTTGGTAGTTCCTCAAAATGTTAAACTTACAGTCACTACGTAACCCAGCAAGTCTAATCCTAGGTACATAATCAAGAGAGGTAAAAACATGTGTCCATGCAGAAACTTATATTGGAATATTCACAGAAGCATAATTTATAATAACAACCCACATGTTCATCAGCTGATGAATGAATAAACAAAATGTGGTACACCCATACAGTAAAATATATTATTCAGCCTTAAAAAGAAAGGAGGGCTGGGCGTGGTAGCTCACGCCTATAATCTCAACACTGGGAGGCCAGGGAGGGAGGATCACTTGAGGCCAAGAGTTTAAGGCCAGCCTGGGTAACACAGTGAGACCCCTGTCTCTACAAAAAACACATTTAAAAATAAGCTGGGTTTGGTGGTACACTCTTGTAATCTAGCTACCCAGGAGGCTGAGGCAGGAGGATCACTTGAGCCCCAAAGTTCAAGGTTAGAGTGAGCCACTGTACCACCACACTCTAACCAGAGCAAAACAATGAGATCCTCTCTCTAAAAACAAACAAACAAACAAAAAAACAAAAACAAAAACCCAGAAAGGGAACACTGACACATACTTCAACATAAATGAATCTTGAAGAC
Organism: Sapajus apella; assembly: GCF_009761245.1. NCBI lineage: Eukaryota > Metazoa > Chordata > Mammalia > Primates > Cebidae > Sapajus > Sapajus apella. The sequence continues at coordinate 29,569,511 of NW_022436954.1, forward strand.
ATTATGCTAAGTAAAATAAACCCGACCCAAAAGGACAAAGATTGTATAATTTCACTCATATGAGATACTCAGAGTAGTCCAATTCATAGAGACTCAAAGCAGAATGATGGCTGCCAGGGGCCGGAGGGCAGGGGCAATGGGAAATGACTGGTGTGTTTGGTGGGAAGACAGTTTCACAGATGAAAAAATGAAAATGTTCCGGAGATGGCTGGTGGCGATGGTTGCCCAACAGTACGAATGCACTTGATGCCACTGAACTGATCGACTAGAAATGGTTAAAATGGTAAATTTTATGTGCATTTTACCACTACTAAAAAAACACAGTGGAAAAGAGGATTAACATACTGATATATGCTACAACACGGAAAAGCGCTGGTGAAAGAAGCCAGGCACAAATGTCTGGTACTGTATGATTTCACTTATATCAAATGTCCAGGATAGGCAAATCCATAGACAGAAAGCAGAGTTGTGGCTTAAAGGGCTGGAGGGAGAGGGAAAGGGCAGTGACTGCTAATGGGTGCGGGTTTCTATTGGAAGTGATGAAAATGGTCTCAATTAAACAGTGGTAATGGATGCACAACTCTGTGATGATATTAAAAACCACTGAGATGTACACTCTAAAAGGGAGAATCTTCTGGTACATGAATTATATTAGAATAAAGCTATTCTTTTTACTTTTTATTTCACATTTACTTATTTTTATTTTTTGAGATGGAGTCTCACTCTGTCACCCAGGCTGGAGTGCAATGGTGTGATCTCGGCTCACTGCAACCTCCACCTCCCAGGTTCAAGTGATTCTCCTGCCTCGGCCTCCTAAGTGGCTGGGACTACAGGCCCCCACCACCATGCCTGGCTAATTTTTAGTATTTTTAGTACAGATGGGGTTTCACCATGTTGCCCAGTCTGGTCTTGAACTCCTGACCTCAAACAATCTGCCTCCCAAAGTGCTGAGATTACAGGAGAGAGCCACCATGCCCGGCCAAAGCTATTCTTTTTAAAAAGTTCAGCAGCATAAAAACAAATATGAGTAGTAAAACGGCTCGAGAGACCTACTTCGGGGAATGGCCTCTGGAGGTGGTCCCACTTCAGAAGCTTCAGGTAAGCATAATTCTGGACAGCAACAGGGCTCAGCCTGGGCATGTCCTCAGAGCCAGCAGCCGCTCCCCCGACTGGCAGGGCGTGTTTATACCTCTGAGTCATAAGGTCCTCTGAGGCTTCTTCCAGCCACTGGGTGACAAAATCCAGGGAATCTGTGAAAAACAATGCTGCACATATTACCTTGATACTGAGAAGGGATGCTTCTCGGAATTACTTTAGGGACAATCGATGTCCTGGCAGAGTGATAAAAGTAGAAAGTATGAACTTTGGAATCAAATAAAACTTGGAGCAAATCATAGTAGTGCCCACAATTAACTGAGGGATCTCAGACAAGTTATAATGTGTCTGAGTTTCAGATGCCTGATATAGGGAAATTTACAACACCCACCTCACAGGCTGTTGTGAGGATTACACAAGACAATGAATAAGCCAGGCATGGTGCCTCACACCTGTAATCCCAGCACTTTGGAAGGCTGAGGTAGGAAGACTGCTTGAACACAGGAGTTTGAGACCAGCCTGGGCAATGTGGTAAGGCTCTGTCTCTACAAAAAATACAAAAATCAGCCAGGTGTGGTGGCGTGTGCCTGTAGGAGAACTGCTTGTGCCCCAGAGGTTGAGGCTGCAGTGTACTCCAGCCTGAGTGACAGAGCTAGATCCTGTCTAAAATAAGAATATATGACACCTAGCCAGGCCTTGCCACCCACCCGGTATTTAACAAACCTTCCTTCTCTTCTCTCCCTTCCTGACCACTGTATGATATGGAGCCAAAAGCCCTGGAGACTCCAGCTCTAGAGACAGACGGGATGAGACTGTGGCTAGAGTTTCCCTGTATACAGTATCCTCTACATTGATGATGAGGCTTTTCCTTGTTTAGATCTTAACCTGGTTTCAATCTGGCTTCCTTTCAGCCCGGGGGAAAGTGAACTCTGTCAGAGATGCCCCACACCACTTTCAGCAGCCCTTAACTACCCCTGCTTTTCTAAGCTGAGTAATGCAGCGGGCACGCTGAGGGATACAGAGAGAGAGCTGGAGGATCTTGCACATCATCTGATAAAAACTGTGCCTATCAGGTCCCGGGAGGTGTTGCAGCTCTGTCAGTGGATGCTTCCTTAAAAGCCAAGGTGACAGCTGTAGTCTGCCCTTCACTGGGGCAGAGGGATACAGCGCTGGCTTGCCCTGAGTGCTCAGTCCTGACTGCTGGGCCATCTGGCTTCACTCTCTCTTCTGTAGACAGCATGCTCCCGTAACCTGCTAGCTTTAGGAAACCTGGGCTTCCATGTTGTGATTTAGGTGCTAGATGCAGGCATTGTAGCTGCTTCCACCCTAGTAGTGAGTCCTCCACTGCATCCCTGCTTACAGGGCCAAGCCTTAATATTAAGGCTCTTCAGGCTACAAAACTCTGCCCAGCGGAGGTTGCAGTGAACCAAGATCGCACTACTGCACTCCAGCCTGGGTGACAAAGCGAGACTCCAACTCAAAAAAAAAAAAAAAAAAAAACTCTCTGCCCAGTACTCTCACAACACTGGTGAGAGTGTGAGCTTGTGGTCCGTCCATTATGGTAAAAAATCTCTCAAAACCTGTTTCCAACATCTGTAAAATGGGGTTAAAAAAAGGTGCCTGGATCATCAGCTTACTGTATGAGGATTACATATGATCACGCACATACAGCCTGTGGCACAAGCCTGGCACTTAGTAAACATTACCAAACTTCTTCTATTTCTACCCCTACCTTGCTCTTTCCTAACTTCCCCTGGCCCCAGCACCACCTCAGATTTCTCTGCCTGGGGCGGGATGAATCGATTGTGTGGGGCATTGCAACTAATCTGGTCAGGCAACCCAATCAACCCAGAGACTGCTGTTTTCATCTCCTCATCAGAAAGTTTGGGGCCAAACAAAATTCATCACACATTGGCTCTGAAGACTGAAATTTACCCAGAATGTCAGCCAGCAATGCAGAGACCATAAAAAGCACCGTAAAAATACAACATAGTTTTAGATTCTGATAGTTGTCTGTTTTCTGCAGTCATCTGAGACGTCCATAAAAATGAAGACTCTTCCTGGGTATAAAACAAGAAGATTTATGCATCCAGAACAAAAGCAAAGTTAAATTTCCTGCTATGCCACACAGGGAGAAGAAAAGTGAATTAACATTCACAGGACGTCTGTCATGTTTTAAAAAATCAAGACCAAGAATGTATTTTACTTCAAACTGGTGTTTTCATCAAAAAACCATTTATAATTGAGGACTTCATTGTTTTTAATTTCTATTCTCATGGCCTACTCACATTCCTTTTGCTTGTCAATTAAGTTTTCTTTTCAATGCTTAACAACTCTAGATTGAATCCTAACATTTTGTGCTTTTCTTCTTCAAATTAGACTATTCTCATGCTAAATTTTAGTTTTGTCCTGAAAATATTATAACAAGCTGTGGCAGCTAAAATGAAAAACCACAGACAACAAAATAAGTACCACAAAATATAAAACATACTTGGTTGCCTCTCCAAAATCTCCTGAAACTTCTTCCTCTCGTATTCAACTGACTGCTGCATGAGATGAGGCCTGATGCTACTGATAGCAAAGTTGGCCATGTCCACTTTCATTAGGTCCAACACAGAAAAAATTTCTCTAAAAGAAAAAAGGATTTAGAACCAAGCAATTGTAAACTAAACATAGTATTAAAGGAAAACAGGACCAGGCCCATAGCTCACGCCTATAATCCCAGTACTTTGAGAGGCCAAGGCGGGAGGACCGCTTGAGCCCAGGAGTTCCAGACCAGCCTGGGCAGCAAAGCAATTGTGACAACATGATAAAAACTGAGGGATCTACATGAAGAGCATGTGAGTGCTGATTGTACTATTTTTGAAACTTTTCTGTAGGTTTAGAATTTTTCAAAAGAAAATGTTGAGGGAATTTGATGCATAAAAAATATATAGATCAAAATGATAAAAGTGATTGTACCTCTGAGTGGTACAATTATGAGTAAATGTCCTCTTTTTACTTTTCTGCATTTTACAAAATGTTTGCTTAAAATTTCTTTGTTAATTCATGAGTACCAAGACTTCGGGAAGTTTAAACTGAAAATAGCTCTGGGCTGAGCACAGTGGCTCATGCCTGTAATCCCAGCACTTTGGGAGGCCAAGGTGAGTGGATCACCTGAGGTCAGGAGTTCGAGACTGGCCTGTCCAACATAGTGAAACCCCATGTCTACTAAAAATACAAAAGTTAGCCAGGCATGGTGGTCTGCGCCTGTAATCCCTGCTACTCAGGAGGCTGAGGCATGAGAATTGCTTGAATGCAGGAGGCAGAGGTTGCAGTGAGCGAAGATTGCCCCATTGCACTCCAGCCTGGGCAACAGAGTGAGACTCCATCTCAAAAAAAAAAAAAAAAAAGAAAAGAAAATAGCTCACGCTCCCTTGCCAGTCCGCCTGTCTTCCTCCCCTTCTTCCCTGCCCAGCCTCCCCTCTCCTTCCCCTACAAAAAAAGGTCTGAATTGTAGGTGTACAGAGTATGATTAAATAGTTCCATACCTGAAAAGGGGCACTATTTCCTTAATGTCCTTTAGTTTCTTAACTTCCTCATCTCGAGCAGGTGCACACAGTGTCCCCATCATGCCAATAATGAATTCTGCCAGCTTGGAAATGTCTAGGGCCCCATTCTCTGCTTCCTGCTTTATCAGATCCAGATCCAAGACTTCTGTTATCTGGTTTCTCAGTCTAGTGTGACCAGGCAGCAAGAAAGATAAGAGAGTCTACAAGAGAAAACAGCTACATTTAATCAAAATTCCTTTGACATCATTTCTAATTATATGTAATTTATAACTATCCAAATAAGGGCTTACTAATTGCTACGTAATATTGCACATATTTTACTTCTTACTCAACAAATCTACAGAAAAACATGTTTACAAATCATTTACAATAATTACTTAAGCTTCCACTTAAGCTCTAGGTAGCAATTAAATGGATAGAAGAAAAACCTGTTAATGGTGAAAGAAGAAAAGCATGTTTATTAATGTGAGCCTGTGAGCCAACCACAGATGACAATTTTCATTGATACATTTCTTCTTTGATGCTATGGCTAAAGGCATTGCAAAAACAGTCCCTCCACCTAAAGCTTTCTCTACCCCGAAGCCTGAATCACTTTTTGGCCATCATAAATGGAATGTGTCCATACCTATTAAAATTTATAAATAACCTAGATTTTGTGAAATAACTTTGTTGTCTTTAATGCCTTCAGGTTATCATGGCTTGCTTAAATTTTTTTTTAAAAGGGCATTAAGCCAAAAACACTCTTGATCCACCTTTTGGCAAGTTATTTAACTTCCTGATCCTTCAATTTCTTTATAAAGTCTTCTGGTGGTGAAACAAGAAGTTGAATAAACACTCCTAACACACCAGAAAAGCATCACAATTCACTCTTCGCCTCACCTCTTTGATTTCTCCTACAAGTTTGATAGCATGGTCATATGCTGGGGGGTCTTCACTTAGCTGTGCACTCAAGCAATCCCAAAACGCTTTATGTACAATATCCTTTACTCTTTTCTTCAAGCTGGGGCAGTGGGGAAAAAAAAAAAAAAAAGATAAAAACCAAAATATCTGAGTTTCAAATCACTTGCAAAAACACAAATGCTATGGGTTTTGGGTAAGATCAATCCCAGTCATTTGGACCAAGGAAAAATTTCCCAGGCACACTTCAACCAATGGCACACTTTATTTTAAAAGTTAGTGATTTTTTGCAGTAAGCCTCTCATTGGAAAGAATCACTCTCAAGTAATTGGATGGCCAATATTAATCATTTTTAGTTCCCTGATATTAGCGAGTTTCCTAAGATTTTTATAATTAGGTAGTCTAAGATAACAATTTAGGCTGGGCGTGGTGGCTTATGCCTGTAATCTCAGCACTTTGGGAGGCTGAGGAAGGCAGATCACCTGAGTTCAGGAGTTCAAGATCAGCCTGGCCAGAGATTGAAGTGAGCCGAGATAGTGCCACTGCACTCTAGCCTGGCTGCACTCTAGCCTGGCTGCACTCTAGCCTGACAGAGCAAGACTCTGTCTCAAAGTAATAATAATAATAATAATAACAATTCAGTATGCAGTAGGTTGAAGGGCTTTATTTCCTAAAAATATCATATTCCCATGTGATATATGGGGCAATTGCTTAACTAAGTACCAAACTATAACAATTTATATATACATCATAACATTTCATTAAAACCAGTCTTGGCCGGATGTGGGGGCTCATGCCTGTAATCCCAGCATTTTGGGAGGCCAAGGAGGGCAGATCACCTGAGGTGAGGAGTTCAAGACCAGCCTGGCCAACATGGTGAAACACTATCTCTACTAAGAACACAAAAATTAGCGGGGCATGGTGGTGCATGCTTGTAGTCCCAGCTACTCGGGAGGTGGAGGCAGGAGAATTGCTTGAACCTGGGAGGCGGAGGCTGCAGTGGGCTGAGATTGCAACACTGCACTCCAGCCTGGGCAACAGAGCAAGACTGTCTCAAAAAAACAATAACAAGAACAACAACAAACCAGTCTTTATGTCTGGAGCACAAAACAAATAATTCTTCATTACTAAATGCAAAAAAGTAGCTGGGCATGGTGGCTCATGCCTGTAATCCCAGCAGTTTGGGAGGCCAAGGCAGGCAGATCACAAGGTCAAGAGATCAAGACCATTCTGGCTGACATGGTGAAATCCCGTCTCTACTAAAAAATACAAAAATTAGCTGGGCATGGTGGCATGCCTCTGTAGTCCCAGCTACTTGGGAGGCTAAGGCAGGAGAATCACTTGAACCTGGGGGGCGGAGGTTGCAGTGAGCCGAGATCATGCTACTGCACTCCATCTTGGCGACAGCAAGACTCCATCTCAAAAAAAAAAGGCAAAAAAGTACCATCTTTGCAGATATAAGAAATATCTGTGAAGTCATATTTAGAAACTTCCTACAAAAGACACATGCCAGCACAGTAGCCATTCCTCCCCCTTTGTTAACAGAATCTCAGTGTTTTTCAGGGTAACAATATACTCTGCCTTTGACAATAAGTCATGCTGATCTAACAAGCCCATCACAGCAGTTCATTCCCTTTTGCCCGATTTAAGCTTTCCAGGCTCACTTATAAGAGGGGTAGCATTTGACTAAATTCTGATTAACAAAATATTAGCAGATGTCTGTTTCATGACTCCAGGGGAAGATGTTCCTCTCTAACAAAAGGAGGGCTCTAGTCCTTCCAACCTTTTCCCTCTTGCCCGGAATGCTGACGTATGATGGGATGCTTGGAGCTGCAGCATTCATCCTGCAACCATGAAGACACCCCAAAAGACTCTCAGACACCATCCAGAGCACTGACTCGAGTGAGCTGCTGACAGAAGGGCATCGGCACGAATATTTCCTTGATTCTAAAACAAACATTCCCCCCCATATTTTAATCTCTCAGAAACCTGGATCTTTCTTAAAATCAACGGCATTTTTACAATTATAATGGGCAGTGTTTCTTCTTTCTTATGACAGTACATTTTTTTTTTTTTTAAAGATGGGGTTTCACCATGTTGGTCAGGCTGGTCTTGAACTCCCGACCTCAGGTGATCCGCCCGCCTTGGCCTCCAAAGTGCTTGGATTACAGGCGTGAGCCACCACGCCCGGCCATGACAGCACATTTTTAAAAGGTGCACCTTACAATCAGTAGAGTCTTCTATTCAGTAAAAAAATGGTAAGTGCCAGGCACTAAGCACACAGAGAATAACCTACACACAGTCTTCACCTTTGTGAGGAAACCAACGACTATAGTACAGTGTGATAGTTTCAAAGAAGTGAATGAAACAATGCAATGAAAACACAAGATGAGGCAGCTAGATCCTACTGACTAGGCAGAAGCTGATAAGAAAGACTCTCACAAAAGATTCCCAGACCTTTTATTTGCATTCTAAAGAATTAGTGTTCCTTGTTTAGGAATATTTTTTAGCAATAATGTACAAAAGAAAAAATATATTTGAATATATTGGTATCAACTGAAGGAAACATTTCCAAAACTGGGAAATGGCAGTATTCTACTAAGCAAGATAATTTAGCAAACACCTTACCTGTTTTCTGGTAATTCAACTGGTTTAATCTGAAAGTCTCCATTTACTACAATTTCATGGGCTAGAGCCATGTTGGTGACACCTCTTGCTGTCTCTAGAAGTTCTTCTACCGTCACAAAGCGAGGAGGACTAGCTGTAAAAAAAAAACTCACTGTAAGAGATTTGCTTCTCTAGATTCGATATTCTATTAAAATAAGGAGAAGATAGTGGTTCTGGTACCAGACAATAATTTCAGTTATTGCCTCCATTAAAATGTTTGTTGTGGCATTTTCAAACAGCAGCAGAATGTTACTTCATATTCTTTTTTTTTTTTTTAAACCTAGAATCCTAAAAACAGAGATCATTTATTAATATTCAAAACATGTTTTTTGTTGTTGTTGTTGTTGTTGTTTTTGAGACAAAGTCTCACTCTGTCACCTAGGCTGGAGTGCAGTGGCGTAATCTCGGCTCACCATGACCTCCGCCTCCCGGGTCCAAGCGATTCTCCTGCCTCAGCCTCCTGAGTAGCTGGAACCACAAGTACGTGCCACCACGCCCAGCTAATTTTTTGGATTTTTTTAGTAGAGGCGGGGTTTCACAGTGTTACCAGGATAGTCTCGATCTCCTGACCTCGTGATCCGCCCACCTTGGCCTCCCAAAGCACTAGAATTATAGGTGTGAGCCACCGCACCCAGCCAACATCTGGTTTTTACTAAGACTCGTCAATGGAAAATAATTACAGTAAATTGAAACTTAGGAAAACTTAAGTTGCAGATGATCATCTGTCCCATAAGCTGAGGGTTTATTTTCTAATCTTTCTGCCTCCTGTCTACCCTAAAAAGAAAAAAAGAAAAAAGACACCAGATTTGAGATCTATTTTGCTCCCATTAGCAGTTTACTTTTGCACTACCACAAACACTGCCACAAATGAATCTCCCCAAATGAAAACAGCATCAAGGCTAGGCACAGTGGTTCACATGTGTAATGCCAGTACTTTGGGAGGCCAAGGCAAGAGGCCAGGAGCTGGAGGCCAGGAGCCTAGGCACCATAGTGAGACCTTGTCTCTACAAAAAAAATTAGAAAACTATCTGGGTATGGTGGTGCGTGCATGCCTGAAGTCCCAGCTACTGAGGAGGTTGAGGCTGGAGGATCACTTGCGCCTGTGGTGAGCTATAATCATGTCACTGCACTCCAGCCTGGGCAACAGGGCAAGACCCTGTCTCAAAAAAAAAAAAAAAAAAAAAAAGTTAAAAAAAATTAAAATAGCTGGGCACGGTAACTCAAGCCTATAATCCCAGCACTTTGGGAGACTGAGGCAGTTGGATCACCTGAGGTCAGGAGTTCAAGACCAGCTTGGCCATCAAGAGATCGAGACCATCCTGGCTAACATGGTGAAACCCCATCTCTACTAAAAAATACAGAAATTAGCTGGGCGTGGTGGTGTGTCCCTATAGTCCCAGCTACTCGGGAGGGTGAGGCAGGTGAAACCCTGTCTCTACTAAAAATACAAAAAGTAGCCCAGCATGGTGGTACACACATGTAGTTCCAGCTACTTGGGAGGCTGGGGCAGGAGAATCCCTTGAACCCAGGAGATGGAGGTTGCAGTTAGCGAGGATTACGACACTGCTCTCCAGCCTGGGTGACAGAGTAAGACCTTGTCTCAAAAAAAAAAAAAAAAGGAATTATAATAGCATCAAGTCCATTATGGTGCTGATGATGCTGTTTAAACAATGCTAAATCGGGCCGGGCGCGGTGGCTCAAGCCTGTAATCCCAGCACTTTGGGAGGCCGAGGCGGGTGGATCACGAGGTCAGGAGATCGAGACCATCCTGGTCAACATGGTGAAACCCCGTCTCTACTAAAAATACAAAAAATTAGCTGGGCATGGTGGTGCGTGTCTGTAATCCCAGCTACTCAGGAGGCTGAGGCAGGAGAATTGCCTGAACCCAGGAGGCGGAGGTTGCGGTGAGCCGAGATCGCGCCATTGCACTCCAGCCTGGGTAACAAGAGCGAAACTCCGTCTCAAAAAAAGGTAAAAAAAAAAAAAAAAAAACAATGCTAAATCTACTATCTTGTACAGGATGCTGAGACAGAATATGAGAGCTCTGCAGTGGCCAACGGACAGATCAAAAGAGATGTGACACAAGAATTTTGTAGAATGCTGATCCAGTGAATCAAAAACTTCGAAAAAAAGTCTTCATTGATTTCTCTTTCTCCTGCTTCATTATCCAAGTCCTGTAGATTTTACTTCTGTATCAACTGCTGCAACAGTGTCATAATTTGTGTCCGTATTTCTCTCTTTTAATAAAGCTTGAGACTGATCGTTCAGAAATAAGGTTCTGAACCAAGGAACAAAGGGGAATTCTTACTTTTTAAAAGTCTACGATAAGTCCAAACTACTCCTGTAATCCCAGCACTTTGGTAGGTGGAGGCAGGTGGATCACCTGCGGTCAGGAGTTCGAGACCCACCTGGCAATCACGGTGAACCCCCGCCTCTACTAAAACTACAAAAATTAGTGGGGCATGGTGGTGCATGCCTGTAATTCCAGCTCCTTGGGAAGCTGGGGTGAGAGAATTGCTTGAATTTGGGACTTGGAGGTTGCAGCGAGTGATCACACCATTGTGCTCCAGCCTGGGTGACAGAGTAAGACTTCCTCTCAAAAAAAAAAGTCTCTGATAGCAGTTCTCAAACTTTAGCCTACACTGGAGTCCGAGGGAAAGCTTGTGAAAACAGATTGCTAGGCCCACCTCTCAGGGTTTCTAATTTAGCAGGTCTGGGGCAGGGCTAAACAATCTGCAATCTGCTTTTTATTATTTTATTATTATTTTTTTGAGACAGGGTCTCACTCTGTCACTGGCAGGAGTGCAGTCACACAATCATGGCTCACCGCAGCCTCAACCTCTCAGGCCCAAGCCATCTTCCCACCTCAGCCTCCTGAGTAATTGGGACTATAGGCATGTGCCACTATGTCCGGTTATTTTTTGTATTGTTTTAGAGACAAGTTTTGCCATATTCCCCAGGCTGGTCTCAAACTCCTGAGCTCAAGTGATTCGTCCGTCAAGGTGCTGGGATTACAGGCATAAGCCACAGCACGCGGACCAGAATCTGCATTTCTAACAAGTCTCCAGTTGATGCTGATGGCTCCAAAACCCACAGTTTGAGAAGCACTGGCCTAGAAGATGAATATATTAATTTTATGTGATAGTCATAAGATCTAGCCTTAAAATTAGATAAGTATTGTCACTGGTTTGCCCAGCTTTAAAAGATCATCTTAGGTTAGTCAAAAAGTTATTTTCTTTCTTTTGCTCACCAAATAAAAAAAAAAGGAACCAAATCAAAGAGCTGGTCATATCCTGTGTCTGGCAAAAATCTTTATTTGGTCACAAGGGGAAGTTGAGAAAACTCTCAAAATTCTTCCTCACAACATTTTCAGCATTCCCAGAGAACATGAATAAGAATACAAAACAAATAAATAAATCTGGTTTCATGAATATTGTTAAAATATAACAAATATTCAAAATCAAAGCCCAATATATCTTTTCAATTAAAAACAACTTTTTTAACTTTTAAGTTCAGGGGTTCATGTGCAGGTTTGTAATATAGTTAAATTTGTGTCGTGGGCATTTCTTGTGGAGATTATTTCGTCAGCCAGGTATTAAGCCTAGTACTCATTATTTTCCTTGATCCTACTAGACCCAGTGTCTGTTGTTCCCCTCTATGTGTATATTATTAAGATACCAATTTCCCCCAAATCAATCTATTGGTTAAATGCAATCCCAATCAGAAGGCTTTTTTGTTGAAACTGGCAAACTAATTCTAAAACTTATATGGAAACACAAAAGACCTTGAAATAAGCCAAAACTATTTTGAAAAAGAAAAATAAAGTTAGAGGACTGACACTGATTTCAAGACTTATTTTAAAATTATAATAAGACAGTGTATTTTTAGCATAAGGATATATAGAAATTCAGGGCAGAAAATCCAGAAATAGACTGATATACATGCACATATGTATATATGTGGTCAAAGGACAAGGATAGGCCGGGCATGGTGGCTCATGCACTTTGGGAGGCTGAAGCAGGTGGACTGCTTGAGGCCAGCAGTTCAAAATCAGCCTGGACAACACAGTGAAACCCTGTCTCTACTAAAAATCATTTAAGCCCAAGAGGCAGAGATTGCATTGAGCCAAGATTGTACCACTGCCCTCCAGTCTGGGCAACAGAGCGAGACTCTGTCTCAAAAAAAATGCAAGTGTAGTCTTTTTTTTTTGTTTTTTAAATCAAATGGTGCTACAACAATTAGGTATCTATATGTAAAAGCTTTACTCTAGATCCTTCTCGCATATGATAAACAAAAATCAACTCAAAATGGATCACAGTGGCTCACACCTGTAATCCCAGTCCTTTGGAAGCCACGGTGCAAAAACTGCTTGAGGCCAGGAGTTTGAGACTTGCCTGAGCAACATGGTGAAACCCCATCTCTACAAAAAATACAAAAATTAGCCAGGTAATGGTAGCATGTGCCTGTAGTCTCAGCTACTCAGGAGGCTAAGGTGGGAAGATGGCTTAGCCCAGGAGGCAGAAGTTGCAGTCAGCCGTGATCCCGCCACCACACTCCAGCTTAGGTGACATGTAGAGATCCTGTCTCAAAAAGAAAAAAAGAATCACAGACCTAAGAGCTAAGACTATACAGAAGAAACAGCTTCTAGTAGAAAATATAGACAAAAATCTTTGTGATTTTGAATTAGGCAAAGATTTCTTAGGATACAAAAAACTCAAACTACAAAAGTAAAAAATAGATAATTTGGACTTTTTCAAAATTTAAAATGTATGCTCTGTTACAGACTCTATTAATATATATATGTATTTTTTTTTTAGAGAGGGTCTTACTCTGTTGCCCAAACTAGAGAGTGGTGATCACAGCTCACTGACGCCTCAGCCTCCCAAGTAGATAGGACTCTAGGTGCATGCCTGGCTCAGTAGGGATTTGCTGTATTTATACACATGTATAAATATATGCTTATTATTAAATTATTTCTGTTACCAGGTATCAGAAAATGAAAATTCCACTGTGGGTACGTCAATATCAAGCATCAGGTGTTATTAAACTCCATCAAGCTTTAACCTCTTAAAAAGAAACTCAGATTATTATTAGGGCTTCCAAGTCTTTTAACCTTGCTTTTGCAAAAAGTAACCAATGTCTTACCATTTGAAGTTTATGAAAATAACAGAAACACACCAAGTCCTCTCAGTGGATTTATTTCCCAATAATTTTAGCTATCTGGGTAATAACAGACACTGTTACTATGCTGCCTAGTCATGAAACACAGTAGCTGGAGCAAATCAGGAAGAAATTTCACTTCCTCTAGACTCTGTATGACCTTGAACAAGTCACTTAAATCTTCCAGGGTCAGTGTTTCTCATATGTAAAAACAAGAGACTTAAGTGTGTTGTATGAAAAATAGGAATCCTCCAAATTTTAAACAAGTGCATTCTCAGTGTTTTGGACATACTTGGAACAAAACAGCTTGCACCAAGTACTAAGAGCATCAAACATTCAGGAAGAAAAAAGTTTTCAGGAGCTATCCAAGTTAGAGACTACATAAAATCAGACTTATCAGTGATGGGGTATCTGACCATGAAAGATAAAAGCTACAGTTCTAAGATATGATCAGGACATGTTACAGATGTACATACAGAGGAATTATTCACTGCATACAAATGATAGGGTTGTGGGGGTTTTTGTTTTGGAAGAGTGCTCAAATTTACCAATTTCATAAATGAAAATTTGGTAAAGATTTCATAAAATGGCATAAAGATGCAATTTGGTGGACAACACGGCTTTGCCTCAATTTGTGAAGAGAATCTGAGTTGTAATAAGAGCCATGAAATATGGTGTAAGGTTAACTCAGACATGGTGGTGCACACTTGTAGTCTAAGCTACTAAGGAGGCTGAGGTGGGTGAATCACTTGAGCCCAGGGGTTCAAGGACAGCCTGGGCAACATAAAAAGATCGGTCTCTTAAAAAAAAAAAAGGTACGGTTAAATATAACTTACCCTGGAGTTTATCTTAGTGATACAAAGCTAAAGCTATTGCTAAATTCTGTTATTTTGTTACAGCATTTGTGCACTGACGCCCTGTAGAGAAACTGAAACTGTATTAGATTAAACATGATTTCTGAGAGGCTGGCAGACAGATTCCAAAATAAAATGAAGTTCTAATTTAGAGTGGTTGTACTCTTTCTTTACTAGGGTGTCCTGAGATGTCTATACCCTCTAAAAAGATGCTGTTAGTCACACAAGTGGATGGACATTTACGGAGGGCAAGATGGTAAAAACAGCTACTACAGAGTAAGTACAGTAAAGCAAGGGTAAAGGTTACCCATAGTACTTATTATGTTGATGGAAACTGCTTGTTAATTTGTCTTCCTTGCTAGCCTGTAAGCTCCATGAGGACAGAGACAACATGGGCCTGGTTCACTGCTGAATCCCTGACATAAGAGTATGCACTCAACAAATATTTGACTGATTGAATACAGAGATACCATAATTCAAAGTCTAGTCATGAGCTTTAGAAATGTAAGTTCTTGTGTCATCTATCCATCTAAGGATGACTGGAATCTACTAATTAAATTCACAAGATCTGATTTAATAAACCAAAGTAATAATTGATGTTTGTCATCTGAATATAGTATCTTTTACAGGTCAACTAGGGGATTAAATATTAGAACAGAAGGTTCTTTGTGAGAAGAAGATTAAAGTATATACAAGTAGAAGATTTTAAAGAAACATTGTTAAGTTACAGTTGATTGATCCTTACTCTGTTTAAAGGATCTCTGTTTAAAGAACAGATAATCTTTTACAATCAAATCACCACCTCAAATTAGTACCAACCAATCTTTTACAAGCCAGCCATTTTTCCTTTTTCAATATTCTGTATCAGTTTTCAGCAATTCCACTTTTTTTTTTTTTGAGATGAAGTTTCGCTCTTATTGCCCAGGTTGGAGTACAATGGTGCAATCTTGGGTCACTGAAACCTCTGCCTCCCAGGTTCAAGCGATTCTCCTAAGTAGAGAAGTTCAAGCCTCAGCCTCCTAAGTAGCTGGGATTACAGGTGCGTACCACCATGCCCAGCTAATTTTTGTATTTTTAGTAGAGACAGGGTTTCGTCATCTTGGCCAGGCTGGTCTCGAACTCCTGATCTCAGGTTATCCACCCGCCTTGGTCTCCCTAAGTGCTGGGATTACAGGCATGAGCCACCTTGCCTAGCATAGCAATTCCACTCTTAAAATATTACTGTGTGTTATAATTTAAAACAATAAATGTTATCTTTTTGCTACTTACATTTTAATTTATAGATTTCCAAATGTGACTTTAGAGTTTCTTTAAACTGAGTAGCTACACATTTACAGAGTTTGGGGAAAATGTTTGCAAATTGTTAATTCTGTATTTTGTAAATCTTTATTTACGCTCTTTGTGTTCAATAATGCTTCCTTACCTGATCCCCAAATAATGGGGTCTTAGCTTTATTTTTTGGGTTTATAGCCCTGTACCTACCTACTACTACAGGAGAAATAGGAAGGCAGCTAAAAGAAATATCTTAGGGCACTGATTTTAAACCTGATTTTGGTACAGACCACTATGAGAACTTAATGAAGGCTTCCATGACCTTCTTCCTAAAAACATGCATATACAAACAAATGTTGATATACTTTTTTGGCTGTTACTAGATCCTCTAAATTTTGATCAGAGGCTCCAAGATAAGTATTCTTGCCTTAAGGGCATAACTACACACAATTTCAGATAATGTAGCTTAGTACTGGTTTAACACTAATTTGGAATCATGCCATCAGACTGACGGGTTGCCAAAGGTGCAGCCATCAACCAAAGAATGGCTGAACCCATAAAAATTAAAATTGTTTAAAAATATTAAAACTAATCAACCAACCAACCAACCGAGAATGACTGAAGACCTAAACCAAAAGTTCTTCTTTAGCAGAAACTATAGGTTGTAAAGCTATCACATATATCCACATTACAGCAATCAATCCTGGCCTATTTATTTATTTATTTATTTATGAGAGAGGATTGTCTCACTCTGTCATCCAGGCTAGAGTGTGGTAACACGATCGTGGCTCCCTGCAGCCTTGACCTCCCCACCGCAAGTGATCCTCCTGTCCCAGCCTCCCAAGTAGCTGGGACCACAGCCATGTGCGACCATGCCCAGCTAACCTTTTTTTTTCCTGACAAAGCGTCTCACTACATCACCTAGACCGGAATGCAGTGGTATGATCTTGACTCACTGCAACCTCCACCTCCCAGGCTCAAGCAATCCTCCTGCTTCAGCCCCCCAAGTAGCTGGGACTATAGGCATGCACCATCGTGTCTGACTAATTTTTTATTTTTTGTAGAGATGGAATCTCATTATATTGCCCAGCCTGATCTTGAACTCCTGGACTCAAGTGATTCTCCTGCCTCAGCCTCTCAAAGTGCTGGTGTTACAGATATGAGTCACTGGGCCTGGCCAATGCTGGCATCTTTAAATACAATAGATAACATGTTAGTAGAAACAGTAGTAACAGCAACTAATGTTTATTAAGAATTTACTACCTGTGAAGCACTGTTCTAAGTGTCTTATACAAATTCATTTAATCTTTACCACTACCCTAAGTAATATATGTATTTTCCTCATTTTAAAGATAGGAAAACAGAAGCTTTCTAACTATACATATTGGAGACAGGCCTAGCATGCTAGACTGTACTAGTAACAACACGTTTCCCTGGACATAATTTGACCTAATAGTTGATTTGTTAAAATCTATCTGATAATAAATCACAATAACACAGGGTCCGTTAATGTTTGCTTGAAGAATACTACGTTGACTAATACATTGCCTGGGAAGGGCTTTGATCATTTTAGAAGAAACATACCCCAAAACCCAAAAATGTCTGTACTTTTTCCAAATATGTACAACTACTGATCATCTACAATTTAAAAAGATAACATCAATACCAACATTCTTAGACTATGACATTCCCTGTTAAAAACTTTCATTTTTGGACTCACTTCAAAATGTTTAAGGTACCCTTCATAAAAGATATCCTTCATAAAAGATGTGAGTTGAGGCAACTGCTAGGAATGCCTGAAGATACTGCCATCCTTTCATTTAAGAGGCTTGCTCCTTGGCAGGGATTTGAAATGACTTCACCAAACACATTCAGCAAACTGAATCCCCTGAAGTTCGTGGGAACTAAGCCCCCAGGCAGGGAATTAGGGTGTGGTAAATTCACTCACATTTTTTTTTTTTTTAACCTGCACAAGCATAGTCCTGGCTGGAATCAGCCTCAGACTTTTCACTCTTTTAATGAAAGCTGCAATTTGCACTCCACCCTCCTATTTCTCAGCGTACTCCAGAAACTGGAATATCACTGAGGCTGGGGAAAGACAGGAACATTCTGGACATTATTCTCAAATGTTAATTTCCCATGCAATTGAAAATCTACAAGTAGCTAGGCTGCCAGCTGAGGAACTGCTATTAATCCTAAATCTATATTAGCAATAATATATTATGAGAACCTAGCTCAGGGCCACATGCACAAAAAAGCCTCATACAACTGTCACCTGAAAAGAATGATAACATTGCATCTAGCCAAAGTCAAATTTGCTTACAGTGAGGTCTTTGCACTCTTTGGGGGCTGGTGGAGTCCGACTTTATTGCTTTCTGTAAGGCTTCATCAGCACCTTCCACAGCATCTTCAAGGCCTTGCTCAGAATCATTGGATTTTGATTTTCCTGTTTCATTTACATTGGACTTGTCAAGGTTTTCAGACATTCTCAATTAAGTTTATTCACTTTCCTAGGAAAGAAAAAAAAAAAAGAACCAAAAGTATTCTAGCTCTGTCACCAACTAGCAATGTGACTCAGGGCAAATCATTTAATCTCTTTGGGTTTCAGTTTTCTTGTTTGTCGAATAAATGAGCTTGCTAAGATCTTATCCAGCTATAATATTCTACTTCAATGATTAAACAGATACTTGTAAAATGACATTTGTAATTTATCAAATTTCTGGATCTCAGACAGATAGTTGGAATATTTGTGTCCTACTCCTGAGTAGCATGTTACAGGAATACAGGAACTTAAACTACTAGAAGTGTGTACTCTAAACTGCCTGCTGCTACTACTTTAATCAGTGATTCAATGTTACATTCTTTCATTCCTCAGAGCAGATAGGCAAACTCCTTGGAAAAAATGCTTTTAATCGTGCTTACAAGTGAATCCACTTGTAATGAAAAAGATATCACTCGTGTGAAAAATATATCTAGGGATGATAGAAAATAGAATCTTTTTTTTTGGGATGGAGTTTCACTCTTGTTGCCCATGCTGGAGTGCAAGGGAGCAATCTCAGCTCACTGCAACCTCCACCTCTGGGGTTTATGAGATTCTCCTGCCTCAGCCTCCCAAGTAGCTGGAATTACAGGCATGCGCCATCGTGCCCAGCTAATTTTGTATTTATAGTAGAGACGGGGTTTCACCATGTTGATCAGGTTGGTCTCAAAGGCTGGACCTGGGGTGATCCACCCGCCTCAGCCTCCCAAAGTGCTGGGATTACAGGTGTGAGCCACCACGCCCCGCCTTCTAAGGTGTTTCTGAGGAAGAAGACACAATGTTTTTGCATTTGCTGAAAATAATTAACATCTGTAACATTAGTACTTGAAGATTACAAAACATTTTCATAAACATGAATTAGACTTTCTTACATACATGGAAGGTAATGAAGGGATCAAAGGAAATGTCAAGTGATTTAGGGAGTTTGGCAGACTGTGTTCTGCACATTAGAGAGATGTGAAGAGTCACCTAATAGAATTATTTGAAATTTCTAAGGACTCCATTAAATAGAATGAAGTTACAGGAACTGAAATATTCAGGCCTATTTTTTTTTTTTGAGACAGAGTCTTGCTCTGTGGCCCAGACTGAAGTGCAGTGACGAGATCTCAGCTCAGCTCACTGCAACCTCTGCCTCCCTGGATCAAGGGATTCTCTTGCCTCAGCCTCCCGAACAGCTGGAATTACTGACGCCTGCCACCACGCCCAGCTAATTTTTGTATTTTTAGTAGAGCTGGGGTTTCACCATGGTGGTCAGGCTGGTCTCGAACTCCTGACCTCTAGTGATCCACCCTCCCTGGGCTCCCAAAGTGCTGGGATTACAGGTGTGAGCCACCACGCCCGGCCCAGGACTGTATTAATATGAAGGTGTTTTCATGTATTTCCCCTTTCTAGTCTCATTTTAGCTTCCAACACACTGGGGACACCCATCTCCTCTCTATCCTAAATCATGTTAGGTTCAGGAAATGTTCCAAGATCCAAAGGATAACGTTACCAGCATATTCTATGAGAAAAGACAAACAAAACGCTTCTAATTTTATCCTCTTCACATGCTGAGAAGAAGCCCAGAAGGGATGAAGTAATTCATTCTGTGCAGTGAGAAGGAAAGGCAGGATTTCTAGGTCTCTAATGCTCAGCTTAGTAAACTAACTCCATCCTTTTGAGTTCAAGTCCTCTCTCTTCCCAGGACACTTCCCGGACCTCACCAGTGATTGTGCTTTTCTCAACTCCTATAGCGCTGGCTAGTCGACAGTTGGCATCCATCACTGCCTTAAATTCAATTCAAAGTATGCTTATTTAAACAGAAAGATGCAAATACATAGTCTAGAGGGGGAGGCAGACATGCTCACAAGGAGCCATAATGAAACTTACGCTTTAGTGGCATTATGAAATTGCCCAGGGAATACAGCAGAGAAAGAAACTAACTCTGCCTTGGAGGAGATTGAGAAAATCTTCCCAGAAAAGATGACATTTGAGCTGATCTTTAAAAGGAGTAGGATTTCACCCTGTTAAAGTATGTCTGGAGGGGGAGAAAGGAGGTTAAAAAAAAAAGGGCATTTCACTCAAAGGGCAGAAAATGAGAAAAGGAAGTGGCTGGTGATCATGGAAAGATGCGTTGGGGCCAGATGGTAAAAGTGCTAGTTTTTATTTTAAAATTCTCCACCTAGATTTCGAACTTCTTAAGAGCCAGCACCAGTCATATTCCCCACTTATGCTCCATCCTTATATCTGCCAAATAGACATCCAAGAAGTATATGTTGACAGAGATGAATCCCTACGTCATCTCTGTGATGTCAGTGTATGTGGGAGGGCTGGGCGTTGGTCTCAGACAAACCTGGGCCCCAATTCTGGCTCTTTACTAGCTGTGTAACTTCAGTTCCTTCCTCTGTAAAATAGAGCTACCTACCTGCTCGGTTTGGGGGGAGTTGAAACGAAAGATTGTGCACAGCAGAGGCTGGCACATGGCAGGCCTTCCACAAACTGTAGCTCTAATTAAAGGGCTCTAGGATGCAGCCAGGAACCATTTAATTGCTTACAGCGCGCGCATTCATTCAACCCCCACTGTATGTAAAAAAGGGAGCCGAGGGGAGAAGGATCCACGCACTTGCCAAGAAGACGGTCATCCGTCGGGGCTGCACGCGGGCCTAAGCTGGACACAAGAGGCTCCCCAGCAGAGAGGGTCTTTCAGCAAAAGAAAGGGGCTCTGTCCCCCGGCGCCGGGAATCCCTCCTCTGGCACTGAGCTGCACTCGCGCCCGGCGTCCGGATTCCGTTGTAAACAGCTGTTCGGGCCGGCGAGGGAGTGGCAGAGCCTCGAGCAGAGGAGGACGCGGGCGCGCCGGGAGGGCGGCCTCAAGGCGTGGGCCCCACCCGCCCGCGGACCCCGCCTCTTCCTCGCCTGCCCCAGACATCCCCGGACGGGATCCCACGGGAAGAGGCGAAGAGATGCCGGCGACTTGGGCCGCGCGCCTCCCGAGCCGGTCCGTCAGCCTCCGCCCGCGCTCCCGCTCCCACTCTCCTCACCTGCGGTGGAGTCGATGTTCTCCCTCCCGCCGCGAATCAGGTGCGGGCTGGCGCTACGGCGGAGGCCGGAGCGACACGCGGCAGACTGGGGCGGTTCAGCCTCTGCATCTCCGAGGCCGCATCCCTCGCCACGCGGCGGGCGGTCCTCCCAGCCCGGCTCCGGTGGCCAGCGGTCAAAGAGGCCGCTTCTCAGCATCGGGAAGGAGGAGACTGCTCTTGGCCGGGAGGCGCCAGCCCAATAAAGGGCAGCGCCATGTCTTCGTACGGAAAGGCGAGCGGCTTTTTCCAGTGCTTGCCGAAGGGGCTCAGAAAGCGGTGACTGGCAGGTGGGCGGCGCCACGTTTCCTCAGGGAAGGTCGAAAGCGCACCGGTGACCGCTGAGGGGGGTTCCGTGGGCAGTTGAGGCAGGAGTCGCCCGCCCTACTCAGAGAGGCGCCATGTTTTTGTACGGAAACGTGAGAGGCGTGGCTGAGTGCCCGCCGCTGAAGCTAAGTGGGCGGTTGCTCGAAGCTGGGGATGGCCCTCCCCTCTCAGGAAGGCGCCATGTTTCCGTACGGAAAGGCGGAAGGCGCCGCCGTATCCCAGCCACTGGGGTGGGTGACGCTAGGGGAAAGGGAGGCGGAGAAGGCGCGGGTCAGCCAAGAGAAGGAATAAGCGCGGTGGCTCTCGCCTGTAATCCCAGCACTGTGGGAGGCCGAGGCGGGTGGATCACGAGGTCAAGAGATCGAGACCATCCTGGTCAACACGGTGAAACCCCGTCTCTACTAAAAATACAAAAAATTAGCTGGGCATGGTGGCGCGTGTCTGTAATCCCAGCTACTCAGGAGGCTGAGGCAGGAGAATTGCCTGAACCCAGGAGGCGGAGGTTGCGGTGAGCCGAGATCGCGCCATTGCACTCCAGCCTGGGTAACAAGAGCGAAACTCCGTCTCAAAAAAAAATAAATAAATAAATAAAAATAAATTAAAAAAAAGAGAAGGAATAAGAAGCAACTTCATCGGAAACCTTCCCCGCCCGGGCTTTGAAATTTAATTATGCCTTCCTCTGTAGCTACACAAAGTTTATTTTTCTTCTCTCATTTTGGCTGTTTTAAAAAAGTCAGCCCGGGAGCAGCGGCCCAAGCCTGTAATCCCAGCACTTTGAGAGGTCGAGGCGGGTGGATCACTAGGTCAAGAGATCGAGACCATCCAGCCTGGCCAACATGGTGAAACCCCGTGTCTACTAAAAATACAAAAATTAGCTGTGCCGTGGTGGACTACAGAGTCCCAACTACTCGGGAGACTGAGGCAGGAGAATCTCTTGAACCCAGAGGCGGAGGTTGTGGTGAGCCGAGATCGCGCCACTGCACTCCAGCCTGGCGACAGAATGAGACTCCGTCTCAAAAAAACAGAACAAAAACAAAATACCCAACTACAACATAGCAGATGGGGTGAAATGGGTGGTTTCAAACACTGCTTCTAAATAGATCACATATGGGTAGTTATTCTAACGTATTGAAGGCTGAGTGCAATGCCAGACCCTCAAACCACTTACGAATTTGCACATTAAAATCTTTTTGCTTTTAAAAAGAAAAAGACAAAAACAGAAGTTCTCCAGTGAAGATTCACTCTTTAGAGGAAGAAACACCAAAAACCCTTAAGATACTTAACTAACTGAAACTGTTAAGATCCACAAAGAAAACATGAAGTTTTGTTGTGTTTTTTTGAGATGGAATCTCACTTTATTGCCCAGGCTGGAATGTAGTGGCGCGATCTCGGCTCACCGCAACCTCTGCCGCCCAGATTCAAGCAATTCTCCTGCCTCAGCCTCCTGAGTAGCTGGGATTTCAGGCGTCTGCCACAGTGCCCAGCTAATTTTTGTATTTTTAGTAGAAACCGGATTTCACCATCTTGGCCAGGCTGGTCTTGAACTTCTGACCTTGTGATCCTCCCGCCTTAACCTCCCAAAGTGCTGGGATTACAGGCGTGAGCCACCGCGCCCGGCCATGCAGTTAGAATTCTGAATCCAGACTAATATACCATAAAGTCTCTAGTGTTTTCAGCCCTGACTACAACTTGGAATCTGGGGACAGGAGTTTGAAAACTATTATGCAAAACTGAGGGATGATGCCTACCATTTTGAAAAGGTTCTCTGGGGAAAGCAGGCTAGAACCACCTCCTCTGCCTTCCATATGGCCCTGCACGATCGCTCACACCTGTCATCCTAGCACTTTGGGAAGCCAGGGCAGGCATATCACCTGAGGTTAGGAGTTCAAGACCAGCCTGGCCAAACATGGCAAAACCCTGTCTCTGCTAAAAATGCAAAAATTAGCCAGGTGTGGTGGCAGGTGACTGTAATCCCAGCTGAGGATCGGGAGGCTGAGGCAGGAGAATCGCTTGAATCTGGGAGGCAGAGGTTGCAGTGAGCCAAGATTGTGCCCCTGCACTCCAGCCTGGGTGACAGAGAGAGACTCCATCTCAAAAAAAAAAAAAAAAAAGAAAGATTAATATAACCAATTTTCACTTGTTTAGGAACAAGTGAATGAATATACTCAAGTTGCACCTGGAGAGGTTACTGCAACAATACCAAAATCACTGATTTAATTTGGGATGTTTCACCTGTAATCTTTTAATGTTTTGTACTGTTTCCTTTAAATATTAATATATACATAGACACATTCCAGTTTGATCTTTGGCTTCAAGGACTGGAAATTTAAATTAACTTAAAGGAAGTTCACTGCAAGGCTACATAGAACTTGGAGGGCGCAAAGTGGCAGCCACTCTGGAGGTTGGCTACTATTCCTGGACATAGGATCTCTCTTGTCACATCTCTGCTTTCGATAGTCTATTCCACTCTTCTTTATGCTACAGGCTGGTTTCTCTACTTTCTTCATTGATGCTCCTCATAATTTAAATTTACCTATATAGAATTTGATTGGCCAAATCGATTTTTTTTTTTTTTTTTTTGAGGTGGTGTCTCACTCTTTCACCAGGCTGGAGTGAAGTGACTCAATCTTGGCTTACTGCAACCTCCATCCCCCGAGTTCAAGCAGTTCTCCTGCCTCTGCCTCCTGAGTAGCTGGAATTACAGGCCCATGCCACCATGCCCAGCTAATTTTTGTATTTTTAGTAGAGACAGAGTTTCACCATGTTGGCCAGGCTGGTGTTGAACTTCCGACCTTAGATGGTCTGCCCGCCTCGGCCTCCCAAAGTGCTGGGATTACAGGTGTGAGCCACCGTGCCTGGCAAGCCAAAATGATTTGTGCAAGGTTAGTCTCATTAACCTCTAAGGAGGCTGCCCTTGGATCAGGTGCTCAACTTTGGTCTACTCTGCTAGGATGATGGCAGGACTCACAGTTAAATAGGCATCAGGTGTCTATGTGGGGATGGGTCCCCAAGAAGTCGTCATGGGTGAATGAGCGCATACAGCAAAAGATAATCAACATTTCTAGTGACTGAGGAGGGTTGCCCGAGGCTTTCAAAGTAGCACTGGACCTGTAGTTTAAAACCTTGACAATGGTTGCAATAAACATGATCAGTTTTTCTTTTATTCTATTCTGCTTATAAGGCCTAAGGTAAGCTGGTTTTACTAGTATATTTTCCATGAAATTATCATTTTACTAGAATGTTGCCTTTTCAATGAGCATGAATGTAACTAAGCAGTTCTCCCTTCCCCTAAAGGTTAGTTTTGGTTGTGAAATAAATATGCTATTCAATTATATGCAAAATAAAGGTTGCAAATCAGATAGCACACAGTTGCTCTGCCCACCAAGTTGATCTTACCACAGTTCCAGTAGCTTGTTTCTGAAAGCTTCCTCTCACATTTAAGTCATAAACTTACCTTCTCTTTCACCTCACTGTAAAGAGAACTGCCTTGCCCCCTGCCCCTTTTTTTGGTGGGGGGTGCAATTGCACCCTCTCGGCTCACTGCAAACTCCACCCTCAGGTTCAAGTGATTCTCATGCCTCAGCCTCCCGAATAGCTGAGATTACAGGCACCCACCACCATGCCTAGCTAATTTTTGTATTTTTAATAAAGTTGGCGTTTCACCATGTTGGCCGGGCTGGTCTCGAACTCCTGATCCACCCGCCTTGGTCTCCCAAAGTGCTGGGATTACAGGCATGACCGCTATGCCTGGCCCTTTCCATCTTACCTATGCAAAAAAACTGAGTTATTCCCTGAGTTTATTAGAACTGGTATCATAGGTACTTTATAGATATTAGTCCTCAAACTTTGCCCATTCAGACTAGCCACTATCAGTTATACCTAAGGGGAAACAAACATTACTGACATGCTAGTATATTGGTGTATCATTTAAGTTTTCCCCACCTCTCATTAAAAGTCAAAGTTAAAGGCCAGGCACAGTGGCTCATGCCTGTAATCCCAGCACTTTGGGAGGCCGAGGCGGGTGGATCACTTGAGGTCGGGAGTTCAAGACCAGCCTGGCCAACATGGTGAAATCCCATCTCTACTAAAAATATAAAAATTAGCTGGGCATGGTAGTGGGCTCCTCTAATCCCAGCTACTAGGGAAATAAAGGCAGGAGAATCACTCGAACCCGGGAGACGGAGGTTGCAGTGAGCAGAGATCACATCACTGCACTCCAACCTGGGTGATGAGAGACTCCATCTCAAAAAAAAAAAAAAAGTTAAAATAGACAAAATTGAGTATTTAATCTTTTGACTTTATTGTAAGATGGACAATTTCAAACTATGACCCTTGAACAACGTAGGGGTTATGGGCACCAATCCCTCTGCACAATCTAAAATCTACATATAACTTTTGACTCCCCCAAAACTTATCAGCCTACTCCTGGCCAGAAGCCTTACCAATATGTCAGTTAACACACATTTTGTATGTTACATTATATAGCATGTTTTTTGTTTGTTTGTTTTTTGGGTTTTTGAGACGGTCTCACTGTCACCTAGGCTGAAGTGCAGTGGCGTAATCATGGTTCAGTGCAGTCTCAACCTTCCAGACTCAAATGGTTCCTTTCACCTCAGCCTCCCTGGTAGCTATACCACAGGTGCATGCTACCATGCATGGCTAATTTCTTTTTTTGGGGTGGGGTGTTAAGAGACAGGATCTCTCTACAGTGCCCAGGCTGGTCTCAAGCAATCCTCTCACTTTCCCAAAGTGCTGGGATTACAGTCATGAGCCACCGTGTCTTTTCTAAATACTGTATTCCTACCATAAAGTAAGCTAGAGAAAAGAAAATGTTAAGAAAATCATAAGGAGCCTGCAAGGTGGCTCACACCTGTAATCCCAGCACTTTGGGAGGCCGAGGCAGGGTGGATCATGAAGTCAGGAGATGGAGACCATCCTGGCTAACACGGTGAAACCTCATCTCTAAAAAAATACAAAGAATTATCTGGGTGTGGTGGCATGCACCTGTATTCCCAGCTACTTGGGAGGCTGAGGCAGGATAATTGCTTGAACCCAGGAGATTTTAGTGAGCCGAGATCATGCCACTGCACTCCAGCTTGCCGACAACAGCGAGACCCCGTCTCAAAAAAAAAAAAAAAAAAAAAAAAGAAAATCACAAGGAAGAGAATATATACTATTCAAAGTGAAAGTGGATCATTGTAAAAGTTTTCATCTTTGTCATCTTCACATTGAATAGGTAGAGGAGGAGGAAGGACTGGTCTTGCTATCTCAGTTATCACAGAGGTGGAGGAGGTAGAAGGGAATGCAGGAGAGGCAGGCACACTTTGTGTAACTTTTATTACACTTACACAAATCTAAGTGGACCTGCACAGTTCAAACTTGTGGTGTTCAAAGGTCACCTGTATATCTTAGCAGTGCACTCATTCCAAATAATCATTAACTTGGTTAAAAAAGGTATTAAAAACTTTAATGCCCAATTTACAAGAACTACAGGATAAAAAGAAACATGATAAAGGACAGCCAAGACCTGTAATCGGAAAAATTCAGACTGAGGAAAACTCAAGAACAACTGACCAAGTATATTCAACAACGGAGACAGACACACAGAGAGACAGACAAAAAGACAGAGGGGAAGGGTAGAAGGAGAAAGGAGAACTTAGACTTTTTTTTTTTTTTTTTCTGAGAGAAGTCTCTTGTCCCCCAGGCTGGAGTACAATGGCTTAATTTTGGCTCACTATAACCTCTGCCTCCCAGGTGCAAGCAATTCTCCTGCCTCACCCTCCCGTGTAGCTGCCACCACACCCACCTAATTTTTGTATTTTTAGTAGAGATGGGATTTCACCATGTTGGCCAGGCTGGTCTTGAATGCCTGACCTCAGGTGATCCGCCCAACTTTGCCTCCCAAAGCGGAGGGATTACCGGTGTGAGCCACCACGACCCGGCCAGATTTTTAGAGACTTAAACACATTAACCAATTGCAATTTATTATTTGGATGTCCATTTGAATAAAATCATTTGAGATCATCATATTTCAACACTAACTAGAGACCTGATATTTAGGAATTGTAGGTTTATGTGAATGACAATGGTGTTGTGGTTTAACATCCTTTTGGTCATACATACTGACATTTTGTTTTTGTTTTTTTTTGAGACGGAGTTTCGCTCTTGTTACCCCGGCTGGAGTGCAATGGCACGATCTCGGCTCACCGCAACCTCCGCCTCCCGGGTTCAGGCAATTCTCCTGCCTCAGCCTCCTGAGTCGCTGGGATTACAGGCACGCACCACCATGCCCAGCTAATTTTTTGTATTTTTAGTAGAGACAGGGTTTCACCGTGTTGACCAGGATGGTCTCGATCTCTTGACCTCGTGATCCACCCGCCTCGGCCTCCCACAGTGCTGGGATTACAGGCTTGAGCCACCGCGCCCGGCCCCATACTGACATTTTATATAAGAAATGATATCTGAAATTTGCTGGGGTGAGGAAATGAGTGAAGGTATAGATTAAACAAGATTGGCCATGAGTTGGCTGTTGTCAATATTAGTTAATGGGTACAAGGAAGAGTTCATTATTCTATTCTCCCCACTTTTATGTATGTTTGAAATTTTCCACAATAAGACTAAAAAAATGTTGAAGTTTTCAGAAGCATTAGGAGTCTGATATCTGATTTGTCTACAACTTAAGGTAATTAGCAAATTCTTTTTATCACAGCCTAAGCTTCTATCTTGCATCTTTAAGGAGTACCTTTCAAAACACAAACACCACTCCTATTAACATGTAATTATCGTTTTTACTGTTGAATACTTTCTTAAACACTGCAATGTCATATCATCTAAATTCCTATTATGTTCTATAAAGTATTGCCCACAGTAATTATAAATTAACTCACCTAAAGTAAGTACTTAAAAGTGATATACCACATGACTAATACTCAGTTTCTGACACACAAAGTCATAAAAAAAAATTTTATTAAGTAGAATTTAGAGCTTCCAAGCTTACAAATGTGATTGGATATTTAGGATACATAATTTATTCTTAAAATACACAAGTTATATACAGACATTAAAAACTTAGTTTCCAAAATACTCAATAAAGATATCTGGGTGACACTTATAGAATTGACCTAGTAATTTTTTCTTCTCTTTGGCAGAAAGTTTTGAATCCTCATCAATAGTTTTTAGTAAATTCAACAGTTCATCTTTGGTTGTCTTCTGTGTATTGCTAGAATAGTCACGTTGATCAATTCTCTGGCAATAAATATATCCTTAAAGTTTAAAAGTAAAAAAAGTTAATGACTCAGTTCCTCAGAAAAATCAAGCAATATTCTTGTCTTTATGTTTTTCTTCCCCATTTTGTAATATGCACTGAAAATGGTAAGCACTGCTGACTTTCTAACCCTGGTTAAGTTGCTTAGTCTGAATAACTCTGAGGAGAATGTTTTAAATTTGGTTGAAATTAAAGTCCAACTACTTATAGCAAAACATTTTCAAAAAACACCTGAAATTTGTCTTTGGAAGATCATGAAAATATTATTTCTCAGATTACCTGCATCTCTATTTGGATCTCTTCCGTTCTGTATGGCCATAAGCTTAACACTTACAATTTTATGTAGAGTTCCAGGAATCTTAAGAAAAAGAACGGACATGGGACATTACTCAAATGCATTTTAATCTAATGATCTATTACATAAAGCTCAATTTAACTTCTTTCACAATTTTACCTTAAAAACATCTTTTTGATGATCCATTAAAAAGAGTACCAGAAGATCTGTTTTGCCTTTGGATAAATTTTTATTGTCAACAATAGCTTTCGAGAATATCCTTTTCACAACCATTCGGTTGTCACTCTATAAAAACAAAGATATCCAATAGTATATATTTAAGAGACAAGTTTAGTGTAAAAGGGAATATTAAATATTAATAGCTATTATCCATTTCAGCATACTTGATGCTGAAGATGGAATAATCTAATAATTTATAAGTATTAAGGATATTAAATACAACTAACATTTAAACAAAAGACTTACTTCTTTTTGTAATTTAAACTCAGAAGGATGTGCTGCAACAGCCATGAAATATAGTAGTCTTCTAAATTCTTCTCTATTTTGGAAATCCAAAAGCTTTAGAAGGAGCTGAGTAGCTTCTAAAGCTATTTCCGTCTTCCCATTCACTTTAGCCAAAAGAAAAAACTGCTTTTAATTGACTAAATATGACTATATTAAAGGGAACAAAACTCAAGTTACAGTTTGAGCTAAAAAGTGCACTTATTCAAAATTATTTCCAAAAGCAAAAGCAAGACTAGGAATTAACAATGAATGGTCGATACCATAAAGGCAGCTTGTTCTCAAATTGGCAACTAACACCCTAAGTCCCTGTCATATAATATCTTCAGGCATTAAATCTAACTCTTAGCTCTGTGGATAAATTCCCATTCTGTTTTTCACTAATTCAGTACATTTCGGGGTATACCATGTATACAATACTCATGTATCCAACTCTACTTAAGAAAAACAGGAGGAATTTTCTGAAACCTCCAATTCGTTTCCAACAAATTATGCAGCTCATTGGTAAAGAGACAAAGTAGAGAGTCTGCCATTTTAAAGAGATGAAGGGGGAGTAGTGGTGGTGCTGGTAACTCTTCTAAAGAAGAGAATTGCTGCTTTATGCTTCACCTTCCGGTGAATGAGAGAGAGCAGCATTATGCTCCTGGGTAATCAGAAGTTTCTGCATAACTTCAGAGGTTGTTAAAGCCTCTTTCCAAATGAGCCCTAGAAGTTTTTGAACAAACATACTTTCCATGAATTAATCCAGATCCACTCCCAGCTTGTAGTAGTACTATTTTGATTCAGTTTGAGAACAATTAACTTTTTTCTTGTTTCCTCCAAAAGGTAAATGCTAGTATCTAATTAGATCTTACTTACCTAAGAGTTCTGCAATTCCATTATGAACGTCATATAAATGATTCAACAGAGGTTTCCTGCTACTGTAGTATCTGCCAATGGCATCAAACAGAAGTTCTTTCACTAAGTCTGTTCGGTCTGGTTGCTCAGGAAAGCTTCTGCTTATTTCTACCACCATCTGGTCTGGAAGGTATTCCAAACAGTCAATTGCTGCAGAGAGCCACTCATCTTCCCTATAGGGAAGGGAGGAAGATTATTTAAAAAGCAAAGAATAACAAGTATACACAAATACACACTACTTATTTCAAGCTTGCCATCAGGATAAATTTCTACATGCTTAAGAGATGTATTTTTTTTTTTAATGTATAGCTAGATCATGTATCACATTTAAAAAAATTCAGCTAAATGTTTTATTTTTTCCTTTTTCATGAAAACAAACTCTCCACCACAATACAGAGGTGAAAAAGTGCATACAAATTCAGACTCTACTCTTGCTCTTCACATTTACAATGGAGAAGAAACTCCAAGTTACTTGCTCAGGCCTTAGGCAGGGCTAGATCCCAGATCTAAGTGCTAGGCCAGTATTTCTCCAACACAGCGTTGCTTACTTCAGAGCTCTGTGTATGATCTATTAGCTCTCCCTTTAGCTAAGACAGAATAGAGGAAGGTAACATTTCAAAATAATTATATATCAGGCCTGGCATGATGGCTCATGCCTGTAATCCCAGCACTTTAGGAGGCCAAGGCAGGTGGATCACCTGAGGACAGGAGTTCGAGACCAGCCTGGCCAACATGGTGAAATCCCGTCTCTACTAAAAATGCAAAAATTAGCTCGGCGTGGTGGTGTGCCCCTGTAATCCAAACTACTTGGGAGGCTGAGGTGGGAGAATTGCTTGAACCTGAGAGGTGGAGGCTGCACTCTAGCCTGGGCAATAGAATGAGACCCTGTCTCAAAAAAGAAACCAACAAAATAATTAAATATTATAATCTACAGTAAAATCCTGCTGGGTAACTTCAGAAACATGTTACATTTCAAGAAATAAAGTGGCAAACTTTTAATATTCGGTTTGTTTATATCTATCTTGTCTGTCTGTCTATTGCCATGGACTCAGGACAACTAATTTGGCCAGGTGAGATATCTCAGGCAGGTCATTTTATAAGGCTTTAAAAGCTGCCTTTTGATAGTCAACTGTTTATGGTATTAACAGTTCTTTGGAACGTGAACTAGTGAAGTATTGAAAATGTAAGTTGTATTTCTTTCAAACATTTTCATCCCCTTAACTAGACTGGAACACTATCTGCTAAGGCAAAAATAATAAAAAATTAGGCTCGAAAAATCTGAGAACTTACTTTAACTTTTAATAATTTTTATAGAAGAGCCTCAAAGTTATGAGTAATACAGAACTCTTCCTTAAGGAAAAAAATCTTAATTCCTTTAGCACCTAGTTAAACCTTCAAACCTTAGACTTTATTTTCAAGAGAGTAGTAACTGGAAGTAAGAGTTAACTTTCATTGTATTTTTTTTTTTTTGTGATGACGTCTCACTGTGTCACCCAGGCTACAGTGCAATGACATGATCTCAGCTCACTGCAACCTTTGCCTCCGAGTTCAAGTGATTCTCCTGCCTCAGCCTCCCAAGTAACTGGGATTACGTGCCACCACACCTGGCTAATTTTGGTATTTTTAGTAGAGATGGGGTTTTACCATGTTGGCCAGGCTAGCCTTGAACTCCTGACCTTAGTTGATTGGCCCACCTTGGCTTCCCAAAGTGCTGGGATTACAGGTGTGGGCCACCGCACCTGGCCTCATTGCATTTAATACAACTAGTTAATGAAATACATATGTAACAGGCGTTCTAGATATGTAGTCAAAGGATCTCAAGAATCTGTCAAATCTGTTTCTATTCTTCCAGGTCCCTTTGAGGAATCTTAAGAGACCAGACTGCTCATTTTAACAAAGATAAGAAGCTAAAGCACAATCATTGTCTTCACTTAATGTGGAACTTACATGTGAAACAAAAATGAATATGAAAAATGAAACAAATCTTTTTCTAATTTTGACTAATGTAATTTTGTTCTTCACATTCTCAAATACTGATAATATCAACTAACAATGCATATCTGATCCTATAAAAAATAGAACAGATTATCTTAAAATCATTATCTCAATCCATGTACAAACACACTCAAATTATTATATGTATTTCCACATACTGAGAGTCACTATAAGCCTTGAGAATCCCTCGATCCAGATAGTTACTGCTGTTGACCACGTCGGACTGCCTCTTAGGTTGAGGAACTTTAGGTACAACCTCTTGCTGTTTGAGTAAGGAGTCAAGAAGTGGAAGGTCTACAAGTTGTAGTAGACGCCCAATTGTTTCTTCTTGCCATACTTCATTAATAACTACACAGGCAAAATTACAAGGTGAAAAGTAACAATTAATAGTTACTATATACTCACCACAATATTTTTCTTTTTTTTTTTTTTTTTTTGCGAGACGGAGTTTCGCTCTTGTTGCCCAGGCTGGAGTGCAATGGCGCGATCTCGGCTCACCGCAACCTCCGTCTCCTGGGTTCAAGCAATTCTCCTGCCTCAGCCTCCCGAGTAGCTGGGACTACAGGCGTGCACCACCATGCCCAGCTAATTTTTGTATTTTTTTTTAGTAGAGATGGGGTTTCACCATGTTGACCAGGATGGTCTCGATCTCTCGACCTCGTGATCCACCTGCCTCGGCCTCCCAAAGTGCTGGGATTACAAGCGTGAGCCACCGTGCCCGGCCACCACAATATTTTTCTAAGCAGGTCTAAGCTAGTAAATTTGTGGCCAAAAAGAAAGAAAAAGTCAACCTTATGAAGTGCTTTCTTATAACAAAGTAAAACAATCCAAGATTTGTTTAGGGTGTAGGAGAAAAGACTTTGGACAACAGGAATTCTTTTCATTCTTTGTACTGTAAAAAGCAATCTGTCAGAGATAAGAGATCAAGTCATATAACATGTTAATAAGGACTCTGGAAGAAAGAATGATTCATTCAAGCTAAAAACTTGTTTGAAACCATTGGCTGCAGATTATTCCACTCAGGGTTTCCACAACTGGAATGGGGGAAAGAGGGTGGAAATCACAGTCATTAAACTATATTCTACTGCCACAGACACGGAAGAACCAAAGAATCCTGTTAATGTTTTAATGTAATTTTCAAATTTTATTTGACCTAATAAAATCTTAGTAAAAGAAATAACTTGTGAAAAATTTCATGTTTAAGAAAGGAAAAAAAAAAAAAAGAAATCTCTGAGAGCATATTTTCAATACAAATCTGCATGCAAAACATCTCAGATCTGAACCTTTGCCAGCTGATTGGACAAAAGTCAGTGTTCAAGAGTTGTAACACTGATCTATTTGTTAAAGATAAAAGACTTCTGTTAAAATTGAACATAAACAGCTTTAATACAGAGTGTACTCTTTCTCTGTACTTTGAATATTTAAATCCTAATAAAGGTTAAGATTTTAAAATTTTAAATAACTCTGAAGTTAGTCTTCTACTTCTTTGTTTCATCTTTAACTTACCTTGTGGAGATAAGGTTGCAAAGACATTTACATGAGGGGAGCTGGCAGGCTTTAAACTCAGATTTTCCCATAGGTCCTCTAAACTGGCTGATTTGATATCGGATGACTTAAATAATGCATCTGTATACCTAAAATGAATTCATTTCAGAAATGAACATTTACTAAGCCCACAGAAATATTTTAGTATTTGAGAGCTGAGTTTCTGCAGAGTTATGCATTTCAGAGCAAAAACACAACAAATGCAAATTCTAAGAGTGGAATAAAATATGAAAACACCCACCTTCTTACTCAAGCATAAACCTATTTTGTTCTCCTTTAAACATTTTCTTAGATTTAAGTAATTCAATGACTAAAGTCTTAGTCACCAGTTTAAAAATGTGATCAAACATAAGCGAACTTCATTATTTGTACTGGTTTTATCAGTTATCTCTTTCTGGGGCATTCTTTGGTGGACAATGCTTACAGTTTTCTAAATACAGATCTATAGCCCTTTACCTGCTATTCTGAAACCTAAAAAGCTTTGAAAATCAAGTTTATTTAGAGCTCATATTGTGACAAAACCTGTCCCGAGACTGTCAGCTTTTATTTATCCTGGTTAGTATATTCTCTTCTTTATCACAAATATCATTATGCTTGATTACCAGATGCTGTCCCAGATGCCTGTAGGGGTGTTGAACCATATATATGCACAAGGTAACTTTTCTAAATGCTCCAAAGTTCCAAATTCCTAAATGCATCTTGTCCTAAGGATTTCATTTAAAGTATGTAGACCTGCATCTGAAAGTGTTACCTGTGACTTTACCTTATCCTCATGTTTCCTTTCTTTTTTTTTTTCCCCAAGTACAGTTTCCATTTTGTTTTTCTCCAGAGAATAGTTATCTTCAATCTTTTACTCAGCTCCTTACATGGGTTTTGGTGGGGGTCGTGGGACAGCACCCGCAGGTTTAAATAGGGGTGGGGGTGTTTGGTCCTTGCAGGCTTCACGAGATCGATTCCTGACTACTTTGCTGTGAGTTACACAACTCACACAGTAATGTAGCTTCACATAGAGCTTGGGAAGTACATAGGCATCAAAGACGCTCGCTTCAGAAATATCACTGACTGCTGCAGCCTCCACTATGTTTCAAATGACGAATTTCTTAATGGCCTTGTCCTTGGGCACGCATCGGGCACAGTTCGTGCAGCAAATAGGCTGAACATAGCCACAGCCCTTTTTGGCACGACCATTGTTCCTTCTTTTCTTTGTCATTTTGGAAGCTCGCAGCAGAGAAAGCCCTCGTGTTTCCTTTCTACACATAGAGGTACATTTTATCATGTTTTAGGTTGGGTTAAAAATATGTAAAAATGGGGTTGGGCGCAGTGGCTCATGCCTGTAATCCCAGCACTTTGGGAGGCCAGGGCGGGGGATCACCTGAGGTTGGGAGTTCAAGACCAGCCTGACGAACATGGAGAAACCCTGTCTCTATTAAAAATTCAAAATTAGCCAGGCGTGGTGGTGCATGCCTGTAATCCCAGCTACTCGGGAGGCTGAGGCAGGAGAATCGCTTGAACCCAGGAGGTAGAGGTTGCGGTGAGCCAAGAACGCACCATTGTACTACAGCCTGGACAATGAGTGCGAAACTCCATCTCAAAAAAAAAAAAAAAAAAAATGTAAAAATGTATCAGGTGCTGTGGCTTACACTTGTAATTCCAACACTTTAGCAGGATCACTTGAGCCCAGGAGTTTGAGACCAGCCTAGGCAACATAATGGGACTCTGTCTCTACAGAAAAAAAAAAAAAAAAAATTAGCCGCATGGTGGTACATGCCTGTAGTCCCAGCTACTGGGAGGCTAGGGTGGGAGGATCGCTCGAGCCCAGGAGGCAGAGGTTGTAGTGAGTTGAGATCACACCACTGCACTCCAGTCTAGGTAAAAGAGTAAGACACTGTCTCAAATATATATATATATATATATATATATATATATATATATATGTGCACGCACACATACACAGAGAGACACAGACATATATTTGAAAATGAATACATTAAAATTCTGCCTTTAGGTCAGATCTGAATTATAAGAGCTTCAATTATACCTCTATGTCACCCCTGCAGAGTTTAGCTGAGGGTAACAAAGGGGAAAAGGTAAAGTTGGTTTACTTCACAAGTAGCTCTAAGTTCATTATGCACTTATCACCACATCCATTTCAATCACTGGATTCCACAATTCTGTCTCCCCAGTTTTCCTTTAAATGATTCCTTCTTCCCTCCCACTGCAATTTGGGTTTCTCTCTGCCTGCCTTCGCTGTGTTCTCATACCACTTGGTATGAGAACATTTTTTACACTGTAACTATAACCTGAAGCAGGCAAATCAAAGTGTGTTGACTGCTTCTGCTAAATACGACTAGGAGATACCCAATAAAGTTAACAAAATTTCATTGTACTTTATCAAATTTACCCACAGATCCATATTTTGGCCACATTTAATGCTAAAAATGTAAATATAAAGCCAGTCGACATCTCATAAAAAGGTAGACAAAGCATTGCCAATATCCCCATAATAATCTAACATTATATACTAACCTAGAAGGTGAATACAGTTTGTTCTCTTTGCCTAACTCACTGTCTTGGTTAGGTATTGTTGTGAATCTATAAAGGCTGGAACTACTATCTTCAAATGTAGGTTTTTTGTCTTTTCCAAAGACTTTGGTTGGAACTGCTTCAAATACTTTGTAGTCCATAAGCGCCTGACACACTCTAACCACTTTGGCCCGAGGAATATCTACATCACCAAAATACTTATTCTGAAGTAGGTGAGAAAAAATGACATCCACAGCTTCTGAACCAACAAAGCAGTCATTGTGTCGTTTTAAACGGTGCCTTCGTTTTTTCACTTCCACTTGTGTTTGAAGAGTATTTATGATGCTGCTCCATACATATGTGGCTCCAAATGGCTTCTGAGCTACACTGAAACCTAGAAGGAGAAAAATCATAGAGAAACTGGGATTTAGTACCTTGTTCATTTGTAATAAGGTCTAAACAATCCTTAGGCAAAAACGTAGTAATGTCCAAAGTTATTGATAAAGAACAATTATGAGGGTTGCTTATAGAAATACTGTTATTAATAGCAATTCATTTAAAAAATCAGAACTTATTATATACAAACACTGTTCTATGTGCTAAGATACAACAGTAAGCAAAAGAAGATCTCTGTTCTCAGAAACTTAAGACTTTGTAGGAAGATACAGATAATCCATGTGTGTTAGATCAGTGCTAAGAAGAAAAACAAAGCTGGGTAAGATAAGGAATGCTACTTTAAATGCATGTCAGGAAAGACCTGTGTGGTAAGGTTATACCTGAGCGGAAACTCAAGTAAAACCAAGAAGCAAGGAGCAAGCTCTGTAGACATCTGGGGAAAAGCAGGGAAAACAGAAAGAGCAAATGCCCTGAGGTGGGAGTGTGCTCCATAGGATAGGAAGGAGGTCAGAGTGGTGTGGGGAGGGAGAGAACAGTTAGTTAGATCAAAGAGGGTGTGGGGCTGGGGTTTGAGACTGGGAATTAGGAGGACACATCAAGTAGGACCTGTGGCAGTTAGCAGTTATGTACAAGAATTCTATTACATGCCTTATAAATTGTCTAATATTCAATAGCAACCTATGAGGTATGTATTGTTTCCATTTGAGAGATGGAAAACAGAATCACAGAGGTTACATGTCACTTCCAGATATTATATTGAAAGAGGTAGTACTGGGACTTGGCTCGTGTTTTAGATAACTTTGAAGTACTTATGAGTCACACGTATACACCACACACACACACACACACACACACACACACACACACACACACACACCACACACAGTCATGCACCACAAAACATTTCTGTCAACAATGGGTCACATATAACAG
Organism: Sapajus apella; assembly: GCF_009761245.1. NCBI lineage: Eukaryota > Metazoa > Chordata > Mammalia > Primates > Cebidae > Sapajus > Sapajus apella. The sequence continues at coordinate 29,607,278 of NW_022436954.1, forward strand.
TGGTCCTATACAATTATAATGGAACTTAAAATTTCCTGCTCCTATCTCTCGCTGTACGTTTTCTATGTTTGGATATGCAAGTACTTATCATTGTGTTACAACTGTCTACAGCATTCAGTACACTCTGCAGGTCTATAGCCAAGGAACAACAGGCTATACCACATAGCCTAGGTGTGTAGTAGGCTGTACCATACACACTATGATATTTGCACAACAGTGAAATCACCTGGCAATACATTTCTCAAAACATATCCCCGTCATTACACTATGCATGACTGTATACACACATAAACGCATGCAATCATTGCAGGAATAAACTAGCATTTTTAAAGCCTCCTATTACCTAGGCTTATTAGTTAAATATACTTTGTATGCAGGGTAAAGTAAAAATTTGGTTCTTGCCCTATAGGAGCTTATGACCTACTGCAAAGATAGAATAGGCACAGAAGTAAATCAAGATTTTTGCCAAACACAAAGGTGAAAACAAACTTTCAAAAACATCCTATTATATTTTTCATCATTGTAATTAACAGATATTTGGCAATCAACAGGTCTTAGGTTTTTGTAAACCAATGGAACGAATTCTAGCGAATCACCCACCTGGTGCTGGCTGGCTGTCTCTTTCTTTTCATAAAGAGTATAACCTTTAATGTGTTACACTTTTCAATGATCCTCTGAAAATTCAGCAGTCCTAATTTAAGCCCCCATTTATGTTAAGTATATTACTTCCTTTATTTTTAGGATATTTTGGGAGAGAACTTGAAGTTATTACTTCCTTTAAGATAGTCTAAAAAAGAAGATCATATGCATAAGTATAATGGTAAGGAAAACAGGGAATTATAATTTTAAAGAAACTGCTACTTGAAATTATCTTCCTACTTTTTTAGGCAAAATAGAATGTGTAAGAAGGTGAATGCATAAGATAAGCTTCTGAAGGACATTAAAACTCCTCTACAACCTGGTCAACATGGTGAAACCCCTTCTCTACTAAAAATACAAAAATTAGCTGGGCGTGGTGGCAGGAGTCTGTAATCCTAGCTACTTGGGAAGCTGAGGCAGAGAATTGCTTGAACCCAGGAGGTGGAGGTTGCAGTGAGCCAAGATCACTCACTCCACCCTGGGTGACAGAGCGAGACTTCTAAAAACTCCTCTTAATGCACTAGAGACATAAGTTTTAAGTGGGTAATTTGAAATTCATCTCTTACGTTGCAATAAATACAAGGAGTACACTGAACCACTACATTGTTTTCACTGGTAGCATAATTCTGTAGCTTCTAGCAATTTAAACATCTTTATTCTATAGCTGCTAGCAATTTAAACATCTTTACAGTGAAAATAACACACACACAAACACACAGCCCTTTATTGTTTATCTGTATATTTCTAATACCAAAAATAGATGGGTAATTTACCACCTCCCCATTATTATAATGTTGGTTTAAAATGATCAGCAAGACTAATTGTCAAAATTGTGTTTTAAATTTGAAGATATTTCATATGCCAGTAGTAAACAAAGATGGAATTGTTGCCAGTCTTCCAAATATAGCGTGAGCTGTTTCAGGAACTGAATTATGGAGAATTGACTAGATGAATAAAGCTGGAATTAGATTTACTACTGGTATAGTATTTAGTCTCTATTGAACAGAGCAAGAATGAGGCATTTAATGGAATCTCAAAGTCAGTCCAGGTCATTCCTGGTATCCAGAACTCAGGAGTAGTTGTACTGTTTCCAGCCACAATGCATAAACATTGTTAGCGACTAATATTCTTAACTTCCTAAAATACCAGAGATCATAAATAAGATTTAAACAAACAGTTTCTGCTTAACTTTTCAAATCTTTATTATTCATAGCTAACATCCGAGTATTTACACTATGACAGCTTCTGTTTTCCCTCATTTAGTTCTGATAAGCTTCTCTGCAAAATGATTAATAATCCTATTTTGAGGAAACTGAGGCTCAGTGAGTTAAACCTACCCTCAGTTAGACAGCTAATAAATATATACTTGTTTTTCCTAGTACTTAAATATAAATACATGAAAAGTCAGCCACCAGATAAGTTGTTTAAGCATTAACCTTTCGTTGGAAACTTGGATTAAGTGAAACAGCTTTAAGAGAGCCAAGAGATAAAACGAACTCTAAGAACCCTTAACTAAGCTATTTAAAAATAGTCAATACTCCTAAAATAAGGCAGGATATCATAAAGTCTGTAATAAATACTACCACAGTACATACACGGGTAAGACAGGAAAAGGAAGACATGCAAGATTCAAACTTAGATCAGACTGCCTTTTAAGTACCAACGAGACAGACTTTTGGGCTAGTGACAGATAATATAAAGATGAAACACATTAAGTCACAACACTTGAGCTACAAGTAGGTTAGCATACAAATCCTAAATGATAAAGCTGAGTCACTTTTTTTTTTTTTTTTTTTTTGAGATGGAGTCTTGCTCTGTCACCCAGGCTGGAGTGCAGTGGCAGTATCTCAGCTCACTGCAACCTCTACCTCCCAGGTTCAAGCAATTCCCTGCCTCAGCCTCCTGAGTAGCTGAGATTACAGGCACGCGCCACCATGCCTGGCTAATTTTCATATTTTTAGTAGAGATGGGGTTTCACCATCTTGGCCAGGCTGGTCTTGAACTCCTGACCTCGTGATCCACCCGCCTCAGCCTCCCAAAGTCCTGGGATTACAGGCATGAGCCACCGCACCTAGCCAGCTGAGTCACTTATTAATTACAGACCACTAAGACAGCTGAAGAGTGTGGTGAGAGAGGGGATATTTGGCCTCAATGAGTAGAAAGGGCTAATCCTCACAAAGGAATTAAGAGGTAAAGAATAAATTTCCCCATATTAACTTGTGGGAAATCAGGAGGTTTTACAGGTTGGGTAACACTGTATAAAAGATTAAAGAACTGGTTAGAGCAGAATAGTAGGCATTTGTGAACCACACGTTTCCAGAGTCCTCCAGGCATGATACAATACAGCCCTCACAGGCCCCCTCTGTTCTCACTGACCATTAATTCCCAACCATTGCATCCTGGGATACTTCCCTTCAAGCACCACCACCCACAGACCCAAACTAGCTCATGTTCATACAGATGCTTTCATACACAACGTACCCTGGACTTGATAAGTAAATGTTCCAAAACCCATACCAGAATAACCTGTTTTTTTAAATACTGACTTCACGAGCTGAACACATATCCCTCACATGTTGGTTTTAAACTTATTTATCATCATCTAAAAGCTGAGATAAATATTGGGATAGCAGATCACGGCCCAGTAAAATGATTTACTGTGATTTCTAAACAGGATTTAAGATACCAGAAATAGACAATGAATGTTTTTTAAATCTTGCAATCAGAATTAAGGGTTCAACTTGTCCTCAAACCTCACTTTCAGATGAGCTAAACAACCATTTAAAATGCATCATTATCTATATCTTGATGCTTCCTTACTTACATTTGGTCAAGTATATATATATATATATTTTTTTTTTGGAGATGGAGTTTCACTCTTGTTACCCAGGCTGGAATGCAATAGCGCGATCTTGGCTCATCGCAACTTCCGCCTCCTGGGTTCAGGCAATTCTCCTACCTCAGCCTCCTGAGTAGCTGGGATTACAGGTACGTGCCACCATGCCCAGCTAATTTTTTGTATTTTTAGTAGAGATGGGGTTTCACCATGTTGACCAGGATGGTCTCGATCTCTTGACCTTGTGATCCACCCGCCTCGGGCTCCCAAAGTGCTGGGATTACAGGCTTGAGCCACCGCGCCCGGCCCTGGTCAAGTATTTTCTAAAGGCATCATGACAAATGGAGTCAAAGAGTTTAGAGATCAACTGTAAAAACTCTGGATAAGAGACAATCTCTGTAAGTAGGTTTCTTCACCTATTGATAGTTGAACACAATATTTTAGGTTAGTTTCAGGTCTAAATAGAGGTCAGCTATAAAAACTCTACGTAAGAGACAATCTCTGTAAGTAGGTTTCTTTATCTACTGATAAAATAGCTGAACACAGTATTTTAGGTTAGTTTCAGGTCAAAACTGCCAGGCCAGGCATAGTGGCTCACTCCTCTCATCCCAGGACTTTGGGAGGCCACAGTGGGAAGATTGCTTGAGGTCAGAAGTTTGAGGTTACAGTGGGCTAGGACTGCACCACTGCACTCCAGCCTGGGTGACAGAGACCCTGTCTTTAAATAAACTGCTGACTATAGGAATGTAAAGACTGAAATTTTATGTCCTCCATTTAGATAAGGACACTGAACATCTAATACGGCAGACTTATAGGCAAGAAAGGAAGCATACGGACAAATCTGACCCTACCAGATACAAAACTCTTTTGGAAGGTTGCCTAAGGAGGCTCAGAAATCATTTAATTACCTAACATACAACACATGGTCTTATGCACTATATAAATCTAGGTTAACCATATATTTTATTGCACTTTAGGTTCTGGGGTACATGTGCAGAACATGCAGGACTGTTGCATAGGTACATACATGGAAATGTGGTTTGCTGCCTCCATCCCTTAACCTTCATTTTTCAAGCAGTCTCATCCTTATTTGCTTGCAAACAATAGCTATTTTTCAAAAGCTGCCCTTCACATGTATTTGAACACTACTGAAAAAAAAAGCTTACAATAATAAAAGTTAAACTTCTAAGATAATATTGAACACTTACATATGTGTGTGTAGTGCCAGTAATAATCATCTTCACTTCTAAGAATTCACACTAAATAATCAAGTTATAATAATTCCCTAAAAATTTCAGGAAATTACGTTTACCCAAAAATTAGGGATAATCAGCATCAACCATAATCCATCCTGTCAGCAACTCTAGTCCTACTATGAAAACCTATTCAAAGGGAAAACAATTGTATAATCACTTCAAATAGTGAGATTATATTAAATCTTTAGAAGTAGATCAATATACACATTATAAAATTGGATCCCAATGTAAGGTAAACATACACACAGGATTACTAAAACACGCTACCTCTTAATGAACATAAAACAATTTTGTTTTCATTCTTGGGCTTTAGACTGGACTTCAAAAAAAAGGGAACTGAATCCAGATAGCTGACATTTTTCCATAAAGCTTTGTGAGCTAGTGCCTGATTTCTTTCAGATTTCCTTATAGTTTATAGAGGTTTAAATTATTTAATTGCCTTACAGATTGCCTCAATATAATACAATTGATTAGTCAAAATTTGCTAGTTGTTGATTATTGCCAACTACTAAAAATCTGTTTTTTTTCTTTTTTGAGACAAAGTCTTGCTCTGTCGTCCAGGCTGGAGTGCGGCAGTGTGATCTTGGCTCACTACAACCTCCGCCTCTTGGGTTCAAGCAATTCTCCTGCTTCAACCTCCTGAGCAGCTGGGAATACAGGTGTGCACCACCACACCCAGATAACTTTTGGATGTTTAGTTGAGATAGGGCTTCATCATGTTGGCCAGGCTAGTCTCGAACTCCTGGCCTTGGATGATCCACCCCGCCTCAACCTCCCAAAGTGCTGGCATTACAGGTGTGAGCCACTACACCCTGCTCATAAAAAACATTTTAAACAAAGTTTAACCCAGTGGTTTTCAGTGGGTGATTATACCCACCACACGGCATGTATGGAGACATTTTTGATTGTCACAATGAATGTGGGTACTCCTGGCATCTCATGGGTAGAGGCCAGGGATGCTACTAAACATCCTACAATGCACAGACAGCCCCCACTACAAAGAAAACATCCATAGTGCCAAGGTTAAGAAACCTTGGGTTAACTGAAGACTGTTCAGACATGGAAACTTGTGCTAATGCAACAGAGAGTGCTAGGTGCTATGACTACAAAGAATTAGACTAACAGTGTGGACTTTGCAGTCCCAGGGACCTGAGTTCCATCACTGGGTCCATCATTTACTGATAACACAATCTTGGGCAAACTGCCTAACTTTTCTATTGCAAAACAGAGCTAACTCCACTTCTTTCACTCACTGTGAGGATCATGAGACAACATGTTAATGTGTCTAGCAAAATGCCCAGAAATTAACATATGTATCACTAAAAACAAAAGGAGAAAACTGTCACAGTCTAGAAGAGTCTAAGGAAACCTGACAACTCAAGGTAATACAGTATCTTGGATGGGATCTTGGAAGACAACATTAGGCAAACACCAAGGAAATCTAAGTGTGGACTTCAGTTAATAATTATATGTATCAATATTGGTTCATTAATTATGACAAATGGACCATACTATCCACAACCTTAGGAGTTTACCTTTTACCTAGTCCTACTACCTGGATGATAATGTCAATCTCTGAACAGTATTCAATCACATAAAGGCCACCAGGAGTTGAGAAGGCAAGATGTGGCACATACTAGAGGATTTAACTTTTCATCAGAAAATAACAAATCTATAAATCCTAAATCACTTAGGATTTAATTTTTTTTTTTTTTTTTTTTTTTTTTTTTGAGACGGAGTTTCGCTCTTGTTCTGAAGGCTGGGGTGCAATGGCGCGATCTCGGCTCACCGCAACCTCCGCCTCCTGGGTCCAGGCAATTCTCCTGCCTCAGCCTCCTGAGTAGCTGGGATTACAGGCATGCGCCACCATGCCCAGCTAATTTTTGTATTTTTAGTAGAGATGGGGTTCCGCCATGTTGACCAGGATGGTCTCAATCTCTTGACCTCGTGATCCACCCGCCTCGGCCTCCCAAAGTGCTGGGATTACAGGTGTGAGCCACCGCACCCAGCTAGGATTTAAGATGATTTTAAGAAATATTTGTTTTTCTTTCAAAAGAGGTTTTAAAATATTACTCACAGAATTGTCAAGACAACAAAGAAAAAGGACATTTGTTGGACAGTAACCAAAACCTCATGAAAATAACAGACAAATGTAGAAAGAATTGTGTTTATGGTGTTAAAACTGGACAGTGGTGACTGAGTGGAAAAATTTCCTATACTATGATCCCAAGATTGCAACACTTTTACTGGATATTGGTTCTGGTAGTCCAAAGTTTATTTTCCTGCTAGTTGGCATTAGAGGCATCATGCTGAAGACTGCGATTGCCTCTAAAAAGAAGGGTGCAGGTAGGTAAAAGGAGTCTCTACAAACAAGAAAAATTGAAAGTATCTATGTGAATTATCAACAAAAGCAGACATTAGTCCCTGCTTTAATTCACAAAGATTAATGAGACAGCATATGGGAAGTACTTTTGAGCTCCCTGGAAAAGTGATACCAGGCAAACTCAAAGAATTAGGTTACAGTATAAAGGGATAACAGGATAACAGACCACTTTCTTGTTTGTCACATTAAAAGACAAGTGTCTTTGATGTACTGGCCGAAGACTGGCATATAGATCTCATTTCTTGTACATAAATCAGGTACTTGGTCATTACAGCCCCTTTGAGGTAAGGGAGAGCTACTAATTGGTGGAGAAACAGAAGTATGCAGCTGCCTGTCAGAGCACACAGAAAAAGAATGGCCAGGAACCAAGAACAGTGTGCTACCATTACTTGGCTCACTGGGACTATGACAAGACAACTAAAAGGTGAAAGAAGGGCTAACAAATGTTACCAGGTCGGGATTCCAGCGGTAGCAAGCAAAATGAATGAGAATAGCAGCGAGCCCCTCACTGTCCACTGCAGCTGGTGTGCAGAGGACATTGGTTTTTTTTTCTTTCCCTTCTACTCCTGATAACCAGCACTTCTTCAACTCTTTCTTCTGAGAGTCATCTAATTGATTTCTGAATACATATTCTCTTACACCATCTAAGAACCTGTTCACAAATGCCCAAAGACCCAGAATTTCAGCTATTAGAGAAGACAGGGTATCATGTTTTTATTTTAAGCAGGTGACATTTGGGAATTTCCTTCACTTTAACTTTTCATCAGTAAATAACAAATCTATATAAATCCTAAATCACTTAGGATTTAAGAGAATTTTAAGATTTTTTTTTTCAAAAGAGGTTTTAAAATATTACAGAATTGTCAAGACAACAAAGAAAAGGGACATTTGTTGGACAGTAACCAAAACCTCATGAAAATAGATAAATGTAAAGAGAATTGTGTTTAGGGTGTTAAAACTGGACAGCTGTGACTGAGTAGAAAAAGATTTCTCAAGACTGTTCTCAATATCATTTGGTTTTAAATTCCCAAAGGTCTTAGTATTTTTCTTTACACAACAAAAATCGAGATATTCTCAATGTGGCCACTATGCTTATCTGAATCCTTTACATGGGAGCAGACTAAGGTCAATATTATATTTCTTAGAAAAGAACAAGTGAAAAATGGTTCTCTATCATAATTTATCATTTGCATTTTGAAGATTAAAAGAAGCATTAGTCAGCAAGTCAACCACAAGAGTAGGACCACTGAGATGCACCCTTGAGACCCAGAGGAAGGAATCACAGTTTCACTGGTTGGTGTTTTTTACAAATGAACGGCTTTTGTCAGAAAGGGAACCAATTCCTATGACACCCCAGACTGGAGCTTCAGAGAGGGGAAAAGGTTGTTAACCAAAAGAAAAACGCCGAGTGTTATTCGAGTATCTTAACAGTTATGAGTCACCCCTATTAACTGAGTTGTAGGTCTGCTATAACCAGCATTTTACAAGTGATCATCATCTGAAGAAACCAGGTTCCTGAATTAACTGCCCCCAAAAGACACGATTAAGCTGGTGGCAGAATTTGCCAGCTTCTCTCCTAATTTCATGTAACTATTTTTTAAGTCAAAAACTTCTATTCAGGAAAATACTGCTTATTAATAAACAAGTATTAATAAATATCTTTTATGCCAAATTCCTGCCGGTAGAACTCACATAACCTCTCATCCCTCCCAGGAAGAGTCTGGGGAGACAAGCTGACTCTTGACTGCTAGCAGTCTGGAGAACAAAGTGGGGAAGGGAGGCGCTCGGCCCCTGGCCATACTGCGCAGTCAAGGTTTGTGGTTGAGACAGAGGGCAAAGAGCTACAGAAATTCCAGATACCACACTTGTCGCCGGCAGCACCGCGGGGCACATCCCGGAGCTCCCCGGCGCGTGCCTGGCACGTTAGCGGGCGCGCAGACTAACGCGCGGTCAAATTGGGAGTTTGAGAAAAAGCTGGGCTGTGCGGGCGGGGTCTGCCGCCTGCAGCCCACCAGCCAGAGCGAAACCCGATCTGCCCGCTCGGCTCGGGCGCTAGCCAAGTGGTTGCAGCTGTGCGGGGCTCGCCCAGCCGGCCGTTGCCGGGCGCAGACGGCCGAACGCCCCACGCCGCCCGCCCCGCGCTGCACCCAGCCCGCGCATCCCAGCCCGCCCTGCGCCGTCCCGGGCAGGGGTCCTCGGCACCTACCCGGAGGCCTGTGCGCGGGGCTGTGGAGAGCCGAGAGGTTCAGCGCGGCAGCCTTCTCCCGCACCGTGGCCATGGCCTCGCTCCCGGGACACCAACTAGTCCGACAGCTTCACCGCGCACTGAGCGCCACCGCCGCGGCCGCTTGTTAACTGGGCGGGGCGGGGCTCCCTGCAGGCCCCGCCCGTGCTGCCGGTCACGTGTCTCCCTGGCAGCCACTGAACGTAGCCCGCGGCGCCAGCGATCCAAGTTACCTCAGGCGCGACGCCACGCGAGCGGCGGTGGGGGAGAGAGTGGTTCTCTGGGCCGGCACCACGCGGCCCGGGGCTCACATCAGCGGGGTTCGAACCGCGGCCTGCCGTGGATTAACTGGGGCACCAGGCTGGGCGCGGTAGCTCATGCCGGTAATACCAGCACTTTGGGAGGCCTATGTGGGCGGAGCGCCTGAGGACAAGAGTTCGAAACCAGCCTGGCCAACATGGTGAAACCCTGTCTCTACTAAAAATACAAAAATTAGCTGGGCTTGGTGGCGGGTGCCTGTAATCCTAGCTACTCGGGATGCCGAGGCACAAGAATCGCTTGAACCCGGGAGGTCACACCACTGCACTCCAGCCTGGGCGACAGAGCGAGACTCTGTCTCAAAAAAAAAAAAAAAGAAGAAAGAGAAAAGAAAGAGAAAGAGAGAGAGAGAGAAAAGAAAGAAAAGAAAAAGGAAAGAAAAGAAAGAAGAAAAAAAGAGAAGCCGGCGACCTGGCAAGCTGCCTAACTGCAGTGTTCTCACCTGTGATGCGGGGGTAGGTGTAGTACCTGCTTCACTGAGGTGTTTGTTTTTTAATGAGGTTTATAGGAACCAATTCAGGTTCAGCATTTAGTAACTGAGTCCAGAATACAAGTGCTTAAAATTATGTCATAGTTATAATAATAATCATCATCGAGTTTTTCAGACATCCCTCCCTATACAGAACAAATAAATCCTATGTGGCCTAGGAGAGCAATGTCTGGAGGTCACAGGAGGGCAGCAACAAAAAAACCCTGAGACTGGCTGTCAGGAAATGTGTGCTGTCTCCAAAGAAACTGTGGGGTCGGGTGGATAGGGACACTTTGCTGCCATTGGAGTGAAGGTGGGGAGAGAAAAGGAGGAAGGGCTGTTAATGGAACACGTCTGAGGCACTTGGAAGTTGAAGCCAGGGAATCCGGGGATCCAGTGCTGGATACCTCTGAAACGATGAGTGGTCTTAGAGACCAGTAATCCAATTTCCAGATACTTGCCCGTTTTTTATTTCAAGTTTGGGAATATTGCAATCATTTTCAAAATGATTATCATGTCTTCTTAGAAGAAGGATGCTTGTGTGATTTAGGTGTAAATTAGAATGGTGTTTAGGTGGGAGTTCATTATTTTGCTTATTGGAAAGAGCTTCTACATGGGGTTGTTTCAGAGAATACATAGAAGCTGTGCCCCTAGGGACCTGGGTTTGTGGGTTGGAGGTGGGGGTCAGTTGCTGCTGCTAAGTGTCAGAAAAAGCTGGCCAGATTGGCAGCAGGAAGGGTGTTGAATCACTTAAGTCAGGTGAGGGCCTGGTTCCCTGCAGGCTCCACCCGCGCTGCTGGTCACGTGTTTGAGAGTGCAAGACCAGCCTGGCCAAGATGGCGAAACCCCGTCTTTACTAAAAATACAAAAATTAGCCGGACATGGTGGCAGGTGCCTGTAATCTTAGCTACTAAGGAGGCCGAGGCGGGAGAATCGCTTGAACCTGGGAGGCGGAAGTTGCAGTGAGCCAAGATCACGCCTGCACTCCAGCCTGTGCAACAGAGTGAGACTCCATCTCAAAAAAGAAAAAAAAAGTTGCCAACTGGTTGGCAACCTTTTTTTATGTGCCCCCTTCCCCTAATGGTAGTAAAACCCTGCTTCACTTCTGTTTAAAGATTTTCTTTGTAATCTCAATGGGCTGCTACTCACAGAAAGAGGATGCATTCAGGTCCAGTTTCTGGCACCCAATATACCAATTAACTTTATCCCCTGCTGTATAACTAAATGAACACGCAAGTCCATCTTCACTACAAACACTAATATTGGGTCGTTTGAAAAAGGCTGGTGACCTCAGTGACCATTTTGATACTTTAACATTTCAAAGAGTTTTTCACCAGCTTATGCAATAATTGTCTACCTCTTCTGGAATGCTGGAATTTTCTTCTCTACTCAGGTACTTTCTACAAACCTTGGAATAGGAAATGCCTAGCCCTTTTCCACTTTCTTCCCTGCACCGATTTTTTTCCAGGTTACCCTGATGTATTTTTTTCCCTGAGCACCTATGGCACTTATCAAATGCATTACTATTCAGCCCCTGCTTGTCTTGATACTCTCTAATTATTACAGCACACACATATCTTAATTGCCTAATAAAATTGGAAAATTGTCCAGGGCATGGAGCATGTTTTAACCTCTCAGACTTCTTTCAGCATCTGTGCATTGTTGGGCAAATAGTAGATGATTTGATTGTCCCCAGCAAAATGCAGAGCTTTAAAAAATATCAGTTTCATGTCTTTTTAAGTTTAGGAACTTCTAATAGGAAAAATTCTTTTTAAAATCCCACTGGGCACGGTGGCTCATGCCTATAGTCCCAGCACTTTGGGAGGCTGAAGCAGGTGGATTGCTTGAGTCCAGGAGTTTGAGACCAGCCTGGGCAACATGGCAAAACCCCATCTCTACAAAAAAAAAAAAAAAATTAGCTGGGCCTGGTGGTGCGTGCCTGTAGTCCTAGCTACTTGGGAGGCTGAGGTGGGAGGATTGCTTGAGCCTGGAGAGGTGGAGGCTGCAGTAAGCCAAGATCGTGCCACTGCACTCCAGCCTGCTTGAGAGTGAGACCCTGCCTCAAAAAAAAAAAAAAAAAAATCCCTTTCATAACTAACAGGTATCACAATCAGACAATTTATGACGTGAAAGGAAATTTCTTTCATCCCTTTCTGATTAATCAGTGCACAGCTGCAAAGCCTTTGGCCTTTTTTCTTTTCTGTGCCATAAAATTACCAGCAGCATATATTCAAGTAGTAATCTTTGCAGAGTATTTTTTATTTTCACTTACAGAGTGCTTTAAACCCACTTGTATTGATTATTTCACCAACAAGTATGTCAAATCAATATATGTTTAGCATATGGGAAAAAGTTCACTTGATTAAGCTTGTTTAAGATCAAACTTGTCTAAACCAGTCAAGAGGTAGGAAACAGAGCAGAAAGTTTATGATTCACTGGCCTGTTCTGGTGCAATCCAAAATTCACCAAAAAGAAAAAAAAAAAAACCACCAACCCACTTCCCGTTTGTGTGGCACTGTAAAACAATGATGAGTAAAAAATCTTCCATAGTTTTTAACTTTGTTATTAAGACGGCAATATAATGTCATCCTTTCACTATTAAAATATCAAAAGTGTAATCTTTAAATTTTCATCTCAAATTTTTGCTAACTCAAATTTCAGGCTCAGACCAGGCACGGTGACTCATGCCTGTAATCCCAGCACTTTGGGAGGCCATGGCGGGTAGATCATCTGAGGTCAGGAGTTTAAGACCAGCCTGGCCAACATAGGGAAACCCCATCTCTACTGAAAAATACAAAAATTAGCCAGGCATGGTGGCCAGTGCCTGTAATCCCAGCTGCTCGGGAGGATGAGGCAGGGAAAATTACTTGAACTTAGGAGACAGAGGTTGCAGTGAGCCAAGATCGTGCCACTGCACTCCTGCCTGGGTGACAGAGCGAGATTGCGTCTCAAAAACAAAAACAAAAAAAATTCAGACTGATACCCTAATCAAGACTCACCCTACCAACAATTGCCGTAGTAGTAGACCATTTGTGTTTAGGAAGCTAACCCCTCTCATATATACTCCCAGTTTTGGTGCCAAGTGGTGGGGCAGGAGGGCACTGAAAACAGGGGAATAAAGGCTGTTTTCTAGAAAGGATGATACATAGCAAGATTTTCTTCCGTTAAAGAAATTTTGAGCAATAGTATATTACATGATGCATGTATTTGGGAGGGCAAAGGAAGTCTTGATACTAGCCTTGTAGCTTTTTATTTTTCTAATTTCAATTTTTTTTTTTGAGACAAAGTCTTGCTCTGTCACTCAGGTTGAAGTGCAGTAGTGTGAACACACTGCAGCCTCAACCTCCCTGGCCCTGACTTAAGTGATCCTCCCACCTCAGCTACCAGGTAGCTGTAGTCTCGCCTGTAGTAGTGCACTATCATGCCTGGCTAAATTTTTAAAAATTTTTTGCAGAAAAGAGGTCTCACTGTGTTGCCCAGGCTTTCAACATTAAATATATACCACACTGAAAATATTCTCTTCTGTCCCTTAAGAAAGAAGATTTTTTTCAGAGATAGTTTGCATCATTTGGTACATGTTTGTTCAAATGACTGCATTTCAACAGGTTTAAATCCATCTGCTCATAATTTAGAACATATAATTTAGATTTGGATGTCCTTATAATGGCCTTTTAGAGGTACTCAAAGACCATGAGTCTATGAAGACCTTAGAAATACTCTAAAAAACACATTCAAAAAGAAAGTTTTCTAATGATAGTGTGTATAGAAGCCATTAAAAATGTAGATTTCTGTCCCCCACACTTGTTCTGATTTACTACTAATGGGGTGAAAACCCTGAGAATCTCTTGTTTTCTCTTCCATTGTGATAAAATACACAAACTTGCATCTTTTCTTTTTTCTTTTTTTGAGACAGGATCTCATTCTGTCATCCAGGCCAGAGTGCAGTGGCATGGTCACATTTCACTACAGCTCAACCTCCCAGGCTCAAGCGATTCTCCCACCTTCCCCTCCCAAGTAGCTGAGACTACAGTCACGTGCCACCCTGCCTATTTTTTTTTTTTTTTTTTTTTTTTTTTTTGTAGAGATGGGATTTCGCTCCATTGCCTAGGGCTGGTCTTGAACTCCTGGGCTCAAGAGATCTTCCCCATTGGCTTCTCAAAGTGCTGGAATTGTAAGCATGAGCCACTGTGCCTGGTCTGTATCTTTTTTTTTTTTTTTTTTTTTTTTGGAGGCAGGATCTGGTTCTGTTGCCCAGGCTAGAGTGCAGTGGTTTGATCTTGGCTCACTGCCACACCTCAGCCTCCTAGGCTCAAGCCATCCTCCCACAGCCTCCCGAATAGCTGGGACCACAGGTACACATCACCATGCCTGGCTAATTTTTGTATTTTCTATAGAGACAGGGTCTCACTTTGTTGCCCTGAGTGGTCTTGAACTCCTGAGCTCAAGTGATTATATGAAGAGTAATCACCTCAGCCTCCCAAAGTGTTGAGATCACAGGCGTGAGCCATGGCACCTGGCCCCTGCATCATTTTTAACAGGCACTGCAGATGATTATAGTACAGAATTTTAAAGAACTACATTTTGAAGGATATTCCTCTTACACCTCATAAAGTTTCCTTTTACCTAATAAGGATTTTTTTCACAGAATTGGCTTGCAATAATTTTTGTGAATGTCTGAGTAAATAAAGTATTTATTTTGGATACAGTGTTTCAAAAAATACATTCCAAGTATACAGTTTTCTGTATACTGTACATTTACTTGTTATAATGCTACATCCTAAGTTTTCTTTGGTGAAAAGCATAAAATCTTTAATGTTAATTTCTGTACATGTTTACTTGGATATTTAAATCATAGAAAACTGAAGAATAAATTAAGTCTTAATAATGAAGTACTTCTCATATAATTTCGAATACAGGACTTTAAAATTTTTCTTATTTGTTCAAAGCTATGGGTGCTATGGAAGAATTAGAATAAATCATATTCACCATAAGTATTTTGCACAAGTATTCCAGTTATCTATGGTCCACCCCCTTTGAGGTTTATATTAATCATAAATCAACAATGACCCTTCTCATTGGGTACTGGAAATATATTAAAGGGCTCTTTTACTCTTTAGTTCTATATAAGTTTCAACTAATTACAAACTAATAGATATGATAACCAATACTTAACAACATAATGTCTATAGTAAAGTCGTGTTACATTTTGAGCTGGTAAACTAATAAATAAACTGTGACAATTGTAATTTTATCGAGGTACCCAGAATTTGGCTTAGATCAACCATTTTCTCTTTTACAAATGGAGTTTCTTTTTTTCCCTTACAAAATAGATACAGCTTTATTTTTCTTTTGAGCTAACATGTAAAGCCTAAAAAAATTACTACTGAATATTTAAGGCTACAAAAATTTAAAAATTTTTTTCAGATATTTATTTATTTGAGACAGGGTCTCCCTCTGTCACCCAGGCTGGAGTACATGGCAGGATAATAGTTCCCTGCAGTCTTGAATGCCTGGGCTCAAGCATTCCTCCCAGTGACTTTTCGTGTGGTCCAGCTTTCACTCATATATATGGTGTTTTCAATGTCTTTCCTGTTATAATTTCCTAGTGGATGGGGAAAACCCCTCTCACCTGTTGGCTAATGTTCGATATGGTCATGTTTACACTAAGGCCTTCTAACTCCTGTAACTTTCAAAGTCCTTTTGAGTTTGGAGAGGGTGTTTCAGTTGGACTGCTCCCTAAAGTCTTATGACTTATCCTTTCTGCCTCTCCTTATTCCTCCAAGTTAGGGGTTGATAGTTACATTCTGTCAAATCTCTATTTACTTACCATACAAATATCCTACTTTCTTTGAAAGAAAAGTTAAACATCATATCTGGTGTCTTTCTTGACTCTGGTCTGATTCAATACTCTATTTAGCAGACATTTTAAAGTTTGGAGCATTTGGTTCATATCCTCTTTATTGATGCAGATTTCCCTCCCGTTTGTTTACAAGTTCCTTTTCAGTTGTAGTTTGGCAGGGGCCAGTTACAAATTGGTGCTTGGAAATCCTGAGGTATATACTTCAATAATTTCTGGTAGGATGTTTATGAAAGTTTTCCATCTCTTCTGCACTTAGGGATAAGCTCCCTAAGTGGTTTCGGAATGCAGGTAGATTGGGAGCTGCTGGAATAGATGAGAGGGTTTAGAGGAAAGGTGAAATCTTGAGGTGGTAATAACTACACTCAGGTATAGTTATCCTCAATTAGTCACCATTTAGCTGTTTAGTTTTTTTTCCTGGAAGTTCTTTTTGCTTTTTTTTTTTCCCCAAAGCCTAAAGTCATCACCCAAAATATCAAGATACGCAGATACCTGATTATCTTCACTGCTTGTGAGGTGTTTCAAATGAGATTTTTGTTCTTTATAATTTTTCAGTGTTTCAAGGGAACTATTTTTTTTTCTAGGATTCACTATTACTATAATTTCATGAGATCCTCATATGGGGTCTAATCATTTATGCATTCAAAAAATATTTATTAAGGTTTCACAATGTGCCAGATGCCAGAGGTGGATTCGGGTTCTGTGGGGCCTGAAACTTACTACAAATTTGTGGGCCATCTTTGAAAAAAGAAGGAAGGTTGTTCTGATGGATGGGAGTAGGTTATCAGAACTTATTAACATTAGTGTTACTAAAGTTGGTATACAGCCCCCCACTGCTAAATTTGACTGGCTTTAAGAAAATTAAAAAGAAGGAAGGGAAGGGAGAAAAAAAAGAGGGGAAAAGGGGAGGGGCAAGAGGGGACCATGACAACAATGATAATGACAGTGGTAGCAGTGGTGATAAAAGTACAAATTCAAAATTAGGTAGTGACTTCTGTTTCTAGGAAGATGTAATAGAAATACACCTCTCCAATCCACACCATCCTGGCCAACATGGTGAAACCCTGTCTCTACTAAAAATAAAAAAAATAAAAAATTAGCTGGGCATGGTGGTATATGCCTACAATCTCAGCTACTTAGGAGGCTGAGGCAGGAGAATTCCTTGAACTAGGGAGTCTGAGGTTGCAATGAGTCAAGATCAAACCATTGCACTCCAGCCTGGTGACGAAGCAAGACTCTGTCTCAAAAAAAAAAAAAAAAAAAAAAAAAAAAAAAAAAAAAAAGAAATACATCTCCCCATTCCTTCTACTAAGTACAACCAAAAACCATAGCTGCTATCTATAAACAAACATACCTAGACTTTAAGAATGGAGAAGAGGCCGGGCGCGGTGGCTCACGCCTGTAATCCCAGCACTTTGGGAGGCCAAGGCGGGTGGATCACGAGGTCAGGAGATCGAGACCATCCTGGTCAACATGGTGAAACCCCGTCTCTACTAAAAATACAAAAAATCAGCTGGGCATGGTGGCGCGTGCCTGTAATCCCAGCTGCTCAGGAGGCTGAGGCAGGAGAATTGCCTGAACCCAGGAGGCGGAGGTTGCGGTGAGCCGAGATCGCGCCATTGCACTCCAGCCTGGGTAACAAGAGCGAAACTCCGTCTCCAAAAAAAAAAAAAGAATGGAGAAGAAAAGGCAGACCAACTAGGGGCCTTGGGATCCAGCAATGACATGATGATGATTTCTCCTTTTACCTCATATATCCAGCCAAAGCAGAAGAAGCCAGCAACCTGAAAACACCAGTGGGCACAGACAAAAGAACCTGCTCGCTCCAGCCAGAGAAATATGAGAACTTGAAGGTAAGAGGATTGTTTCTAGTCCTGGCTGTGCCATTAACAAATAGCAACTTGGTAAATAACCCTTTCTCCAGCTCTCCATGGTCACCCAGCATTATGATTCCAAGTTGGGAAAGGAAAGGAGTTATATATGGAGCAAAGTTTGAGAGTTTACCTTTTATTGCTTAATATAGAAATAATTGCATATTGTAGAACATTTGAATGAAAATGTATAAAGAAAACTTTCACTATGAAACAACCATTATTAACATTTGAGGCATTTAAAAATTTTTTTAAAACAATGTGTTATGCAATTGAGGTCATACTGTATATAAAATTTTGCATTTACATTTTTTGCTTAATGCTAGAACATATTACAAACTTTTTAATAAAAATTTTATAGATTAAAGAATGTTTAATAAACATTCTTTTATCACATAAACATACCGAAATTCACTTAACCATTTAAATAAATATAAATATATTTTTTTGAAGTAACTCATATTAGCATTTTTGTGGTATTTAAATGTCTGCTACTTTTAGTTTACATTTATTTGGGTCATTGACCAAAATATTTGACAAGGCCTTTGGAAATATAAAGGGTCATTTGGATATGTGAAACCAGGCATTCTTCCTATGTTTTTAGCTAAGGTCTTGCAACTATCTGTAGTGGTGGGATTTTAGCAAATGGCATAAATAATTAAGACAGCCTAATAGCAGTAAATGAAGTAAATTAAAAGGAAACATATAAATTAGGACTTGGACAATTTTGGATTGAAACTGCAATTCTGCTCCCTTTGTAAATGTTGTTATCTGGGGTGTGTGTGTGTTGAGAGACTGTAAGTGAAGCCTCCATGTAATATGATTCCTCGTAATTAAATAAACATTTATAAATAAACATAAAGCTATCTTATTGAGATATAGCTAGAATGCTTTTTTAAGTGGGACCCTGATCCACTCCTCATGGGCGGGTCCTCCCAGCCAGGGTCTCCAGCCACCTCTGTCCATATTCTACATATGTAAATAAACATCCTTCCAGAATGACAGAGTAAGGACTTCCAAAAACTTATTTCTCCATAAAAGCAAATGAGATCATTGGCAAATATTCTCTGGTTTTTCAGAACTCTAGACAAAAACCAAAGGCTTGTAACAATCTGAGGAGTGCTTATTGAAGAAAAATGGCAAAATCCCAGACAGTGAGATTTGTAGTGTTTAACTTGCCCTATTTCAATACCCCCATCCACAGCTCCATGGTAGTCTTGAAAACCAGCAATCTTGAAACTACAGTATCTGTGAAAAGCAGCGGCCTAGCAGCCATAGCCTGAAATGGTTATATCAGTTGGGGCAAACAAGAAGCTGGCTTAAAAAAAAAAAAAAAAACTTTAAAAGAAAAATCTGGGGAATGAGATATCCATAGGGGCTTTGAAAAACTCTATGGGGCAGGTGGCTGAGATGGTGGATTAGAAACAGCTGCAGTCCACAGCACTCATGGAGAAGAATGAAAGGGGCAAGTGAATACAGCACCTTCTGCTGAAATATTCAGGTAACCCTCATTGGGGCTGATCAGGGAAACAACTCAACCCATGGAGAACAAAGAAAAGCCGTGTGAGGCAACAACCCACCTGGGAGTGACACAGAGCCAAAGGCACCCTCACCCCCAGCTGAGGGAAGTGGTGAGTGATTGTGCGGCCCTGAGAAACCACACTTCTCCCACGGATCTTTGCAACCTGCAGATGAGGAGATCTCCTTGTGAGCCCACACCACCAGGGCCTTGGGTCTGATACACAAAGCTGTGCGGAGTCTCAGCAGAGCAGCCACTCAGGCACACATGGAGACCCAGGAGTTTTACAGGATCCCTGGGAAAGTGGGAGGTCTGTACACATCCCTAGGGAGGGAGCTGGATCCATGGAGACAAGCAATGTAGTTCTGTGGACTCCACTTCCACGACACCTCACAAGATAAGACCCACTAGCCTGAATTTCATCTAGCCACTGGCAATAGGGTGGAGCCTGCCTGAGATGGAATGGAGCCCCCAGGGGGAGGGACAGACGCCATCTCTGCTCTTTGGTCGACTCAGCCATTCCAGCCTGCGAGCTTTGGAGAGTCCAAACAGTCAGGACAAGGAAGGGTCCCCACAGCTCAGCACAGCTGCTTTGACCAGACGCTTAATTAAGTGAGACTCCCATCCATTTCTCCTTGTTGGATGAGACCTCAAACAGTAGGGCCTTCCAGTCACCTCCACCCATTTTCTATGGATAGAGATCTGATCTCTCCCTGGAACAGAGTGCCTGGGGGAGGAGAGGGCCACCACCTGGGTTGGTTGGACCCTCAGCTGTTCCAGCCTGTGGTCTTTGGAGAGTCCAGGATGATGGGGCAGAGGCAGTTCCGTAGCAGGACAAAGCTATCTTATTGAGGTATGGCTAGAATGCTTTTTTAAGTGGGACCCTGATCCACTCCTCCTCATGGGCGGGTCCTCCCAGCCAGGGTCTCCAGCCACCTCTGTCCATATTCTACTGCCAACCAAGCTCTTAATTTCTCCCTGGGACAGAGTACTTGGGTAGGCGCAGGGCAGGCTGCCACCTTGGCTGTTTAGGCTTCTCAGCCAGTCCAGCCTATGGGCTTTGGAGAGCCCAAATCAACTGGGGACTGAAAGGATCCCCAACACAGCACAACTGCTCTACCAAAAAGCAGCCAGAATGCTTCTTTAAGAGTGTCCCAAAAGGAATGAACAAAACTTCCAAAAAATATGGGATTATGTAAAGAGATCACATCTATGATGGATTGGGGTACCTGAAAGAGACAGGAAGAATGGAATTAATTTGGAAAACATACTTCAGTATATCCTATAGGAGAACTTTCCCAACCTAGTAAGAAAAGCCATCATTCAAATCCAGGAAATGCAGGGAACCCCAGTAAGATAAGTTACTCCACAAGATCATCCTCAAGACTTATAATCAGATTCTCCATGAAGGGCAGCCAGAGAGAAAGGCCAGGTCACCTATAAAGGGAAGCCCATCAGACTAATAGCAGATCTGTCAGTGAAAAGAGATTGGAGGCCAATATTCAACATTCCTAAAGAAAAGAATTTCCAACCTAGAAATTAACATCTGGCCAAACTAAGCTTTATAAGCACAGGAGAAAATGGGCTAAATGCCCCAATCAAAAGACCCAGAGTGACAAGCTAGATAAAGAACCAATACCCATCAGTATGCTATCTTCAAAAGACCCATCTCACATGCAAAGACACACATAGGCTCAAAATAAAGGGATGGAGGAAAATTTACCAAGCAAATGGAGGGGCGGGAAGCAGGGATTGCGATCTTAGTTTCTGACAAAACAGACTTTAAACCAACAAAGATTTAAAAAGACAAAGGGCATTACATAATGGAAAAGGGTTCAATTCAACAAAATAGTGGCTCTCTTGAATATATATGCACTCAATATAGGAGCACCCAGATTCATAAAGCAAGTTATTAGAGACCTTTGAAGAGACTTTGACTCACACACGATAATAGAGGGAGACTTTAACAAATCTGCCTGACAATGTTAAACAGATATTCAGGACCTGAACTCGGCTCTGGATCAAGTGGACCTGATAGATATCTATAGAACTCTCCACCCCAAAACAACAGAATATATATTCTTCTCAGTGGTACACAGCACTTACTCTAAAATTGATCACATAATTGGAAGCAAAATGACTCTCAGCAAGTACAAGATAACCGAAATCATAACAGTCTCTCAGACAACCACTCAATCAAATTAGAACTCAAGATTAAGAAATTCACTCAAGCCAGGCGCGGTGGCTCAAGCCTGTAATCCCAGCACTTTGGGAGGCCGAGGCGGGTGGATCACGAGGTCAAGAGATCGAGACCATTCTGGTCAACATGGTGAAACCCGTCTCTACTAAAAATACAAAAAATTAGCTGGGCATGGTGGTGCGTGCCTGTAATCCCAGCTACTCAGGAGGCTGAGGCAGGAGAATTGCCTGAACCCAGGAGGCGGAGGTTGCGGTGAGCTGAGATCGCGCCATTGCACTCCAGCCTGGGTAACATGAGTGAAACTCCGTCTCAAAAAAAAAAAAAAAAAAAAGAAATTCACTCAAAACCACAAAAGTACATGGAAATGAACAATCTGGTTTTCAATGACTTTTGGGTAAATGATGAAATTAAGGCAGAAATTAAGAAGCTCTTTGAAATTAAGAACAAAGAAGCAACGTGCCAGAATCTCTGGGACACAGCTAAAGCAGTGTTGAGGAAAATATATAGCGCTAAATGCCTACATCAAAAAGCTAGAAAGATCTCAAGTTAACAACATAACATCACAACTGAAAGAACTAGAGGACCAAGAGCAAACAAACCCCAGAGCTAGCAGAAGACGAGTAATAACCAAGATCAGAGCAGAGCTGAAGGAACTAGAGACATGAAAAACCCTTTGAATAATCAAAAAATTCAGAAGCCATTTTTTTGAAGAAAGTAATAAAATAGACTGCTAGCTAGACTGATAAAGAAGAAAAGAGAGAAAATTCAAATAAACACAATCAGAAATGATAAGGGGAATGTCATCACTGATCCCACAGAAATACAAACAACCATCAGAATACTATAAACACCTCTATACACATAAACTAGGAAATCTAGAATAAATGAATAAATTCCTAGACATATAACCCACCCAAGACTGAACCACGAAGAAATTGAATCACTGAATAGACCAATAATGAGTTCTGAAATTGAGGCAGTAGTAAATAATCTACAAACCAAAAAGCCCAGGACCAAATGGATTCACAGCTGAATTCTACCAGAGGCACAAAGACGGGCTGGTACTATTTCTACTGAAATTATTTCAAAAAAATTGAAAAGGAGGGACTCATTCTGTGAGACCAGCATCATCCTGATTTCAAAACCTGGCAGAGATGCAACAAAAAAAGAAAACTCCAGGCCAATATCCTTGATGAATATTGAAGCAAAAATTCTTAAGAAAATACTGGCAAACTGGGCTGGGCATGATGGTATACGCCTATAATCCCAGCACTTTGGGAGACTGAGGTGGGTGGATCACGAGGTCAAGAGATTGAGACCATCCTGGCCAACGTAGCGAAACCTCATCTCTACTAAAATACAAAAATTAATTGGGCGTCGTGGCGCGCACCTGTAGTCCCAGCTACTTGGGAGGCTGAGGCAGGAGAATTGCTTGAAGCTGGGAGTCAGGTTGCAGTGAGCAGAGATCACGCCACTGCACTCCAGCCTGGTGCCTGGCAACAGAGTGAGACTCTGTCGCAAAAAAAAGAAAAGAGAAAACACTGGCAAACTGAATCCAGTAGTGCATCACAAAGCTTATCCACCATAATCAAGTAGGCTTCATCCTTGGGATGCAAGGTTGATTTGACATACACAGATCAATAAATGTGATTGATCACATAAGCAGAACTAAAGACAAAAACCACGTGATTATCTCAATAGATGAAGAAAAGGCCTTCAATAAGATTCATCATCACTTCACGTAAAAAAACTCTCAATAAACTAGGTATTGAAGGAACATACCTCAAAATAATAAAAGCCATATATGACAGATTCACAGCCAATATTATACTGAATGGGCAAAAGCTGAAAGCATTCTCCTTGAAAACTGGCATAAGACAAGGATGCCCTCTCTCACCACTCCCTTCAACATAGTGTTGGAAGTTCTGGCCAGAGCAATCAGGCAAGAGAAAGAAGTAAAGGATATTCAAATAGGACAAGAGGAAGTAAAACTATTTTTGTTTGCAGATGATGTGATCCTATATTTAGAAAACCCCATCATTTCATCCAAAGCTTCTTAAGCTGACACACAACTTTAGCAAAGTCTCGGGATACAGAATCAATGTTCAAAAATTGCTGCCATTCCTATACATTAACAACAGGCAAGCCAAGAGCCAAATCACAAATGAACCCCCATTCACAATCATCACAAAGAAAAAATTACCTAGGAATACAGTTAAAAAGAGAAGTGAAGGACCTCTTCAAGTAGAGCTACAAACCACTGCTCAAATAAATCAGAGATGACACAAACAAATGGAAAAACATTCCACACTCATGGATAGGAAGAATCAATATCATGAAAATAGCCATACTGCTCGAAGCAATTTATAGATTCAATGCTATTCCCATTAAACTGCTATTGACATTCTTCACAGAATAAGAAAAAAACTATTTAAAAATTTATATAGAACTAAAAAAGAGTCCAAATAGCTAAGAAAATTCTAAGCAAAAAGAACAAAACTGGAGGCATCACATTAACCAACTTTATACTACAGGGCTACAGAACCCAAAACAGCATGGTACTCATACAAGAACAGACACATAGACCAGTGAAACATAATAGAGAACCCAGAAATAAGACCATGCACCTAGAACCATCTGATCTTTGACAAAGCTGACAAAAGCAATGAGGAGAAGATTCCCTACTTAATAAATGGTGCTGGGAGAACTGGCTAGCCATATGCAAAAAACTAAAACTTGATCCTCTCCTTACACCACATACAAAAATCAGCTCAAGATGGATTAAGGACGTAAATGTAAAACCCAAATCTAAAAAACCTTAGAAGAAAACCTAGGTAATACGTCATTCAGGACATAGGCATGGGTAAAAATTTCATGATGAAGATGCCAAAAGCCATTGCAACAAAAGCAAAAATTGACAGATGAGATCTAATTAAACTAAAGAGCTTCTGCACAGCAAAAGGAACAATCAACAGAGTAAACAGCCTACAGAATGGGAGAACGCTTTAAAAATCTATCCATCTGACAAAGGTCTAATATCTAGCATCTACAAGGAACTTAAACACATTTATAAGAAAAAAGAACCATTAAAAAGTGGGCAAAAGACATGAACAGACACTTCTTAAAAGAGGACATACATGCAGCCAACAAACATATGAAAAAAAGCTCAACATCACTTCTCATTAGGGAAATATAAATCAAATCCATAATGAGATACCATCTCACACCAGTCAGAATAGCTACTATTAGAAAGTCAAAAAACTACAGATGCTGGTGAGGTTGTGGAGAAAATGGAATACTTTTACACTGTTGGTAGGAGTGTAAATTGGTTCAACTATTGTGGAAGACATAGACCAATGAAACATAATAGAGAACCCAGACACATAGACCAATGAAACTATGAGAGAACCCAGAAATAAGACCATGCATCTAGAACCATCTGATCAAATTTTATACTGTTGGTAGGAGCGTAAATTGGTTCAACCATTGTGGAAAACAGTGTGGCGATTCCTCAAAGATCTAGAGATACCATTTGACCCAGTAATCCATTACAGGGTATATACCCAAAGGACTATAAATCATTCTATTATAAATGTACATGGATGTGTATGTTCATTGCCGTACTATTCACAATAGCAAAGACATGAAATCAACCTAAATGCCCATCAATGAGACTGAATAAAGGAAATGTGGTACATATACACCACGGGATACTATGCAACCAAAAAAAGGAACAAGATCACATCCTTTGCAGTGACATGGATGGAGCTGGAAGCCATTATCCTCAGCAAATGAACACAGGAACACAAAGCCACAAATACCACATGTTCTCACTTATAAGTGGGAGCTGAATGATGAGAACACACAGACACATGGGGGGCAAACAGCACTCACTGGGGCTTGCTGGAGAATAGGTAGTGAAAGGAGGGAGAGCATCAGGAATAATAGTTAATGGATGCTGGGCTTAATACTTAGGTGATGGGATGATCTGTGCACAAACCAGCATGGCACACGTTTACCTAACAAACCTGCACATCTGTACGTGTACCCCTGAACTTAAAATAAAAATTGGTCATAAAACAAAAACAAAACTCTGTGGCTCACGCCTGTAATCACAGCACTTTGGGAGACCAAGGTGGGAGGATCACTTGAACCCAGGAATTCAAGACAGCCTGGGTAACATGGCGAAACCCCATCTCTACTAAAGATATAAAAAATTAGCTGCAATGGTGCACACCTGTAGTCCCAGCTACCCGGGAGGCTGAGCTGGGAGAATTACTTGAACCCTGGAGATCGAGGCTGCAGTGAGCTCAAGTTGCACCACTGCACTCTAGCCTGGGCAACAGGAGTAAGACCCTGTCTCAACAACAACAGGAAAAACTAGAATATTCTGGAGATATAGAAGGCCATGTGCGGCCGGGCGCGGTGGCTCACGCCTGTAATCCCGGCACTTTGGGAGGCCAAGGCGGGTGGATCACGAGGTCAAGAGATCGAGACCATCCTGGTCAACATGGTGAAACCCCGTCTCTACTAAAAATACAAAAAATTAGCTGGGCATGGTGGCGTGTGCCTGTAATCCCAGCTACTGAGGAGGTTGAGGCAGGAGAATTGCCTGAACCCAGGAGGCGGAGGTTGCGGTGAGCCGAGATCGCGCCATTGCACTCCAGCCTGGGTAACAAGAGCGAAACTCCGTCTCAAAAAAAAAAAAAAAAAAAAAAAAAAAAAAAAAAAAAAAAACTTACAGATAAACTACTAAGAAAATAATTCAACAAATGTATAGTTAAAAGCCCCAGGGAGTCAGACACAGCGACTCACACCTGTTATTTCAATGCTTTGGGAGGCTAAGGCAGGAAGATTGCTTGAGACCAAGAGTTTGTGACCAACCTCAGCAACATAGTGATAAAATAAAATAAAAATATAACATAGCTGGACCTGTAGTCCTAGCTACTTGGGAGGCTGCTGAGGGGGCAGGATCATCTGAGCCCAAGAATTTGAGGCTGCAGTGAACTATGATTGAGCCACTGTACTCCAGCCTGGGTAACACATTGAGACTCTGTCTCAAAAACAGAAAACTCAGAGAATTAAGATGGTACACTGGAAAATCTAGTTAGCACAAAAAAGGCAATAATGGAAAATGGAAGAAGAAAAGAAACATAAACCTTTTGAAAACAAATAGCAAAATATCAGAAAGAAACCCGACTTTATTATAATGACATTAAATGTGAATGGATTAAAAATTCCACTCAAAAGACAGAGATTGGCAGAATGGCTTAAAAAAAAAAAAAGCATGATCCAACAATATACTGTCTGCAAAAGATACGGGTTAGATTCAAAAACTTGGATAGGTTAAAAGTAAATAGACATTTATCAGGAAACTAATATGTACTTAACAGTATGTTAGGATTGAGGCATAAAAAGAGAAATATAACACTGTTGCCTGTTTTCAATTTCCATCTGGTGAGAACAACTTAGATATCTAAAAACAATTCTACAGCCATGTGAGAAGTGATATAATACAGGATGCACAGAATTCTTTGGGATCACAGGAGAGGTTCCTCAGACTGTCTGAGGGAAAATAGTAGTCTTCTCTGTGGAGTTATGTTAAACTTGAGTGTTAAAGAATGTTTACTGGATAGAAGAGGAAGGGGAAGAGGAAGACTTCTTGGTAGGCAGAAGAAATATGGTCAGTAAAAGCATGAATAAAGTACAGAGTTCAGTAGTGCTAACTATATTCACATTCTTGTGTAGCAGACCTCTAGAACCTTTTTATCTCACAAAACTGAAAGTCTGTATCCATCCCACAACTCGCTTTTTCCCCTCTCCCAGCTTCTAGGAACCATAATTCTGTTTCCATGATTTTGACTACTCTATATGTCTCCTGTAAGTAGAATCATACCGTATTTATCCTTATGTTACTGACTTATTTCACTTAGCATAATGTCCTCAACATTCATCCAGGTTGTAATATGTGACAGGATTTCCTTATATTTTTAAGTCTGAATAATAGTCCATTGTATAGGTATACCATATCTTCTTTATCTGTTCACCTTTCTTTCTTTTTTGAGACAGAGTCTTGCTCTGTCGCCTAGGCTAGAGTGCAGTGGTGTAATCTCCGCTCACTGCAACCTCCGCCTCCTGGGTTCAAGCAATTCTCCTGCCTCAGCCTCCTGAGTAGCTGAGATTACAGGCACCAGCCACTGCACATGGCTAATTTTTGTATTTTTAGTAGAGACAAGGTTTCATCATCTTGGCCAGGCTGGTCTCAAACTTCTGACCTCGTGATCCACCTTCTTTGGCCTCGCAAAGTGCTGGGATTACAGGCATGAGCTACTGCGCCCAGCCTTATCTGTTCATCTTTCAGTGGGCAATTGGACATTTTTGTAATTGTGAATAATGTAATTAATATGGGTGTGCAAATATCTCTAGACCCTGCTTTTATATCTTTTGGGTATATACCCAGAAGTGAGATTGCTGGATCACATTGTAATTCTATGTTTAGTTTTTGAGGAACATCCATACTGTTTTTCATGGTGACTGAACATTTTACATTGCCAACAGCAATGCACAAGAGCTCCAGTTTTTCCACATCCTCACCAACACTTATTTTCTTTTTCTTTATGCAATTTAAAAAAATATATAGGGTCTCACTGTGTTTCCCAGGCTGGACTCAAACTCCTGGGCTCAAGTGATCCTCCCACCTTGGCCTCCCAAGTGCTGGAATTACAGACATCGGCCACCACACCCATCTTTTCTTTTTTCTCTTTTCTTTTTTTGATAATGGCGATCCTAATGGATGTGAGGTGATATCTTGTGATTTTAAATTGCATTTCTTTAATGGTTGGTGATGTTGAGCATTGCTTCATATGGTTGTTTGTATTTATATATCTTTTTCAGAGAAATACGCGTTCAGGTGCTTTACCTGTTTTTTAAATGGGCTACTTGTTTGTTTGTTTTTGAGTTGTAGGAGTTCTTTATATATTCTGGATATTAACCTTTTATTAGATATATAATTCGTAATTATTTTCTCTAATTCTGTAGGTTGCCTTGTACTTTGTTCTTTCCTTTGGTATGCAGGACTTTTTAAGTTTGATGTAGTCCCAGGTATCTATTTTCACTATTGCCTGTGCCTTTGGTGTCTATCCAAGAAATAATTACCAAATACAATGTCATAAAACTTTCCTCCTATGTTTTCTTCTTCTGAGAATTTTATAATTTTAAGTCTTATATTTAGCTCTTTAATTCATTTTGAGATAAAATATATAGTGTAAGGTGAGGTTCCAACTTCAAACTTTCATGGGTGGATATTGTTTTATCAGCACCATTTGTTGAAGACACTGTACTTTCCATATAGTGTGGTCGTGGCACTCTTGTCAAAAATTATTTAAGCAAAAAAAGAAAAACAAATCAGTTGACCATATACATGAAGGATTATTTCCAGGCATTCTATTTTGTTCCATTGGTCTATACATCTGTCTCTATGTCAGGACCACACTGTTTTAATTACTATAGTATTGTAATGTGTTTTGAACAGACTGCAATTTTGACAGGGTCATTACTTCTGGTATTTAGCAGATGATTTAATAGAAATTAATCTGGGGTCCTGCTATCATTTATAGCAGAAGTCTCCAACCTTTTTGGTGCCAGGAACCCATTTTATGGAAGACAGTTTTTCCATGGACCAGGAGTGGGGCGATGGTTTCAGGATGAAACTGTTTCACCTCAGATCATCAGGCATTGGTTAGATTCTCATAAGGAGCATAGGGTTCCTGCTCCTATGAGAATCTAATGCCACTGCTAATCTGACAGGAGGTGGAGCTCAGGCAATAATGTGAGCAATGGGGAGCGACTGTAAATAGAGATGAAGTTTCACTTGTTTGCCAGCTACTCACTTCCTGCTGTGTGGCCTTTTAGGAACCAGGCTAATTGACTGATTGACTACCTGAGGGGGTTGGGGTGAGCTGGAATCGCACCGAAATACACTCCAGCCTAGGGGACAGAGAGAGAAACTGTCTCAAAAAAACCAAAAAAGCTAACTTTTTTTTTTTTTTTTGAGATGGAGTCTCACTCTATCACCCAGGCTGGAGTGCAATGGCATGATCTTGGCTCACTGCAACCTCTGCCTCCCAGGTTCAAGAGATTCTCCTACCTCAGCCTCCCGAGTGGCTGGGATTACAGGTGCCTGCCACTATATCCAACTAATTTTTATATTTTTAGTAGAGATGGGGTATCTCTATGTTGATCAGGCTGGTCTTGAACTCCTGATCTCCCAAAGCAATGGGATTACAGGCATGAGCCACTGCACTAGACTGAAAAAAAAGCTAACTTAAAATATATTTTGAAATAATACTTGCTGGGCAAATGTGGAGAAATAAGAACCATCATACATTGCTGGTGGGAATGTAAAATAGTGTAGTCACTTTGGAAAACAGTTTGGCAGTTCCTCAAAAAGTTAAACACAGTTAGTGTATGACTCAGCAATTCTAGGCCAAGGTGTATATTCAAGAGAATTGAAAGAACAGGTCTGTAAGAACCTGATACACAATTGTTCTTAGCAGCCTTTTTTATAATAGCTAAAAGGTGGAAGCAACCCAGATGTTCATGAACTGATGAATGGTTAAGCAAAATGTGATATATCTATACAATGGAATATTATTTAGCCAGAGAAAGAAATGAAGTACTGATATAGGTTATAAGATAGATGAATTCTGGGCCGAGCGTGGTGGCTCATGCCTGTAATCCCAGCACTTTGGGAGGCCGAGGTGGGTGGACTGCTTGAGGTCAGGGGTTTGAGACCAGCCTGGCCAACATGATGAAACCCCATCTTTATTTAAAAAAAAAAAAAAAAAAAAGATAGGTGAATTCTGAAAATATTATGCTAAGTAAAAGAACCCGGACATAAAAGACAACACATATTGTGATTCCACTTATATGAATAGACAAATCCATAAAGATAGAAAGTAGACTGGGGGTAGAGGGAAATGGGTAATAACTACTAACGGATATGGGATTTCTTCTGGGGATGATGCAAATGTTCTGGAATTAGTGGTGATGGTTATATAATCTTGCTAAAAACAACTGAATTGTATGCTTTATTTTATTTTTTGAGACAGAGTCTCTCTTTGTCGCCCAGGCTGGGGTGCAGTGGCATGATCATGGCTCACTGCAGCCTCAACCTCCCACGCTCAAGCGATCCTCCCACCTTAGCTTCCCAAGTAACTGGGTCTACAGGCACAGTGGACCATGTCCAGCTAATTTTTATATTTTTTGTAGAGGCAGAATTTCACCATGTTGCCCAGGCTGGTCTGGAATTCCTGGCCCCAAGCAATCTGCCTGCCTCAGCCTCCTAAAGTGCTGAGATTATAGGCTTGAGTCACCGTGCTGGGCCTGAATTCTATACTTTAAAGGTGAATTTTATGATATATGAATTATGTCCTAATAAAAAACAATAATTTGTGAGAGACTTGTCTTAAAAGCATATCATAACAATATGTAGTGAAAACTTTGAAATATGTGCTTAGTATAGTGACATTTGAGTGATGATGACTATGGGACATAATTTTTTTTTTACAAAATTTTGATCATCTTTATTTTGTTAAATAAGATTTCTTTTTTTTTTTTTTTTTTTTTTTTTTGAGACGGAGTTTCACTCATGTTACCCAGGCTGGATTGCAATGGCGCGATCTTGGCTCACCGCAACATCTGCCTCCTGGGTTCAGGCAATTCTCCTGCCTCAGCCTCCTGAGTAGCTGGGACTACAGGCACGCACCACCATGCCCAGCTAATTTTTTGTATTTTTAGTAGAGACGGGTTTCACCATGTTGACCAGGATGGTCTCGATCTCTTGACCTTGTGATCCACCCACCTCAGCCTCCCAAAGTGCTGGGATTACAGGCTTGAGCCACCGCACCCAGCCTGTTAAATGAGATTTCTAATATGAAGTTTTATAATTATGTACTATATATATTATATATGAAACGTATCTCCAAAGATATGTCTGTGTTATTACCAGTAACATTTCCTGTCATAGATTATCAAACTCACTCAATGCTGTGTACTTAAAATTTGAAGGAATGGGCTGGGCATGGTGGCTCACGCCTGTAATCCTAGCACCCTGGAAGGCCAAAGCAGGAGGATTGCTTGAGCTCAGGAATTCTAGACCAGCCTAGACAACATGGTGAGACCCATCTCTACAAAAAATTGGAAAGCTAGTCAAGCATGGTGGCATGCACCTGTAGTCCTAGCTACTTGGGAGGCATCAGTAAGCGGATCACTTGAGCCCATGTTGAGCTGCGATGAACCATGTTCAGCCCATTGCACTCCAGCCTGGAAGACAGAGCAAGACCCTGTATCAAACAAACAAACAAAAAACTGAAGAAATGTTGTTCGTAGAATTTGTCCAATTTTGTCTACCATTGAATTAAGCGCCTTGAATTTATCATTGTTAAGACCATGAACCTGGATCATAAGACTTGGGCTCAAATCCTAGCTCCACTACGTAGCTTTAGGTTATTTACTTAATTTCCCTAGTTTCTTCATCTGTAAAGTTGGATAATAATAATACCTATCTTGGCTGGGCATGGTGGCTCACGCCTGTAGTCCCAGCACTTTGGGAAGTCGAGGTGGGCAGATCACCTGAGGTTGGGAGTTCAAGACCAGTGTGGTCTTGAACTAAATACAAAATTAGCTAGGCGTGGTGGCGCATGCCTGTAATCCCAGCTACTCGGGAGGCTGAGGCAGGAGAATCGCTTGAACCTGGGAGGCAAAGGTTGTGGTGAGCCAAGATTGCGCCATTGCACTCCAGCCTGGGTAACAAGAGTGAAACTCCATCTCAATAATAATAATAATAATAATGCCTATCTCATAGGTCTGTTGTGAAAATTAAGATATTAAATATTTAGGAATTATCAAGGTATGTTTATCAGACTAATTGTTTAGCACATAGTATGTGCTTCTTTCTGTTGTATCTTAGATCCCCATTAATTAAAAAGGCCCAGGATGGTGGCCTCTTTTACCCAGAGGAAAAGATAGCCTTAGTATCCAGAGTAAATAATTTATACTTCTACTGCCAGTTAATAATCAGTCTTGGCTTATCTTCATCTTAGTTTTTATTGCTGCATCTCAAAAGCAAAATACCTCATACATAGTGGGTGCTTGATATCACTAGGTAATGAATTATAAATATCCTTTTCCAGTTAGCAAAAAAATAAAATTGTTTATGACTAATTTAAGAGCTAATGTATTTATAGACCATTAAGAAACAGTAAATTGCACTGACTTAGCTAATCGTCTACTTTCTTAAATAAACACATATACACACCACTTAAGGCCTAAGCATTAATAACATATATAACTATATAAACAGTGAGTAGGTTGTCAGGTTGTGACTGCAAAGTTCAGAACAGGCAGTTCTCAACCCAATGACAAAATCTTTTTTTAAAGAATTGGATGCATTGTAGTTAGTAAATCACTTTTCTGTGGTCTCAATCTAAAATAAAAACCTAATCATGCCAACATGTTTAGTGCTTAATTTTTAATTAAAGTAAGGAGGTTTTGTTGTTTTCTGATTTTTTTTTTTTTTTTTTTGAGAGAGTCTTGCTCTGTTGCCAAGGCTGGAGAGCAGCGATGTGATCTCAGCTCACTGCAACCTCCATCTCCTGGGTGTCTCAACCTCTCAAGTACACGGGATTACAGGTGTGTGCCACCATGCCCAGCTAAGTTTTGTGTTTTTAGTAGAGACAGGGTTTTACCATGTTTTCCAGACTGATCTTGAACTCCTGACCACAGGTGATTCACCCGCCTCAGCCTCCCAAAGTGTTGGGATTACAGGCATGAGCCACTGCACCCAGCTGTTTTCTGATTTACAATAAAAGCAGATGCTGTTTCTATTAATATTGACAAATACTATATGTAATAAGAAAAAAATAGAACTGAAAAGAAGGACCAAGGGACAAAAGAAAGGAAAAGAAAAAGTGTATTTTCTGCAATTTTATATACAATGCTACCAAAAAACATAATATAAATTTTAATTATTCTTTTTATTATATACACAAACTATACCATATTAATTTATTTATATAATTATCATATATTTTTATCACATGCAAACATGGTACAAAGACCCTTACAGTTATATAAACTATACACCATTTCAATTTCTGCATAATAACATACATTTTTAAACCATAGCAGCTGGAATTCAGGTGCAGTGGCTCACGTCTGTAATCTTAGCACTTTGGGAGACTGAGGTGGGTGGATCACGAGGTCAGGAGCTCAAGTCCAGGCTGACCAACAGGGTAAAACCCTGTCTCTACTAAAAATACAAAAAGGCAGGCACCTGTAATCCCAGTTACTCGGGAGGCTGAGGCAGGAGAATCGTTTGAACCAGGGAGGCAGAGGTTCTGGTGAGCTGAGAGTGTGTCATTGCACTCCAGCCTGGGTGTCAGAGTGAGACTCTGTCTCAAGAAAAAAAAAGAAAGAAAAAATCCGTAACAGCTGGAGATTGAGTATCATCATGACACTGAGAGGAGCACAACTGACCCACTCTTCAGTGGAACTGGCAACAATTATTTTTGCTATTTATTTATTTGAGATAGGGTCTCCCTCTGTTGCCCAGGCTGGAGTGCAATGACACAACTACGGCTCACTGTAGCCTCAACCTCATGGGTTCAAGTGATCCTTCTGCCTCAGCCTGCTAAGTAGCTGGGACCACAGGAATGTGCCGCTATGCTCCAGAAATTTTCTAAATGACAGCTATGTAAAGCCTCTGGAAATGGACCTAAGGACAACAACAAGTAAACATCTATTCAAGAGAATGTCTGGGCTAAGCATGGTGGCTCACACCTATAATCCCAGGACTTTGGGAGGCTGAGAATTGCTTGAGCCCAGGAGTTCAAGACCAGCCTGGGCAACACAGGGAGACTTTGTCTCTACAAAAAATAATTTAAAAAAAATTGGCCGGGCGCGGTGGCTCAAGCCTGTAATCCCAGCACTTTGGGAGGCCGAGGCGGGTGGATCACGAGGTCAAGAGATCGAGACCATCCTGGTCAACACGGTGAAACCCCGTCTCTACTAAAAATACAAAAAATTAGCTGGGCATGGTGGTGCGTGCCTGTAATCCCAGCTACTCAGGAGGCTGAGGCAGGAGAATTGCCTGAACCCAGGAGGCGGAGGTTGCGGTGAGCCGAGATCGCGCCATTGCACTCTAGCCTGGGTAACAAGAGTGAAACTCCGTCTCAAAAAAAAAAAAAAAATTCCTTTCGGATGTTAGCCAGGTATGGTGGTGTGTGCCTGTGGTCCCAGCTATTTGTGGGACTGAGTTGGGAAGATCTCTTAAGCCCAGGAAGTTGAGGCTGCAGTGAGCCATGATTGCACCACTGCATTCCAGGCTGAGCAGCAGAGCAAGACCTGTCTTGCAAAGAAAAAGAAAAGAAAATGTCTGAAAATTGGGTGAGAAAGGTGAGAGTTTGTGGTATTGAAGCAGACCACTACTTTCCTCCTCCTCCCAATTCAGTAAGGCAGGGATTCTACTCCAGACTGATGCATCCATGAACACAGGACTCATTAATCCACAAGCTCCTACTGGGAGAACTTAATTCCTGGGAGGATCAGATTATCAACATTTCTCATTCAGCCTTCAACTGCCTGTTATGAGGCAAAGTCCTAGGTAAGTAGTGTAGGGACTCCTTTCTTTCCACTCATGTAACAAAGGCTCTACTCTTGGGTGTAACATATTGAGATTATTGGGGCCCTGATCATCTTTTCCCTGGCTTATAAAGCAGTGGTTCCATGACAGGAGAGGCAAACTTAGACGACCCTTGCTGCTTCCTCCTTCCTTCAACTAGCACCTAGCCCAGAGAGGACGGATGTCACTCAGAAGTTTGCCGTGATCCCCATACCTGATTCTACAGTCTGGGCTCAGGCAGCTCATAAGAATGATGACTATCAATCTTTTCAGAATGGAACTGTCTTAATTTGCAACAGGGCATGGAGAAGATCAAGGCTAAGGGCATTCATGAGAACAGTTCAGGTTGTCGTGAAAGGCAATTGGGAAGAGATTCAAGATACAGGCTATACTGTGGACTGCCTAGTTTTTAGAAGAGAGTAAGAAGAGAGCTGGGAGAAGCCCTCCTAGGGTCAGAACAAATATCAAACACTGAAACTATTCCTTGGAAACTATTTCTTCAAATCAGCCTTGACTGGATTAATTTATAGAACAGTTTATGCCCCAACCCATTGCTGACATTGATAGAGCAATTAAATGTAATTAATGGAGCTAACACCCAGATGTAGTCAGTGGAAGAGAGGCAGAGAGACATGCCAAAGCAACTGTCATCCTACAGTGACTGTGGGCATACCTAAAACTGCACTTCCCTGAGGAACAACTCCAGAGGCTCAATACTGAAGGTAAGGGTAGAGAGGGCCTCACTGAAATAATCCAGCCAATGACTAAACAAATAATCCAGTAATAATGACAACACCCAGAGTTATATATATGTATACACACACATATATGTATATACACATATCTAATGTATATATGTGTACAACACATATATATGGCTAAATAATATAGCTACTATATATATAGTTACAATAATGTCTAAAACATCTCATTTCAAATGAAAACTTTTGAAGACTGCAAAAACGAAAACAACAACAAAAATAGTATGACTCATGCCTTAAGGAAAGCAGGCAACAGAAGTTGTCTATGATAATGACTCAATGTCAGATTTATCAGATTTATCAAAGAAGCTATCATAAATATGGTCATAGAACTAAAGGAAGCCATAATTAAAGAAGCAAAGGAAGGTATAATGACAATGTTTCTTCAAATAAAGAATATTAGTAAGGATATAGAAATTATTTTAAAAGAACCAAATGGAATTCTGAAATTGAAAAATGTAGTAACTGAAAGAAAAAACAGGAGCTCACTATTACATTTGAACTGATAGAAGAATAAGTAAACTTGAAGATAGATCGATAGTGATTATGCAGCATGAAGAAAAACAGAGAAAAATGAATTTTAAAAAATGAAGAAAGCCTCAGAGAAATATGACATACTGTTAAACACAGCAACATACATATAGTGGAAAGGAACAGAAAACATATTTGAAAAAATAATGGAGAAAACTTCCCAAATTAATTATTAAAAAAAAATTAATTTTATTTCCCAAAATAAAAATCTTACACATCTAGGAAGCTCAATTAACTCCAAGTAGGATAAATAAAAAGAGATCCGCAGACACATCATATTAAATATGCTGAAAGTCTTAGATGAGGAGAAAATTTTGAAAGCAGCAAGAGAAAATGACTTGTTACTTCTTCCACGAAAAATTCAATAAGGTTAACAGCTGAATGCACAATAGAAACAATTGAGGCCAGAAGGCAGTGGGACAACATATTCAAAGTATGCAAGAAAAAAAAAGTCAGTTGAGAATTCTGTATCTAGAAAAGCCATCTTTCACAAGTGAAGGTGAAATAAAGACTTTCTCACATAAACAAAAACTGAGAAAAATTGTTGCTAACAGACTGCCTTACAGGAAATACTTAAGGAAGTTATTCAGGCTAACATTAAATGATCCCAGATGATAATTCAAATTCACACCAAAAAATAAAGAGCACCTGTAAAGGTAATTATATAACTTAAAAAGACAGTATACATGCATATTTTCCCTTTCTTCTGTTAAGTGATTTAAACAGCAATTGTGTAATATGTATATAATGTATTATTGGGCCTATAACATACAGAAATGTAATATATGTGAATTATATTTGCCATTAATAGCAAAGGGTGTATGAGCAAATGTGCATTGGGCTAAGAAAATGACTACAGATGGTAAAGTAATAATTATAAAAACGTATTGTTGCCTGGTTATATTGAGATGTAATATATATGTGACAATAATATTATGAAAGTGGGGAGAAGGAATAGAGCTATGTAATAGTAACATTTCTGTATATCATCAGAATAAAGCTTGTATAAATCTGAAGCTGATTCTAATAAGAGGTATATGGCGAACTCTAGTGCAATCACTAAACAAAATATATAGTGAAAAAAATGAAAGAATTTTAAATGCTACATTAGAAAATATTTACTTAACATAAAAGAAAATAAAGAAGGAAAACAGACATGAGATTTATGGAAAACAAAAAAAATGGAAGTAAATATATCAACATTACCATTAAATGTGAATAGATTCAACATTTCAAAAAAAGATAGAGGTGGTCAAATTGAATAAAAAATATGATCAAACTATATTCTGTCTACTAGAGACAGGTTAAAAATATAAATGTATTGAAAGTAAAAAGATGGACAAATATATAATAGAAACAGCAACCATAAGAAAGTTGGAGTAGGCCGGGCGCGGTGGCTCAAGCCTGTAATCCCAGCACTTTGGGAGGCCGAGGCGGGTGGATCACGAGGTCAAGAGATCGAGACCATCCTGGTCAACATGGTGAAACCCCGTCTCTACTAAAAATACAAAAAATTAGCTGGGCATGGTGGCACGTGCCTGTAATCCCAGCTACTCAGGAGGCTGAGGCAGGAGAATTGCCTGAACTCAGGAGGCGGAGGTTGCGGTGAGCCGAGATCGCGCCATTGCACTCCAGCCTGGGTAACAACAGCGAAATTCCGTCTCAAAAAAAAAAAAAAAAAGAAAGTTGGAGTAGCTATACTGCTATAAGAAAATATGTACTTTAATTCCAAAAAATGTCAGCTGGGCATGGTGGCTTATGTCTGTAATCCCAGTACTTTGGGAGGCCAAGGCTGGAGGATTACTTGAGGTCAGGAGTTCCAGACCAGACTGGTCAACATAGTGAAATCCTGTCTCTCAGAAAAAAAAAAAAAAAATTAGCCAGGTGTGGTGGCATGTGCCTATAGTCCCAGTTACTTGGGAGGCTGAGGTGGAAGGATTGCTTGAGCCGAAGAGTTCAAAGCTGTAGTTAGCTATGATCATGCCATTGCATTCTGTCCTGGGTGACACAGCAAGACTCTGTCTCTAAAAATAAAACAAAAAAAAATGTTACTAGAGATAAAGAGGGATATTTTATAATGATAAAAGAATCAATCCACCAAGAATATTTAACAATTATGTATGTACCTAATGACAGAACATCGAAATATGTGAAGCAAAAACTGACAAAAAATAGGGCTGGGCATGGTAGCTCATGCCTATAATCCCAGGACTTTGGGAGGCCAAGGTAGGCAGATCACCTGAAGTCAGGAGTTCAAGACCAGCCTGGCCAACGTGTTGAAACCCTATCTCTACTAAAAATACAAAAATTAGCTGGGCATGTCGGTGTGTGCCTGTAATCCCAGCTACTCAGAAGGCTGAGGCAGGAGAATTGCTTGAACCTGGGAGGTGGAGGTTGCGGTGAGCCTCTGGTATTGTTGTATAATTTAATTTTATCATGGTCAGAGAGTGAACATACCTTGTATGATTTGAATCCACTAAAATTTATTGTTTTTTTTGTGACCCAGAATATGATCCATGTTGGAAAAACATTATGTGTGTACTTGAAAAGGTTGTCTTCTGTTGTTGGGCATAGTGTATTACAAATATCAATTTGGTCAAGGTAGTTGATAGTGGTATTCAAGTCGCCTATATCCTTAATGATATTTCAGCCTACTTGTTTTATCAGTTATTGAGAGGGATGTCGAAATAACATCAATAGTTGTAGGTTTGTTATTTTTCTCTGTGTATTTATTTATTGAGACAGAATATCGCTCTTGTTGCCCAGACTGGCGTGCAATGGCGTGATCTCGTCTCACTGCAACCTCCGCCTCCTGGGTTCAAGCAGTTCTCCTGCCTCAGCCTCCCAAGTAGCTGGGATTATAGGCATGTGCCATTATGCCTGGCTAAGTTTTGTACTTTTACTAGAGACGGGGTTTTGCCATGTTAGTCAGGCTGATCTCAAACTCCTGACCTCAGGTGATCCACCCACCTCAACCTCCAAAGTGCTGGGACTACAGGCATGAGCCACCACACCCGGCGATTTTCTCCTTTCATTTATATCAGTTTTTGGTTCATGTATTTTGGAGCTCTGTTATTAAGTTTTCTTGGCCGGGCGCGGTGGCTCAAGCCTGTAATCCCAGCACTTTGGGAGGCCGAGGCGGGTGGATCACGAGGTCAAGAGATCGAGACCATCCTGGTCAACACGGTGAAACCCCGTCTCTACTAAAAATACAAAAAATTAGCTGGGCATGGTGGTGCGTGCCTGTAATCCCAGCTACTCAGGAGGCTGAGGCAGGAGAATTGCCTGAACCCAGGGGGCGGAGGTTGCGGTGAGCCGAGATCGTGCCATTGCACTCCAGCATGGGTAACATGAGTGAAACTCCGTCTCAAAAAAAAAAAAAAAAAAAAGTTTTCTTGATGCATTGACCCCATTGTCATTATGAAATGACTGTCTTTAATCTGGGCTTTGTAGTCTACTTTTACAGTAATATAGGCCATCCAGTTTTCTTGTGGTTAGGATTTACATGGTATATTAGTTTCCTAGGGCTACTATAACAAATCATCACAAATGTGGTGACTTCAACCACAGAAATTTCTTCTCCTACAGTTCTGGAGGTTGGAGGTCTGAAATCAAGGTGTCCGCAGTGCAACATTCCTTCCAAAAGCTTTAGGGGAGAATCTTGCCTGGCTTCTTCCAGTTTCTGGGGGCTCCAGGTGTTTTTTGGATTGTGGCTGCACAACTCTGATCTCTGCCTGTGTCTTCACATCACCTTCTCCTCTGCATTTCTTCTCATCCATCTTTTATGAGGACACTTGTCATTAGAGTTAGGATCCACTAACTAGGATAATTGAGGATGATCTCATTTCAGAATTTTTAATTTAATTACATCTACAGAAAAAAAACCACCCTATTTCCAACTAAAGTCACATTTATAAATTCTGGGGATTAGGACGTGGACATATGTTTGTGGGGGCCACCATTCAACCTACTATGTATAGTATGTATTTTTTTCATCTCTTTACTTTTAAGTATTTATATCTTTTTAGTAAAGTAGGTTTCTTGTAGGCTGTACAAAGTTTTTTTAAAATCTAATTTGACAAAGACCGGGTACAATGGCTTGTGCATGTAATCCCAACCCTTTGGGAGGCCGAGGTGGGCGCATCACCTGAGGTCAGGAGTTCGAGACCAGCCTGGCCAACATGGTGAAACCCGGTCTCTACTAAAAATACAAAAATTAGCCCATTGTGGTGGCACGTGCCTGTAGTCCCAGATATTTGGGGGGCTGAGTCAGGAGTTAACGCTTGAACCTGGAAGGCAGAGGTTGCAGTAAGCCACAGCACTCCAGCTTGGGCTACAGAGCAAGACTCTGTCTCAAAAAGAAAATACCCACCAAAATCTAATCTGACAATCTCTGCCTTTAATTTTTTTTAATTTAAAAGTAAGCACTGTATATATTTAAGATATACAACATGATGTTTTGATATATGTATACATTGTGGCTAAATCAAGCTATTTAACATATGCATTGCCTCAAATACCATTTTTCCTGATGAGAACACTTAAAATCTTAGCAACTTTCTTTCTTTTTCTTTCTTTTTTTTTTTTTTTGGGTCACAGTCTCACTCTGGTTGCTCAGGCTGGAGTGCAGTGACACAATCTTGACTCACTGTAGCCTCAAATTCCTGGGTTCAGGTGACTCTCCCACTTCAGCCTCCCAAGTAGTTGGAACTACAGGCATGTGCCACCATGCCTGGCAATTTTTTTGTATTTTTGGTAGAGACAAGGTTTCATCATGCTGCCCAGGCTGGTCTCGAGCCCCTGGAGTCAAGCAATTTGCCTGCCTTAACCTCCCAAAGTGCTGGGATTACAGGCGTGAGCCACAGCAACCTGACCAATTTTCAAGTATATATTGTTAATAACTATAGTCACCATGATTACAATAGCTCTCTTGAACTTATTTCTCCTGTTTCACTGAAATTTTATGTCCTCTGACCAAAATCTCCCCAATCCCTTCACTCCCAGCCTTTAGCAACCACCATTTTACTCTCTATGAGTTTAGCTTTTTCAGATTCCATTTATTAGTAAGATCATGCAATAATTGTCTTTCTGTGCCTGCTTATTTCATGTAACTTAATGTCCTTCAGATTTGTCTTTGTTGTTAAAAATGACAAGACTTCCTTTGTTTTTTGTTTTTGTTTTTTTGAGACAGAGTCTTGCTCTGTCCACCAGGCTAGAGTACAGTGGTGCAATCTCAGCAACCTCTGTCTCCCGGGCTCAAGCAATTCTTCCGCCTCAGCCTCCCAAGTAGGCATGTGCCACCATGCCTGGCTAATTTTTGTATTTTTAGTACAGATGGGGTTTTATCATGTTGGCCAGACTGGTCTTGAACTCCTGACCTCAGGTGATCCACCTGCCTCAGTCTCCCAAAGTGCTGGGATTACAGGCATGAGCCACCGTGCCCAGCCAAGACTTCCTTTTTTAAGGGTAAATAGCATTTCACTATGTGCATATACCACATTTTCTTTATTCATCTGTTGACAGACAGTTAGGTTGATTCTATATCTTGGCTATTGTGAATAATGCTGCAATGAACATAGAAATGTGGATAACTCCTCAACATACTGATTTAATTTCCTTTGGATATATATCCAATAGTAGGATTGCTGGATCATATGGTAGTTGTATTTTTATTTTTATTTTTTATGGAGTCTTGCTCTTTTGCCAGGCTGGAGTGCAGTGGTGTGATCTCAGCTCACTGCAACCTCTACCTCCTGGGTTCAGGTGATTCTCCTGCCTCAGCCTCCTGAGTAGCTGGAAATACAGGCATGTGCCACCATGCCCAGCTAATTTTTATATTTTTAGTAGAGATGGGGTTTCACCATGTTGGCCAGGATGGTGTCGATCTTCTGACCTCGTGATCTGCCCGCCTCAGCCTCCCCAAGTGCTGGAATTACAGGCGTGAGCCACCGTGCCTGGCCTTTTTTTTTTGTTTTGAGACCGAGTCTTGCTCTGTTACCCAGGCTGGAGTGCAGTGTTGTGCTCTCAGTTCACTGCAACCTCTGCCATCTGGGTTCAAGCGATTCTCATGCCTTAGCCTCCCATGTAGCTGGGACGACAGGTGCACACCGCTACATCCGGCTAATTTTTGTGTTTTTTAGTAGAGACAGGGTTTTACCAGACTGGTTTGAGGCCAGGCTGGTCCCAAACTTCCAAACTTGGGTGATCTGCCAGCCTTGGCCTTCCAAAGTGTTGGGATTACAGGTGTGTGCCACTGTGCTTGGCCTGCATTTTTGATTTTTTGAAAAAATAATTGCTGTACTAATTTATATTCTTACCAACAGTGAGTGAGGGTTCCTTTTTTTGTTTTTTTGAGACAGAGTTTCGCTTTTTTTGCCCAGGTTGGAATGCAATGGCACGATCTCGGCTCACTGCAACCTCTGCCTCCCAATCACAAGTTCAAGTGATTCTCCTGCCTACAGCCTCTCAAGTAACTGGGATTACAGGTGCAGGCCATCAAGCCCAGCTAATTTTGTGTTTTTAGTAGAGATGGAGGTTCACCATGTTGGCCAGGCTGGTCTTGAACTCCTGACCCCAGATGATCCACCCATCTTAGCCTCCCAAAGTGCTGGGATTACAGGTGTGAGTCACTGTGCTTGGCCGATGCTGATCATTTTTCTGTATACCTGCTGGTCATTTGTATGTCTTCAGAGAAATGTTTACTTAAGTCCTTTGTCCTTTTTAACAATTGAGTTGTTGGCCGGGTGCAGTGGCTCATGCCTGTAATCCCAGCACTTTGGGAGGCCGAGGTGGGTGGATCACGAGGTCAAGAGATCAAGACCATCCTGGCCAACACAGTGAAACCCCGTCTCTACTAAAAATACAAAAAAACCAGCCAGGCTTGGTGGCACGCACCTGTGGTCTCAGCTACTCAGGAGGCTGAGGTGGAAGAATCGCTTGAACCCAGGAGGCAGAGGTTGCAGTGAGTTGAGATTGCGCCACTGCAGTCCAGCCTGGTGACAGAGCAAGACTCTGTCTCAAAAAAAAAAAGAATTGAGTTGTTTTCTTACTACTGATTTGTTTCCCTTCTCTCAAGGTTACTGTCCGTGCTGCACATTGTTCAGTGTTCGAAAACAGTTTTTGCTTCTTTTGTCCTCCCTTTTACGTAAAGCAGAAAGATATATCTGGCCCTGTTAGATGTCTCAAACATTAGCGTTTTGGCTTTAATCCTAACAACAACAGGCAGCACTGATAGATTTCCAATGGGACTCACATAATCAGAGTTTGAAAATCAGACTGCTTCATGGAGAATGGACAGAAGAAAGCAGACGGGAAGCGGGAGGCAGCAGTTCAGGGATTACTATAGTAGTCCTGCCATGAGATGATGGTGGTTTGGACCAAAAAGAAGACAGAGGAGAGAGATGGGGAAAGGTAAGATTTATTTAGGAACTGACAGGATATGTTTCCTTTTGTGAAGTTCAAAGAATATGACTCAGTAGCTAAGGTCTTCACTAGTGGTCTGTATTGTCTGTGCTAAGGGAGTTGTGAACATCTGAAAATCCTACAGCAGAAGAGAAGAGTGTAAATAAATGATGTTCTTGCTTCTGGATAGACTAGAGAGAATTTTAAGACAATCAGTGATAGCTACAAGGCTTTCACCTTTTCTGTGCTGTGGTTGACACCTAGGTCAGTGGTTGTTATGGACTGGATGTTTTCGTACTCCTGCAATTCTTATATTGAAGCCCTAACCCCCAATGTGGTAGTATTCATTGGGTTTTTTTGTTTTGTTTTTGTTTTTTTGACACTGAGTCTTGCTGTGTCACCCAGGCTGGGGTGCAATGGCACCATCTCAGCTCAGGGCAACCTCTGCCTCCTGGGTTCAAGCAATTCTCTTGCCTCAGCCTCCCAAGTAGCTGGGACTACAGGTGCACACCACCACACCCAGCTAATTAAAAAAATTTTTTTTTTCTTTTTGAGATGCAGTTTCACTCTGCCTCCCAGGCTGAAGTGCAGTGGCGCAATCTCAGCTCACTGCAACCTCCACCTCCTGGGTTCAAGCAGTTCTCTGCCTCGGCTTCCCGAGTGGCTGGGATTAAAGGTGCCTACCACCACGCCTAGTTAGTTTTTTTGTATTTT
This sequence comes from Sapajus apella, assembly GCF_009761245.1. Lineage (NCBI taxonomy): Eukaryota > Metazoa > Chordata > Mammalia > Primates > Cebidae > Sapajus > Sapajus apella. The sequence continues at coordinate 29,651,938 of NW_022436954.1, forward strand.
TAGTGGAGACAGGGTTTCACTATCTTGGCCAGGCTGGTCTTGAACTCCTGACCTCTTGATCCACCCGCCTCAGCCTCCCAAAGTGCTGGGAGTACAGGTGTGAGCCACTGTGCCCAGCCAATTTTTAAAAATTTTAGTAGAGACAAGGTCTCACTCTGTTACCAGACCGGTCTTGAATTCCTGGGCTCAAGCAATCTGTCCACCTTGGCCTCCCAAGGTGCTGGAATTACACATTTGAGCCACCATGCTAGTGGACTTCTTGTATTTCTCATTTGGATTGCAGAATATTGTTCATGAGCATACGAGCACAGTTAAAAGAAGGCAAGTTTTTGTTTTGTAGTGCCTTTAAATGGTGCTTTACTATGTAATCTTTTTGATAGTGGATTGTTTGCAAACTCCTGTGATAATGTTAATGCATTAACATTAGCGTCAGCTAGGAAAAACCCTAACTTCCTGACTTCTACTTAAATCAAATAACATTATCTTATAATAAACTCAGTGGAGGACTGACATTATAAAGACCCACTAAGTGGCCCTTAAACAGTTCTTAAGTCATTGATTGGTAAAGTCTAAGTAAACGAGGCTAATTTTAAAACTTCATTCTAAAACCAGGTTCTTTCTGTTAGCCTGTTGCTAATGTTTTGAATTCTCTTACTTCACTGCTCCAAGATACCTCCTCTCTGATGATAGCCCATTCACTGCCATGAATTAAATAGCAATTCAAAACACAAATTGGGAGAATGGATTCTGGTGTGTTGTGAAGTAAGCAGAATGAGGAGAACTAAAGAGTGATATGAAAGAGGGCCGGGTGGGGTGTCTCACACCTGTAATGCAGCACTTTGGGAGGCCAAAGCAGGGGATCACAACGTCAGGAGTTCAAGACCAGCCTGACCAACATGGTGAAACCCCGTCTCTACTACAAATACAAAAATTAGCCAGGCATGGTGGTGGGCACCTGTAATCCCAGCTTATTCGGAGGCTGAGGCAGGAGAATCGCTTGAACCCGGGAGGCGGAGGTTGCAGTGACCTGAGACTGCGCCATTGCACTCCAGCCTGAGTGACAGAGCAAGACTCTGTCTCAAAAAAAGAAAAAAAGAGTGATATGAAAATAATTTGTACTGTAAGAGAGGTGCTTTTTCTTGAAGACAGAGAAGGAATGCAGGGAATGTACCACTGACAACAGGGTATTTTGAACTATTTTAAGAGGCCACCTTGAAAACACTTTGATTCCAAAGAAACTTATTTAGATACCCATCTACGTAACACATACCTATTAAGTACCTATGGAGTGAAACACTTTGTGCTGTTGGATATATAAAGATGAAGATTGTGCATACAGCCCCTAAGCATTTCAAAATTGACTGGTGACACAATGTTTCTTTTCTTTTTTTTTTTTTTGAGACGGAGTTTTGCTCTTGTTACCCAGGCTGGAGTGCAATGGCGCGATCTCGGCTCACCGCAACCTCCGCCTCCTGGGTTCAGGCAATTCTCCTGCCTCAGCCTCCTGAGTAGCTGGGATTACAGGCATGCGCCACCATGCCCAGCTGAATTTTTGTATTTTTAGTAGAGACGGGGTTTCACCATGTTGACCAGGGTGGTCTCGATCTCTTGACCTCGTGATCCACCCGCCTCGGCCTCCCAAAGTGCTGGGATTACAGGCTTGAGCCACCGCGCCCGGCCGACACAATGTTTCTAATTAATTTTAGGTTAGTGTCACAAGGTGAACTAGATTGCTAAGGTATGTGTGTATGTGTAAAATAGCTGCTTAATGGTTTTGACATAGTCTTGCAAGATAGCGAAAAATGTAGTAAGACCTTTCCATTGTTACTATTCTAGTGCTGCTAACTGAACCACTCTGCATTTCTACCAACATTCTAGTCTATCCTGGTCTATCTAGAGTCAACTAATATTAACAGCTTTAAAATTGTTTCTTGCTTCACTTTCAGGATGAGAAAATGGATTCAGATTAGGTTTCACATGGCATGCCTGAGGATCGAGCTAGTGGCAAAACTGGAGCAGAAACCATTGTCCTGAAAACAAACTAAGCATTATGCCGCATTCTTTCCCCACCAGCTCTGTTAAATTTTTGTAGTAACCTTTGAGGTTCAGCTGAATCATTGTTTCCATGAAGTCTTTCCTTACCCTCCTCAAGGAGATAAACTCCCTCGACCAGAGTGTTTTGTTCATTTCACAGAAACTTTATTTCTTTATGAATGAGATGGAGTCTCGCTCTGTAGCCCAGGCTGGATGCAGTGGCGTGATCTCGGCTCACTGCAATCTCTGCTTCCCGGGTCCCAGTTCAAGCAATTCTCTTACCTCAGCCTCCTAAGTAGCTGTAATTACAGGCAGGAACCACCATGCCTAGCTAATTTCTGTATTTTTGAGTTGAGACAGGGTTTCACCATGTTGGCCAGTCTGGCTTGAGCTCCTGACCTCCTGATCTGCCCGCCTTGGCCACCCAAAGTGCTGGGATTACAGACATGAGCCACTGCAGCTGGCCCATTTTTATTTATCTATTTAGACAGAGTTTCACTCTGTTGCCTAGGCTGGAGTGCAATGGTGTGATCTTGGCTCACTGCAACCTCCACCACCTGGGTTCAAGCAGTTCTCCTGCCTCTGCCTCCCAAGTAGCTGGGATTACAGGCACCTGCCACCACACCTAGATTTTTTTTTTTTTTTTTTTTTTTTTAGTAGAGACCGGGTTTCACCATGTTGGCCAGGCTGGTTTTGAACTTCTGACTGTGTGCAATCCACCTGCCTTGGTCTCCCAAAGTGCTGGGATTACAGGCATGAGCCACTGTGCCCAGCCAGAAACTTAATTTTTTTGACAGTTACCCAGCTTCAGTGCAGTGGTACAATCATAGCTCATTGCAACCTTGAACTCCTGGGATAAAGTAATCCTCCCACCTCAGTCTCCTGAGTAGCTAAGACTATAGGTGTACCATCACATCAGGCTTTAAAGAATTCTTTCGACAGTACTTTCTTCCCCAGCTATTCTATTGGAGAATCTCAAGCCCCAGATCGAGGAATATATGAGCTCTTTCTGCATGTGAGGACAAAATGTAAAATATGATGGCTACTGCATTTCACTTTTTCATAAAATATCAGTTTTTGATATTATACAAATTGTTGTATAGTCATTTTCTTCTGCAGTTGTAATTCTCCTCAAGTTCTTTATTACACAATCCAATGAATACTTTCCTGTTTTTAACCTTTTTAATATTCCCTTTTTTTCATATATCCAGTTATTTGCCGAATGTTTAATGAGAATATACTATGTTTCAGACAGTGCATGGGTTGCCAAATTCCCATATACTTTAAGGAATTTAGATGGCCCTCAGGCCTGGGCCACAATGGAGGAAGGCAGGCAAGTGAAAGATAATCCTGGATGTGGTTTTAAAAAAACATTTCTACTATGCCCTTTATTTTTTATTCTATGTTTTAGATGATTTTTGTCAAATGAACAAAAGAAAACTCATGAGTCCTATTATCAGATGACAGAAACCAGCAGCAAAGAAAGTCCAGCAATCATATAACCACAACAAAGTGTTATAAATGCTATGCTAGGGTAACCAAGGGCACTTAATCTGGTTCAGAGGATTAAAACCTAATCTGGCTGGGCACAGTGGTTCACACCTGTAATCCCAGCACTTTGGGAGGTCAAGGCAGGAAGATCTCTTGAAGTCAAGAGTTCGAGACCAGCTTGGGCAACAAAGAGAGACTTGTCTCTACAAAAAATTTAAAATTAGCTGGGCGCAGTGGCATGTGCTTGTAGTCCCAGCTACTCAGGAAGCTAGGCAGGAGGATTGCTTGAGCTCAGGAGTTCAAGGCTGCAGTGAGCTGTGAGGCGCCACTACACTCCAACCTGGGTGACAGAGCTGAGACCCTATCTCAAAACAAGGGAACAAACAAACAAACAAAAAAACCCTCTAATCTGGTTCAGCTGAAGTGAAGTTAAAGTGCAATCTGCAGACTGAGATGTAAAGAAGACTAATTCAAAAGGGGCAACAGGAAGGAGTGGAGGCAGGAAAAAACCCATACTTTAAGGAATTTGGATGGCCCTCAGGCCTGGGCCACAATGCAGGAAGGCAGGCAGGGGAAAGATAATCCTGGATGTGGTTTTAGAAAAACATTTCTACTATGCCTTTCATTTCTCATTCTATGTCTTAAATGATTTTTGTTGTTGCCTCATTGTAAATACCTTAAGGAATAAAAATAAAAGAAAATCTATACTTTGGATGAAAACAGTAAACTTTACCCACAGGTAAATTATATGCAAGACACGTTATTTTTGTAAAGCAGTATCTTGACTCCTGATTAACATCATAAAATAGATAAGGTTTAACAATAGACCAGTCGGTAATTGTATCTTCCTTTAATTTGATTTCTGTCAGCTATGTATTATTCATCCTACCTGAAGAACAGATATATATATATATATATATATATATATAAAACCTAAAATGATCAATAGCCCAGATCATTTTGATTTCACTTGAGAATCTGCTTTTTAATTTAAACATTGGTATACCAAATTTAGGAATTAAAGCTACACCACAGAAAAGGAGCAACCCACAGTTCCAAATCTTGTAACCCATCCCATATTGAACTGAAAGCATGTTTTAGGCCAGTATCAAGACTTAGTATGGCCAGGTGTGGTGGCTCACACCTGTAATCCCAGCACTTTGGAGGCCCAGGCGGGTGATCACTGGAGTCCAGGAGTTTCCAGCCCAGGCAATGTGGTGAAACCGCATCTCTACAAAAATGACAAAAATTAGCCTGGTGTGGGGGTGCGTGCCTGTAGTCCCAGCTACTCTTCAGTCTGTGGTGGGAGGATCCTTGGAGCCCAGGAAGTAGAGGCTACAGTAAGCAGTGATGGTGCCACTGCACTCCAGCCTGGGCAATGGAGATCCCAGACCTCCTTAAAAAAAAGGCTCAGTGGAGAGTAGTTTGTATCTCTTTCTTTACACGTTTCCATAGTTTGTCTTTTTAAAAAACAAGCCATGAGTTGCTTTGTTATTTTTTGTGTAATAAAATATTTCTATTTGGAAAACCAAAGAGTAGAAGTAACCTCTTTCACATCTTCCTAGAGAAGGTTCAGGATGAGTTGAGTTTATAGCATGCGTCTGAGACACAGTACAGTAAAACAAACAAAACCAGACAGTAGGCTGGGCGAGGTGGCGCATGCCTGTAATCCCAGGACTTTGGGAGGCTGAGGCAGGTGGATCACTTGAAGCCAAAAGTTCAAGACTAGCCTGGGCAACATGGCAAAATCCTATCTCTACCAAAAATACAAAAAGTTAGCCGGGCATTGTGGCTCCCACCTATAATCCTAGCTACTTCAGAGGCTGAGGCTGCAGTGAACTGAGATCGTGCCACTGCACTCCAGCCTGGGCAACAGAGCAAGAATCTGTCTCAAAAACAAAGCAAAAAGATAGACAGTCGTAAAAAGGCTGAGAATCCCCAAAATCGGAATGCCTCTTCCTTTACAGGGGATCACAGTTTCTCATCAACAAGGGAACAAGGCCTGACGGAGAACGAGTGCATTCCATTAACAGATTTAGGCTTCAGAAGGTGGATAATAAGAAACTTCCGTGAGTTAAAAGAACATGTTCTAGAAACTAAGAACCTCGAAAAAAGGTTTGATGACATCCTAACGAGAACAGACAATTTAGAGAGGAATATAAGTGAATTAATGGAACTGAAGAATACAATACGAGAACTCCGCGAAGTATGCACAGGTTTTAACAGTCGAATTGATCAAGCAGAAGAAAGGATATCAGAGGTCGAAGACCAACTTAATGAAACGAAATGAGAAGACAAGATTAGAGAAGAAAGAGTAAAAAGGAATGAGCAAAGTCTCCAAGAAATATGGGACTATGTGAAAAGACCTAATTTATGTTTGACAGGTGTACCTGAATGTCATGAAGAGAATGAATCCAAGCTGGAAAATATTCTTCAGGATTTTATTCAGGAAAACTTTCCTAACCTAGTAAGGCAGGAAAATACTCAACTTCAGGTAATACAGAGAACACCACAAAGATATTCCTCAAGTAGAGCAACCCCAAGACACATAATCATTAGATTCACCAGGGTTGAAATAAAGGAGAAAATTCTAAGGGCAGCTAGAGAGAAAGGTCATAAAGGGAAGCCTATCAGACTCACAGCAGATCTCTCAGCTGAAACCCTACAAACTAGAAGAGAGTGGGGGTCAATATTCAATATCCTCAAAGAATTTTCAACCCAGAATCTCATATCCAGCCAAATTAAGCTTCATATATGAAGGAAAAATAAAATTTTTCACGAACAAGCAAGCACTCAGATTTCATCACCACCAGGCCTGCTTTACAAGAGTTTCTGAAAGAAGCATTATATACAGAAAGGAACAACCAGTATCAGTCATCCCAAAAACTTAGCAAAAGGTAAAGAGTATCTCCATAATGAAAAATCTATATCAACTAATGGGCAAAATAGCCAGCTAGTATTAAACGACAATATTAAACTCACAAATATCAATATTAATCCTAAATTTAAATGGATTAAATGCCCCAATCCAAGACACAGACAGGCAAATTGAATAAAAAGTCAAAACCCATCGGTTCTCGCTGTATCCAGATCCATCTCATAATCAAGGACAAAGACTCAAAACAAAAGGTTGGTGGAAGACTTACCAATCAAATGGAGAGAAAAAAAAAAAAAAAAAGAAAAAGAGAAAACAGGAGTTGTAACTTTCGTCTCTGACAAAATAGACTTTAATAGTAACAAAGACTAAAAGAAACAAAGAAGGACATTACATACATAATGGTAAAAAGATCAATGCAACAACAGGAGTCAATGATCATAAATATATATGCACCCAATATAGGAACACCCAGATACATAAGACAAGTTCTTAAATGACTCATAAAGAGACTTGGCCTCCCGCACAATAATAGCGGGAGACTTTAACACCACATTGTTAATATTCGACGGGTCAACGAGATAGAAAATTAACAGGGACATGTATGATTTGAACTCAGACCTGGAACAAGTAAACCCAGTGAATATTTATAGAATTCTTCACCCCAGGTCCACAGAACATACATTTTTCTCAGTACCATATTACACCTATTTTGAAAGTGACCACATAATTGGAAGTAAATCACTCTTCAGCATTTCCATAGCATTTCACAGACTTAAATGAAATATTGGTTGGCCGCTTGTTTGTTATTTTCTTCCCTTATTTCTTCCTGTCTCCGCTGTTAAGCACAACTATCGGCATAAAAGAGGTTTTTAATACCTATTTTTAGATTGCATTCCAGCCTGGGCAATAGAGCAAGACTCCTGTTCTCTCTCCCCTTTTCTCTTTCTCTTTCAAAAAAAAAAAAAAAAAAAAGATAGTAACAAAACATTAACAGAGCAGTGTAGTATATGTGCTGTCATTCAGGTTTATATAAATCACTTGAATAATGACTATTTTCTAAAATATTTTGTGGAAAATACTAAAACGAACAGCAATTTCAACAACCAATAGAGGATAAAACAGAGATGTCATAGAAGTAAAAAAGTTTTTTTCAGACCTTACTGAGATGAGAAATATTTGATACAGATCATTTATTACATTAAAGATTTATTTTCTAACTGTATAAAGTCATGAAGATTCAGTGCTTTTACAATACATACTACAAGACAGCAAGCATGTTAGCAGTATCTTCACTTTAAATACTTAGTATGCTGAAAATATTATGTGAAGATTAAGGCAGAATCTTATTCAGAAAATCAACTCACCAGTCTGGACACTTTTTTTTTTTTTTTTTTTTTTTTTTTGAGACGGAGTTTCACTCTTGTTACCCAGGCTGGAGTGCAATGGCGCGATCTCGGCTCACCGCAACCTCCGTCTCCCGGGTTCAGGCAATTCTCCTGCCTCAGCCTCCTGAGTAGCTGGGATTACAGGCACGCACCACCATGCCCAGCTAATTTTTTGTATTTTTAGTAGAGACGGAGTTTCACCATGTTGACCAGGATGGTCTCGATCTCTTGACCTCGTGATCCACCCGCCTCGGCCTCCCAAAGTGCTGGGATTACAGGCTTGAGCCACCGCGCCCGGCCTGGACACCTTTTTTTTTTAACCTACTCAATAGTTTATAGAGATGACAGAATACCTTGATATTATCAATTATTTCTAGCTGTGCACTGTTTTAAAATAAAACTAGGATAAGTTAATGGATTTACAAGTTAATGGATTTATAACTTTTTTTTTTTTTGAGATGGAGTCTCGTTCTGTTGCCAGGCAGGCTGAAGTGCAGTGGCAAGATCGCAGCTCACTGCAACCTCCAACTGCCTGGTTCGAGCGATTCTCCTGCCACAGCCTCACAAGCAGCTGGGACTACAGGCACGAGCCACCACGCCCAGCCAATTTTTATATTTTTAGCAGAGATGGGGTTTCACCATGTTGGCCAGGATAGTGTTGATCTCCTGACCTTGTGATCTGCCCATCTTGGCTTCCCAAAGGGCTGGGATTACAGGCATGAGCCACTGTATCTGGCGATTTATGACTCTTTATAGGTGGAAAGGACTAAAAGAGTTGTATCTGAAAACAGAAACTCTTAAATTTTATATTCTGCAATTGTCAGCTAAGGATGTGTAATTCATCAAATACTGACTTAAAATAATCTGAGAAAATGGGTGGGCCCTATACCATTTGTAACTAATAACTTTGTTTAGGTTGTGTGAGGAATCTGTAACATGATGATTTTGGCTATATGATACCTGTTTTCAATTCTTAAAAACAAAAAACCCAAACATTCTGATTTTCTTGTTTAAAAAGTTGTTTTCATTTTAATGATCTGAGTTAGTAACAAACAAATGTACAAAATTGTCTTTCACATTTCCATACATTGTGTTATGGACCAAATGAAAACGCTGGACTACAAATGTAGGTTTCTTTATAGCCTTAACTTCAGTTATTGTCACTTATAAATAAAGGTGATTTGCTAACACATGCATTTGTGAACATAGATGCCAAAACTTGTACACGTAAGTTAATGCACAACCAAGAGTATACACTGTTCATTTGTGCAGTTATGCGTCAAATGCAACTGACACAGAAGCAGTTATCCTGGGATATTTCACTCTATATGAAAAACATCTTGGAGAAATTGATTGAAATACAGTTTAAAACAAAAATTGTATTCTATAAATACAATAAAAATTGCAACTTGCACATCTGAAGCAACATTTGAGAAAGCTGCTTCAATAACCCTGCTGTTATACTGGTTTTATAGGTGTATCTCCAAAGTCATGGGTTGGGATATAGCTGCTTTAAAAAGAAAATAAATATGTATATTAAAAGGAAAATTACACTTTAAAAATGTGAGGAAAGCTTTGAAAACAATCTTAATCCATGAGTCCATCTATATATTTTCAAGTTTTAGAAACAAATTTAGAATTTTCAAAGTAATCTGAAAACTTTATAAGCCATTTTAAAATAAGATTTTGTTCCCCCCATCTTACCAATGTTTCCTATTTGATAGTGTGATACAGAAATGGGCAGTTTCTGGTGTCAACTTACTGTGCTAATTCATAAATCATTATGCATTTATGACTTCAGCAGCCACTCATCTGAACTAGTAATAAACACCAACACAAACTGATTTTTTATATTAAATTATTTTTAGATCTCTAAAGGTAGGAAAATCCAATCTTTCTTAAAAATACTTTCCTGGGTTGTGGCAACATGTGCTTTACCTCTTCAACTCTACCTAAAACCTAAAGTTATTTCTCTGTTATAAATTTCAAACTCCCTGGCAAGGAATGTAAATGCTAACCAGCTAGGTATTTATAGTCATGCGCTGCAGAACAACTTTTTAGTCAGAGACCACATATTTGACAGTGGTCCCATAAGATTATAATACCATATTCTTACTGTCCCTTTTCTATGTCTAAATACACAGATACCATTGTGTTACAACTGCCTACAGTATTCAGTACAGTAACACGCTGTACAGGTTTACTATATAGCCTGGGCATGTTGTAGGCTATGCCATCTAGGTTTGTGCACTATGATGTTCGCACAACGGAATTGCCTAACAATGCATTTCTCAGAATGTATCCCTGTTGTTAAGCAACGCATGACTGTATTAAATTCATACAAAGCGATAACTCATGAATGGTTGTCATAATAACATTTCCATTTTTCTCTAAGGCCTGAGGTTGATGTCTTTGCCTATGCTCTATGGATCAAATGAGAGAACATGATGCAGCTAAACAATAGGGTCTCTTTGAGGCAGTATCAATAGACTTAGCCTCCCATATTATAAAAACCTTTGTTGTACTAAAATGAATACAACTGTAAGCAGTTTGAGGGCAACTGCAGTGCAAAAGGAAATGGGTTATTTTCTGTGGGAAACATAAGATTAACCTTAAAGAGATATCTTTGTTTGCCATGAGGCATATCATGAAGAAAATGTGGCTAGTGAATTCAAACATTCACTCCAAGAGCTACCTAAATGTAAGGTGGCTTTTAAAAATACTTAAATTATCAATGACTCAGAAACGTAAGCTGGAAAAGTAATATAAAGATATATATTTACAATGCTACATTAGAAGATGTAGTTCCCTACTCTGCACTTTGGAAATGAAAGACAGCAATTCTATCCAGAGTCAATACTATCAGAAAGAAACACGGCTGCTTCCTACTCTTCTTCACTTGGAAAATTCATTTTATGATGCTCCCACCGTTGACACTCTGCGTCTCTCATATGAGTTAGGCAAAATGAATCTAATAGGTTACTTTTGTTTTCAAAATAAACCACCCAAACAGGTTTTTTAAAACTTTCAAAAATAGAACATTTAACCCTTGAGAGAAACTTCCATTACTGAGTACCTAGTCTAATGGCAAGTACAGTATTAAGGATTATTGCTTTTAATAAGATAACCATCAGAAATAAATATGTAAGCTTAACTCAAATCCTCATTTTTCACCCAACGCTACAATGTTTATTCTCAAGTCACATTATTTTCAATTCTTTGCCAGTTTACTGAGGTTTTAAGTATAAAAAGTTGGCCTGTTAATTCAAAATCAAGACAATAGCAATAGCCATGTATCTTATTTGGGCATTGAGCAGTAACACTGCTCTCTTGATAGGATTTAAGGCACTAAATGGTGGTAAAATAAACAAAAGGATGATGATTAACTTCTTTAGAATCCTAAAAAAGGAGATAGTTTAGAATGACACTAGTAAATCTTTTTCTCAAACAAATAAGGCATCCTGTTGGCAAATGCAAATAAAACACAAGGTCATGTTGAACCTAATACATTCACTGTCTCAGCTAAACTACTTGAAATGCTACCTATCAAACCTAAGAAAGCTACAATAGTGTGTATAAAGGTTGGAAAGGCACCAAAAAGAGAGCTCTACAACTTCCAGTTCTAAGAGTTAAGGAAGCTGTGTTTAACACTGCAAATAGTCTAATTATCAGTTTTATTCTTTAAAATGTAAATGTAGTTAGATTTTTACCTCGACAAGTTAATCAAGTGCTAGTTTAGTAAGAAATTTATGAATTAGAAAATTACTGCAGTGTTAAACACAGCACTATTTATAAAGCTAAACTAATTCTAGCACTGAATGCATATTCTGGATAACACTGAAGCAAATCTGTATGAACAAAAATGGTTACCTCAAGATAGAATTCACAATAGAAATTCAACATATAGCTAAATAAGATTTACTAAAAGTAACAAAAGGTATTGTAGAGATATATCCAACATAATTATAACCACAACATTTTTCTTGTGAAAAATACAACTATTACTGAAATAAAATGTACAATTGAAAATTTCCAAAGGAAAAAACAGTATAAATGAAAATACTTTTCTTTGCAATAGGGAAAATAGTATGTCATTGTTTTTTTATCACAATATAATTTGACACAAAAAGCAGTCAGAGAATTGCACCAATTCCACATCCAGTTTCCTGAACATGTTAAGAGTAAAAGAAGTCTGTAAAGCAGAATGGTTTCCAAATTTTATATTTTAAATTGATGATATTCTTACACAGGATGTCACATCACAGAAGACCTGTTTACATAATGTACAATATTTCTGGTTTTGTGGCCAGATGTGAGTACAGACATATGCTTTCTGCCACTTCTCTGTCATTCTGGTATTTAGCCAGAGTCAGAAAAAAAAAATAATACTCGTTACTTTAAGTGTTATTTCTCTAGCAATAAAGAAAAATTATACTTAGTGCATGCTTCATCATTTGTCAAAAAATGTTTCTGAAAATAAAACTCAAGTTACCCAATGGTTTACAAAATAGAAAAATCATTCATTAGGTAAAAATGTGGTAGGACTTAGGTCCATTTCCAGAGGACTGACTTACTTCCTAAAGGCAGCACCACTGTCCTTCAGCAGAGGTGGCGAAGACAGTTCCATGATGGAAGTGGCCGGCCTGCAGAAGACCACTACTTGACAGCTGATTATCTTTGACCACCCCATATCTGCCATTTCATTAGTGCTATAAAAAAGATGGGACTTTTGTGGAAAAGTTAGGAACACTTCTGCTGTACATGATTTAGAAGTTCTCCAAATTTTTCAAAGAGGTCCTCTACCCATTTTACATTTTTCATACAAAGTTGAACAATTTCCTCCTGTCCTAAATCTTCATTTTTTTTCTGCACCGAAGAAATCTAAAAAAAAGAAAATTGCCACATTAGTTTGTACTTATCACTTCATACTTAAGTTCACCTGCAAGTACTGATATTTTATTTTTTCTTAATCCCATCCATGGAGAATGATTATTTCACATAAATTTGGGTGAGATCTAATCCTTTCATCTTTGGCTCCAAGAGGGCAGAAAGGAAGGCTAGAAAAAGTACTTTAAACTTTCTCTATTCTTCCAATTATGTTAGAAGCCAAATGACAAATTTTGGAGCCGATTCTGCATTTTAGAGCATTGCAAAAATAGTCAACCTATTTTGCATCACCATCTTTGCTTTCTCCTTTGCTATATAAACGTTAGATTTATGAGCATCTTTCCATACCAGAGTACTGTCAAACACATTAGATAAAGCCTTGGGCCAACTTAACCCTTTTTAATTAAATGAAGTGACAGTGCTGGTCAAATAAGGTAGTATTGTCTACAACCCTTTAACCTGTCTGTGGAAATTAATGCTTATATCCCATCCACGAGGTGATATTTTGTCATGTATAATTTCTGAACAATGTAAAAGCTACAATTAAATTTTAACTTTTAGTTTTTCATGCCAAGGCACAAAACCCCATTTCTCTACAACTAAGTGGGATAAGGCCATTCTAAATAATAAGTAAGGCAGCGAGATATCAAAGCAGTGACTGAAGTGAATTAAAGCAACATCATTATACACTGAGAGAACAAAATGCAATAACACATCATTTATTATGGCGATGGAAAGCAAGCACCAGCAGCTTCAAAACATTACCAACTATAGCTTCTATAATAGGTGGTGAGGCTCAGGTAAATCTGAGCAAAAAACATAGCAGAGAGACTCAGAACAACAAATCATCGAGTCATTATTTACAGAATACATAGGCAAAATATATACACACATGTATTTCAAAATTCTCTTTAAAACATTCAAAAATACTATAGGTAGAATCTCCTTAATATTCTGAAAAACATACATTTCTTTTTTAAATAAATGAGAAGAAATTACCTCATCCTTACATATCAGATAAACATGATATTTATAATGATGGAGTGAATGATATAAAGAATACAACTGTATTTTCTCTGGATCGACAGCAAACTCCTATAAAAAGAAGAAAGTTTATAGATAGATTTCATGGAGTATCTGAGTAAGAACACTTTGAGGAAAATAAAAGTCTCAATGGCAATGTTAAAAATGACTTTTATGGGTATTAACTTGTGTTAATATGGAGAGACTTATTCAAAATAAGAACTTAGGTTATATTTTAAAATCTTATTTATCCTGAATATAAATATGTATTATTGAAACTTAAGCATTATAGGAAAATTTAAACAATAAACATATGAGATGATTTATAAAATAAAAGCTCCTTATAATCTGCTTCACAGGTAAACAAGGTTAATGGCATGTTATATATTTTTTAATGTTTGTCCCCTAGGTATAACATGTATGTCAATGACACTACTTTTGTAATGAGAAGGGAATCATACTATACATATTGTCCAGCAACTTTTCTTCTTTCTTCCAACTTGTTTTTTGACCTAACTAAAAATGGGCTATTTTTTCATTTAGTACATATAGCTGTCTCTCCCCAACCTCCCCAAATATAAACTATATGAGGGTAGGGACTTTTAACCAGTTTTCACTGTTATATCTCTAGTACTTATAGCTGTATTTGGCAAACTGTTGGCACTCGATTTTTTTTTTTTCAAAGAATGAACAAATCTACCTCTTTATAAAAAGCACATAGTATGACATTAGGTGGCTCTTTATTTAACCAGCCTCACACTGGTGGCTATTTAACAAACAGCAATAATGGGACTGCTCTTATAAACAATTCTACAATGAGCAAAGGCATGTATTTTTATGCATTTCTGAATCTGTTTCTATGGAATATATATATATACACATATATTTTTAGGCAGTGTCTCATTCTGTCATCTGGACTCGACTGCAGGGGTGCAATTTTATTTTATTTCTTTTCGTGACAGTATCTCATTCTGTCACCCAGGCTGCCGTGCAGGGGTGCAATCACGGCTCACTGCAGTCTCAACTTCCTGGGCTCAAGCGATCCTCCCACTCAGCTTCACAAGTAGCTAGGACTACAGGTACATGGCAACATGCCTGGCTAATTTTTTTTTCTCCCTCCAGGGTAGACATGGGGCCTTGCTTTGTTGCCAAGGCTGGTCTTGAACACCTGGGCTCAAGTGATCCTCCAGTCTCAGCCTCCCAAAGTGCTGGGAGCCATTGTGCTCAGCCCTGAATACAATTTTGCTGTGAAGTTGATATGCTGACAAACTGTTTTCTGAAGAGGTTATAACAATTTATACTATGTTTGAAGATGAGCAAATTCCAATTTTAATGATGCTGCAGATATCAAATAAACATTTCATCTTTTTACGAAATGTGTTGTGCACACTCACTTACCTATGTGCCTGCATATCCAGTTACAAATATACTTGTATTACAGGTACTAGATATGTTAATGGGTTCGAATTAGCCATTTCACAAGGTATACACATATCAAAACATTTTGTACATAATAAATATATACAATTTAAAAAATAGAAAAACTACATGAGATCCAATGGGTTAAAAAAATAAATACCTATAAATATATAAACACAAGCTTGAGATGATTTCTTCCATATTAGTTAATTTAATAAATTTATGAGCACATATTATATGCCTGATGCTATGCTACAGAAAAAAAAAAAGTAACACTGCATCCCTGTTCCTCAGGCCAGAGCTGCTTATTCTTACCTGAAAAACCTTCACACTTAATGACAACATAGTAAAATATTTGCTTGTTTCAATGTTTTACATTGCAAATTGTATTAACAATTGGAGAAGATATAGTTACATTAATAATCAATTACACTTACTTGTGCAGATTTAGTGGTTGTTTTAGAAGTCCTTAGAGTTTTCTTATTATAAGCTTTGCCATTCATTTTGATTTTAGAAATAGAAGTTCCTCCACTCTTTGCTTTAGAATCTCGAGTAATTATTGTTAGTTCAGGAAAACTTTCCAAAGCATTCTGTAAAACAATGAAGCAAAATAACTGACACCAAAAGAAAACTAACCTAAACTACTTCCAGCTATCTAAAATTTAGACATGTGTGTGTGGACAAACACCTGTTTGCAGAGGGGTGTGTGTGTACTGATGGGATGTGGTAAATATTTATATACACATATACATACATACACATACACAGGGGAGTTAAACATGGTCACAAGTTCTTTGCAGCTCTTCCTATTGGATATGGAATATATTTCCCCATCCCCTGAATGTGACCCAACTCTATGACCTGCTTATTTAAGCTACAGCACACCACACCACACTAGGAACCCTGAACAGGGCAGAGAGTTCTTTCTAGTAATGTGTCTCTGGCTTCAAGGAAGTACAAAGAGAGACATTTATGTTTCACCAAAGCCCTACCACTGAAACCACTGCTCGCCCCCTGAAATGTGACTGGGCCTTGCTATAAAGAAATCATCTGCCTCTGGTGAAAATGAGGACAGAAGAGAAGTGGCACTGTAGTGCTTCTCTGGCTTCACTACTTCTCTTGCTTATTTTGACTGCCCAACAAGTACTTGTAAGATAAGATCCTAAAACAGAGCATGATGGGTTTTTGACAGTGGTCCTGTGGCAAAACCAATTCCACTCCATCCTTTAAAAGTCATTGGTGGCCAGGCATAGTGGCTAATACCTAGTGGCTCATACCTATAATCCCAGCACTCTGGGAGGCCAAGGCGGGTAAATTGCTTGAGGCCAGGAATTCAAGATCAGCCTGCCCAACATGGTGAAACCTCATCTCTACTAAAAATACAAAAATTAGATGGGTGTGGTGGTACATACCTGTAATCCCAACTACTCAGGAGGCTGAGGTAAGAGAATTGCTTGAACCCAGGAGGCAGAGGTTGCAATGAGCCAATATCACACCACTGCACTCCAGCCTGGGTGACAGAGTAAGACTCTGTCTCAAAAAAAAAATAAAAAAAATAAAAGCCATTGGCATATCTATGGCCTTACCTACTTGGCAAATCATCCTGACTGACTGAAAGGCTACAAACAATAACTGAATGATACTTGTAGCTACATTTAACTAGTTTGATTATGACTTTATAAAAATTAAATTGAGCTCCTAATCATTTATTTTGACACTGAAAATGTTGAAGTCCTCCTATTATATTTGTGATTCAGAATGCAGTCCTCATTTGATAAGCTCAACTGTTTTATAAACAGTTACAACCTTTAAAGCCACTCTTCTCCAAACTCATCTATTGTTTCTGAGTACCTGGTATTGGGGCCCTGAAAATGGTACCTTTTTAAAAACAGGCAACCAAAATTTTTCTTAGTATAAGTGTAGGAGGGAACTAAATTTCATTTGATAGAAACAATAACACTTTTGGCATTTTCTACCAGAGGCAGCTACCATCACATTCTACCTTCATTCCTTTCTCAGATTATTTGTGCTCTTATCATATACTCTGGTGTTTTCCATTTAAAACATGCACAGACTTGACAGTTTTTGGATCCAGAATTACTATTTGCAACAAATAGAAGACTAAAGATTCTAAATTTGGAAACAACACACATTAAGTCAGTGGAGATGAAAGAAGAAAATCAAAATCTTTCCAACGACCACAGATGCCTAAGATAATCTGAAGTACACCGATTTCAGAAAAAGGCAGAACACATCATTACCTTGAAAAGGCTTCAGGACTCCTAACATCACCAAGATAAAGCACACTAATTATTTATAAAGAACAGAAAATCTTTCTTAATCTAGTATTTGTAATGTTTTACTTCAAATCATTCTAACTTTTAATATTATATAATCTGACTTTGAAATGCAAATTGCTAAGGCTGGGCATGGTGGTTCACACCTGTAATCCCAGCACTTTGGGAAGCAGAGGCAGGCAGATCACTTGAAGTCAGGAGTTCAAGACCAGCCTGGCCAACATGGTGAAACCCAGTCTCTATTAAATTACAAAAATTAGCCGGGCGCGGTGGCTCAAGCCTGTAATCCCAGCACTTTGGGAGGCCGAGGCGGGAGGATCACAAGGTCAAGAGATCGAGACCATCCTGGTCAACATGGTGAAACCCCGTCTCTACTAAAACTACAAAAAATTAGCTGGGCATGGTGGCACGTGTCTGTAGTCCCAGCTACTCAGGAGGCTGAGACAGGAGAATTGCCTGAACCCAGGAGGCGGAGGTTGCAGTGAGCCGAGATCGCGCCATTGCACTCCAGCCTGGGTAACAAGAGCGAAACTCCGTCTCAAAAAAAAATAAATTACAAAAATTAGCCAGGTGTAGTGGTGGGCACCTGTAATCCCAGCCACTCCGGAGACTGGGGTAGGAGAGGCAGAGGCTGCAGTAGGCAGAGATCGCGCCCCAGCACTCCAGCCTGG
>NW_022436954.1:29670122-29670950 GCF_009761245.1 Sapajus apella
AAAAAAAAAAAAAAAAAAAAAAAAAAAGCAAATTGCTTTATGTGACAATTGTCAGAATTAATAACTAATAACAGAATTAGAAATCTTGTTAGAGAACTGGTTTGACGTTTCTATAGTGACTAGCCAAACCTAGTAATTTTTAAGATTTAGTAAATCTTTAGAAAATACCAATCTAAAAGTGTTCCTTTGTTTCCACAAAATATGGTATTTCATTTATTTGAAGGCAGCAGTTAAGTAGAAAACACTGGACTAGGGACAGGCGCCATGGCTTACGCCTGTAAATCCCTGCATTTTGGAAGGCTGAAGCAGGTAGATCACTTGAAGTCAGGAGTTCGAGACCAGCCTAACCAACATGGTGAAACCCCGTTTCTACTGAATATGCAAAAATTAGACGGATGTGGGTGGTGCATGCTTGTGGTCCCAGCTACTTGGGAGGCTGAG
Source organism: Sapajus apella (assembly GCF_009761245.1). NCBI lineage: Eukaryota > Metazoa > Chordata > Mammalia > Primates > Cebidae > Sapajus > Sapajus apella. The sequence goes on from NW_022436954.1 coordinate 29,670,564, forward strand.
GCAGGAGAAACTCTTGAATTTAGGAGGTGGAGATTGCAGTAAGCCGAGATCGCGCCATTGCACTTCAGCCTTGGGGACAGAACAAGACTCCATCTCAAAAACAAAAACTGGGCCGGGCGCGGTGGCTCAAGCCTGTAATCCCAGCACTGTGGGAGGCAGAGGCGGGTGGATCACGAGGTCAAGAGATCGAGACCATCCTGGTCAACATGGTGAAACCCCGTCTCTACTAAAAATACAAAAAATTAGCTGGGCATGGTGGTGCGTGCCTGTAATCCCAGCTACTCAGGAGGCTGAGGCAGGAGAATTGCCTGAACCCGGGAGGCGGAGGTTGCGGTGAGCCGAGATCGCGCCATTGCACTCCAGCCTGGGTAACAAGAGCGAAACTCC
>NW_022436954.1:29671350-29672208 GCF_009761245.1 Sapajus apella
CCACCATGCCCAGCTAATTTTTTGTAGTTTTAGTAGAGGCGGGGTTTCACCATGTTGACCAGGATGGTCTCGATCTCTTGACCTCGTGATCCACCCGCCTCGGCCTCCCACAGTGCTGGGATTACAGGCTTGAGCCACCGCGCCCGGCCTAGTACTGGATTTCTTACTAGCTTCTACTTTTTTTTTTTTATCCTCCTGCAAGTACATGGCAGTGAAGAATAGATGACTAGTACAATAGTTTAGTGTCATTTAATTTTGAACTCAATCTAATGGCCTCCATTTTCACCTAATTAAAGTGAATATTTACTTTTACATGGCGTTCACATAAAATAGGGATGTGAAAAAGTTAAACAAATGTATAATATTTTTACTATCAATTAAAAAATGTTCCCCAAGGTAGATAGAAGCAAATGGTTCTCAATGTGATATTCCACTTTTGAATAAAGCTAGGGAGTAATCACTCTGTGATTCTCTACCATGTGCATGTTAATAAATTTGCGTGCCTTTTCTCCAACTGAAAAAAAAAGCTCAGCTGGGCATGGTGGCTCACGCCTGTAATCCCAACACTTTGGGAGGCTGAGGTGGATGGATTATCTGAGGTCAGGAGTTCAAGACCAGACTGGCCAGCATGGTGAAATCCCGTTTCTACTAAAAATACAAAAATTAGCCAGGCGTGGTGGTGGACACCTGTAGTCCCAGCTACTCAGGAGGCTGAGGCGGAGAATCGCTTGAACTTGGGAGGCAAAGGATGCAGCGAGCCAAGGTCATGCCACTGCACTGCAGCCTGGGTAACAGAGTGAGACTCTGTCTCAAAAAAAAAAAAAAAAAAAAAAAAGCTATACTACAATACTGCAAGGC
>NW_022436954.1:29672308-29837778 GCF_009761245.1 Sapajus apella
AAAAAAAAAAAAAAAAAAAAAAAAGCTAGAACATTTTTAAACTTTAAGTAGCTTCTATGATAAATTACCTAAGTTTAGATTAGCTTTTTTCTATATTTCTGATAACACCAAAACCAATTTATATTGACAAGATATATATTAACAGAATTACACATATTTCCTACCCTTATTGTATCGAGAAATTAGCGATCTGGAGAAACTGATAGGGGTTGGTTGCAGGAGGATTTTATTTAATGTGATTACCGGCGTAGCAGAATTGCTTTTTAATTTTGAGCAAAGGACAAAGAAAATGGGGTGCCCTTTTATGCATCTAGGTGGTACTGGATGACAAAGCTGGAGGCAGGTTTTACAGAAGCCAGAACAAAGAACAGTTAATTAACTTGTGACTTGTTTTGTGATGCACTTTACATTTGAAAAGTAGCATTTTGAGAAACACATTTTGCAGTTTTGAGCCTATTTGCTTTGTTACCTTGCAGCTGGTGTTCAAGAAACACAGGAACTTTTAGATGCCTGGGAACTTTGCTAAGACTGTGGGGTAGATAGATAAGGTTTACAGAGAGGCAGTTAATTTTCTGCCTTAGACAGAGCTGGGGCGGTATTATATTAAACAGCACACAACACAGCAAAATTTACTTTATTAAATAGCAACTACAAATTGTAAGGTTTTGTTTTACTATTATTGCTATTATTTAACTCCCTCCTTCATTATAAAAATCACTGTTTCCTCTGATACTGAATAAATGAAATAAGGGGAATTTTGATAACTGTGCTAAGGAAAAGCTAATTTTAATTACAGATGAAACATGAAAATTTTGAAAAGTGTTATAAGAAAAACAAGATTAAAATACAGTAGTTTAAAGGAAATTTCAGAGAACATTTGGAAATTATTTTATAGAAGCTACAATAGATAACTATAAATGCCTAAAAAGTGGACATAAGTGGAGAAAAGCAAATGATTAACACAAAAGACAAACTAAATGGACTTACAATGAATAAAAATCAAATTCTTGGTGAAAAATTTTGTAAGTGAATGATTTTCATAAATTTTCCTTCCTATTATACTTAAGACTATGATTGTCATTGAGTTTTGCTAATAAGTCATCAGAAGGAAATACCTTGAATGATTGATCCAAATGAAGATTCAAAAGAAGTCTCTTTCGGTTATCATTTAGCATGCCATCTATTTTTTTCATATGAGGTAAAAGTAGCTCATCTGAAACAACATCATAATTTAACAGGATAAACTATCAATACTTTTTTAAAAATGAAATTTTTCTCAAAACATATATCAAGACACTAAATTCATTAGCATATGTAAAATATTGATTGCAAAACATTGTACATGAAGCTTTCTGAACAAAGGTTAACTTAAAAAGTAGATTTATAATAGCAAGTAAGAAAGAGACAGGTCAGTATGATGATGGCATGAGCACTGTATGAGGATCCTAAGTCCTGGGTTTTAGCTGAACTAGAACTGCTGGATAAACCAGAAGTGGATTTTAACTGAATACAACTGATAATGTGGCAGCTATGTGACCAAGGGCAAACTGTCTAATTTCTACAGACCTCATTTACCCTCTGAACAATCTGAACAATCATAGTACAAAATACTAACTGATCTAACAAAACACAACCGAGTGATATTGTCACTTTAATTTGAAGCAAAGAAAAAGTAGGGAAGAAAAATGATCAAAATTCAGTACCAAAAATATGAATCTAAATAATTATTTTAGAAAAAATGGGAAGAGTAAAATTATGACAAAGATTCCTATTCAAAGCTTTTGGTTTTCAATTTTATCATTCTGAACTTCAAGCCCCATTAAGAAAAGCACTTTTACGATATAATTAGTTTTGGTACAGCATTAAACATTTTAGATTATTAGACTCTTTCTTAATTTGTCAGCATAGTAATTATATTTTATAATACTAACTGCCTCTAATGACATTTCTGAAAAAAAAATCCCCAGAATCCAGGTCACAAACTTCACAGCTAAGTAAAATGATTGTTTACATAGTCTTTCTATTAGTAATTAAATCTGTTCTGATACTATATTTACATTCCACAAAAACAAGATTTAAACATTTATAACTTAAAAATAAAAACCTTAAATAATTTTCTCCCCTTATATAAGAGAAAAATCAGAGAACACTAATAAACAATTTTTTCAAATCTTTCAAAATATAACCAGAAATGACTATTACAAAGAGAAGCATATTTTATGATGCAAGGAATTTAACATTTAATAGCAAAAATGCTGACCTGGGATTAACTGAGTTTTAATCATGGTTCTTCAACCTCTAACTTGTTCTCTAACTTTAATCTCTTTTGAACTTTAGTTTACAAAAATAAATGTTTTAGACTGGGTAATATCTAAAGTCCCTTCCAGCTCCACATGACTCCAAAATGACTGATATACAGGTTACTGTCTCTGATTATGTGGTAAGAAAAGCACTGGACTAGAAATTAGAAGACTTTTTCTTTTAATAATTTCTCTGCCATTTTCAAGTTTTTGGCCCTTAAGCAAGTCACTTAACCTTTCTAAACCTGTCTTAATCCACAAAATTGCTAAGTTGCTTTAAGGTTAAAATAGAATATGTGTCTAAGTCTGTGAACATAATAAAACAGTATATAGTCATGCACTGCATAATGACATTTTTGGCAATGATGGACCATTGGTAGTTCCATAAAATACAGTGGTAGTTCCATAAGAATATAATGCCATACTCTTACTATACCTTTTATTTTTTTCTTTAAAAAAATCTTTTAAAAAATTTCAACGGCTTTGGGGTACTGGTAGTTTTGGTTACGTGGATGAACTGTATAGTGGTGAAGTCTGGGATTTTAGAGCATCCATCACCCAAGTAGTGTACATTGTACCCCAGTAGGTAGTTTTTCATCCCTTACCCCCTTCTCACCCCCTCCCCTTCTGAGTCTCCAATGTCCATTATACCACTCTGCCTTTGTGTACCCATAGCTTAGCTCCCACTTATAAGTGAGAACATGTGATATTTGGTTCTCCATTCCTGAGTTACTTCAGTTAGAATAATGGCCTCCAGTTCTACCCAAGTTGCTGCAAAAGACATTATTTTGCTCTTTTTTATGGCTAAATAGTATTCTGTGGTATATATATATATTACATTTTCCTTATCCACTCATAGGCTGATGGGCACTTTACAAGTGGGTATGGAATAGGTTGATTCCATATCTTTATAGTTGTGAACTGTGCTGCAATAATATATATGCAGGTATCTTTTTGGTATGATTTATTTTCCTTTATGTAGATACTCAGTAGTGGGACTGCTGGTGAGAATGTAAATTAGTTAGTGGGACTGCTGGTGAGAATGTAAATTAGTACAACTGCTATGGAAAACAGTATGTAGAGTTCTCAAATAACTAAAAGGAATATGTTAATTGGTATAACCCAATGCATTTACTGGTTTAATACTAATTGATTAGAAAATAATTGCTGTGGCCGGGTGCGGTGGCTCAAGCCTGTAATCCCAGCACTTTGGGAGGCCGAGGCGGGTGGATCACGAGGTCAAAAGATTGAGACCATCCTGGTCAACACGGTGAAACCCCGTCTCTACTAAAAATACAAAAAATTAGCTGGGCATGGTGGCGTGTGCCTGTAATCCCAGCTACTCAGGAGACTGAGGCAGGAGAATTGCCTGAACCCGAGAGGCAGAGGTTGCGGTGAGCCGAGATCGCGCCATTGCACTCCAGCCTGGGTAACAAGAGTGAAACTCCGTCCAAAAAAAAAAAAAAAAAAAAAAAGAAAATAATTGCTGTGATGCATCTTCTAAAAAAGATACAAGTATATGATTTTAATCTTTATGCCACTTTTATCTGGTTCATCTTTCCAATTACTGGAAAATAGAAAATACTGACATACAGATCTTCCATGTAATACCAGTACTTAGTAAACTATGAGGATGATTAGATTCTAGAATTGGAAGAAACCGGTGAGTAGCTTTACAATTTTCCCATGAGGAGAAAGCAATAAAAGTTTAAATATTCAGACAGTGCATGAAAATATATAACCATTTTATAGAATTAAAGATGCTATGTATTTAACTCACAATTTATAGGTATATATTACACAAGCCACATACAAACATATAACAGACAAGATTTATTTAATTCCAGAAAGTACTACCAAGAAAGAACTACTTATTAGACTGTACCATTGCTCTTCTCTAAGGCTTGCATTGTGTCAGGGTCCAAGGCAATGCTAACAAGCAATTCCATGTAGCTCTTAAAGGTTTCCTTCATTGCTCTTGTGTTCAAAAAGCGAGTGACAAAGGGAGCTGGAGGATCAAATTCTGGGAGGGAGAAAGGGTTAAATATTAAATTTTCCTTCCCGACAACTTTAAAAACACTCTTCTCTATAATGAGATCCTAGAAGCAGATTGCAGATACAATTTCTTCAAATTCAAGGCTTTCTCACCTTACCTTTAAAAGGTCAGAGATTCTCAAAGCTGGTTTGCACATCCAATCACTGCAGAGCTTTGTTAACCATAGAACAAAAAACCAGATTGCTGGACTTCCTAAAACAGAATCTTTGGTCGTGGTAGTGGTGATGAAGCTTAAGTATTATACTCTTAAAAGGCTTCCTAGGTGATGTGTGTGCATGTGTGTTCTTTGAGACAGTTTTGCTCTTGTAGTCCAGGCTGGAGTGAAATGGTGTGATCTCTACTCACTGCTACCTCCATCTCCCAGGTTCAAGTCATTCTCCTGCCTCAGTCTCCCAAGTAGCTAGGATTACAGGCACACACTGCTATGCCCAGCACTTTTTTTTTCGTAGTTTTAGTAGAGATGGGATTTTACCATGTTGGCCAGGCTGGTCTCAAATTCCAGACCTCGGGTGATCTGCCAGCCTCAGTCTCCCAAAATGCTAGGATTACGGGCGTGAGCCACTGTGCTCGGCCCTTTCTAGGTGATTCTGAAGCCCAACACCAGAAAACGTAGACGGGGTAAGAAACTATTTGTCTTCTGCTAGATCCCATCACAGACATCTGCTGCCAGGTGGTGCTACTCTAGTCTCAATGGTTTCTCTATGTTGAATAGTAAAGAAATCATATGGCATCCAATGTATGAGTAATACATAGATTTCCTTTTTATTCCTACACATAAATTACTATAAAATTCTTGCCTATGACATATTAAAAATTTTAAAAGTATGCTAGTGGCACATGCCTGTAATCCCAACACTTTGGGAGGCCAAGGTGGGAGGACTGCTTGAGCCCAGGAGTTCGAGACCAGCTTGGGCAACATAGTGGGACACTGTTTTAACTAAAAAATAAAATAACTTAGCCACATGTGGTGGCATGTACCAATATTCCCAGTTACTTGAGAGGCTGAGGTGTGAGGACTGCTTGAGCCCAGGAGGTTGAGACTGCAGTGAGCTGTGATTGCGCCACTGCACTCAAGCCTGGGAAACAGAGTAAAGACCCTGCCTCATAAAGAAAAGAAAAATATTGTCTTAATGTAAACACAGGCTGTGCACAGAGGAAATTTCATTCCAATCCAATGGGAAGAACTATGAGATTAACTTGTTGGGTGCAGTGGTGCACGCCTGTAGTCCCAGCTACTTGGCAGGCTGAGGTGGAAGACTGAGCCTAGGAGTTCAAGACCAGCTTGGTCAATACAGCAAGACTCATGTCAAAAAAAAAGGTTGTTTCAATTTTGACTTTTTGTATTCAAATATATAATCAAGTCACACCCTTAAACAGCAGTTTTTAAAGTATTTTTAATGTTGGGGGTATACAGTGGTGGGGGGGGAGAGAGAGAGAGAGATTGATTGTGTGTGTTTATATATATATATAGACACACACACACATTTATATATGTATTTTTTTTCCTTTTCTTAGAGATGGGTTTTCACTATGTTGCCCAGGCTGTTCTTTAACTCTCAGCCTCAAGTGATCCTCCTGTCTCTGCCTCTGAAACTGCTGAGATTAGCTGTAAGCCACCATGCCTGGCCTATAGTAGGTGTATGTATTTTAAACAGCAGTTCTTAAAGTATGGTCCATGGACCCCAGGAGGGACCCCGAGACCCTCTCAGTGATCTCTGATATCAAAACTGTTTTCATAATAATATTAAGATATTATGTACTTTCCTCACTGCATTGCCATTTATAAAACTAATATTGGGTAAAACTGATGGTGCCTTACCACGAATAGAGGCAGTGACAACAAACTGTACTAGCAGTAATATCATCTGCATGACTTTGTCATGTCACCGCCATGTTTTTGAGGGGGAAAAAGGCAGTTTCACTTAAGAATAGTCCTAGGGGCTGGGAATGGCAGCTTACGCCTATAATACCAGCACTTTGGGAGGCCAAGGTGGGAGGATCGCTTGACACCAGAAATTCAAGACCAGCCCAGGCAATATAGCAAGATCTCATCTCTACAAAAAAATTTTTAAAATCAGCTAGGTGTGAGGGCATGCATCTGTAGTCCTAGCTACTTGGGAGCCTGAGGTGGGAGCATTGTTTGGGCCCAGGAGTTTGAGGCTGCAGTGAGCTAAAAAGGTGCCATTCTGCTTCTGCTGGTGATAGAAAAAGACCCCATCTCTTAATTAAAAACAAAAACCAAACCCCAACAACCAGATATTTTGAGGGGCAGGTGCGGTGACTCATGCCTGTAATCCCTACACTCTGAAAGGCTGAAGCAGGACAATGGCTTGTGGCCAGGAGTTCAAGACTAGCCTGGGCAACATAGTGAGACCCAGTCTCTACAAAAAATTTTAAAATTAGCTGGGCATGGTGGTGCATACCTGTAGTCCTAGCTACTTGGGGGACTGAGGTGAGAAGGTTGCTTTGCCAGAAGTTTGAGGTTATCGTGAATTATGATTGAGCCACTGCACTCCAGCCTGGGTGACAGAGTGAGGCCTGTTTCTAAAAATAAAAAATTTAAAAAGAGCCTGGCAACATGGCAAAACCTCACCTCTACTAAAAAATATAAAAAAATTAGCCAGGTATGGTGGCACACATGCACCTGTAGTCTCGCTACCCAGGAGGCTGAGGTGGAAGGATCAGCTGCGCTTGGGAGACTGAGGTTACAGTGAGCCATGATTGTACCACTGCACTCCAGTCTGGGTGACAGAGTAAGACCTTGTATCAAAAAAAGATAAAATAAAAATAATAGCCCTCAATGAAGCAGTAAAAATTATTAATTTTATGAAATTTCTAGAACAGACATCTTTTTAATATTCTGTGTGATGAAATAGCAGGTACACATAAAGCACTTCTGTGTAAGTACAATGGGAATGACCAGGAGGAGCACCCATACAGTTGTTTGAGTTACAAGATGAACTAGTTACTCTTTCCCCCAAGAAACACCGTTTTTATTTGAAAGAACGACTGACATATAGACTATGCATATCCAGACTTGGGTATTTGGCAGACATTTTCTTAAGAATAAATTAAGATAATCTGTTTATTCAAGGAAAACAACTGACGGTATTTGTTGCCAATGATAAAATTTGAGATTTCAAGTGAAAATTAGAATTTTGGACATCTTCTATCCCCACTGTGAGTTTGACAGCGCCCCAATTTTTAAAGGCTTCATTAATGACATCATTCATAGAACTGATGAGTATCAATTTTTGATAGTGTAAAATGAAATACCTTAACATAAGAACTAGAACCATAAAACTCTTAGAAGAAAATATACGAGTAAATCTTTATGTCCTTGGATTCGGCAGTGGATTCTATGTGAACAAAAGCTGAGCAACAAAAGAAAAAAAATAGGTCAATTAGGCTTCATCAGAATTTAAAGCTTTTGTGCATCAAAGGACATTATCAAGAAAGTGAAAAAGACAACCTACAAAATGGGAAGAAACATTTTGTATATCTAATGTTTAATTAGATATTAAATTTAATTAGAAAATTATATATCTAATTAAGGGTTTAATATCCAGAATATATTTTTTAAAACTCTACAACTTAACAACAAAAAGACAAATAACCCAGTTAAAAAATGGGCAATGGATCTGAATAGACATTTCTCCAAAGAAGATACTCAAATGGCCATAAGAGCATGGAAAAAATGTTCAACATCATTAAGCATTAGAAAAATTCAAACTGAAACCACAGTGAGATACCACTTCACACTTGCTAGGATGACTTTTAAAAAACACACATTACAGAAAATAACAAGTGTTAGCAACGATGTGGAAAAATTGGAAACATCATGCTTTCCTGGTGGGAATATGAAATGGTGTAACCATGTGGAAACAGTTTGTTGTTTCCTTCCTCTAAAGGCTAAACATGGGATTAGTATGTGACAATAGTAACAATTCTGCTTCAGGTATATGCCTCCAAAATTGAAAGTAGGAACTTAGATACTTGTATGCCAATGCTGATTACAGCAATTGTTCAGTTAGCCAAAAGAAGATAATAACCCAAATGTCCATCAATAAAATGTGGTATAAACACACAATGGAATATTATTTAGCTATAAAAAGGAATGAAGTTCTGATATATCCTTTAGCATGGATGAACCTTGAAAACATTTTGCTAAGTGAAAGAAGCCAGACACAAAAGGAAAAATATTGTGTAATTCCACTTATATGAGATATTTAGAATGGGCAAAATCACAGACACAAAAAGTAGATCAGAGGTTCCCAATAGATGGAGGAAAAAGAGTAGCAGTACTTGTTGCTTAACGGTTACAGTTTCTGTTTGAGATGATAAACGTTTTGGAAATAGAGGTGAGGGTTGTAGGGTTATACAACCCTCACCTCAGTGTATTTAATTAATGCTAATAAATTGTATACTTAAAAATGGTTAAAAGGCAAATTTATATTTAACCACAGGGTTTCAAAGTGTGAAAAAAACGAATTATTGAAAGATCTGTATCACTGAGCTAACTAATATTTTCACATGACCAGTGAACAATGTTATATAACCACTCATGGATGAGACAGAGATATATAAAAGTTAAGACAAACCAATAGATTATAATGTAATAGCATGAAAACTCAAGAAACTACTATTTGTCAGTATTAGGAGTGTTCATAAGTATCTGAGAAGGCAATTGAAATCTTCCTCCCTTTCCTAATTACATACAATTGCCTTTTCAGTTAAGTATGAACATTCTTGATACATTAGCCAAATTAACATATCATAACAAACAATGAAGAAGCAGGTATGCACTCATCTTACTAAATAATGTTTTGGAAAGTATAATTGTTTTTTAAAAAACTCACATTAATAAGTAATGGGTTCACTTTAAATAAATATTTTAAAACTTTGTTTGAATTGGTATTTAGTAAATATCAATAGATTTAGCACACAAAAACTAAAGTATCTGGAACCCTCAACATGTTTGAAGATTCCATTGGAGTCCTGAAACAAAGGGTCTGAAAATCACCAGCCTATAAATTTATGTTTATTATGAACATCTGACTTCCTAGCCCGAGAATGCAAAACAAAGAAAAAGGGCACTAAAAATGTTTGCTTAACTTTTGGTGACACCTAGTGGTCACTCAAATTACCAATGGAAAAAAATTTTATCTTGTCATTTGAAGAAACTATTATCGAGAGCAAATTTAGAACCCAAACATTTTTATTCTAAGCAGTAGGCATGATTGCTAACTGCAAAAACTATGAATAATGCCTTCTATACATATTAGAGGCATTGAATTTCCTTATATATTCTGATGTATATATTTCTTTTTTTCAACCTTTGCCACCTGGGTTCAAGTGATTCTCCTGCCTCAGCCTCCTGAGTAGCTGGGATTACAGGTGCTTGCCACCATACCTGGCTATTTTTTTGTATTTTCAGTCAAGACGGGGTTTCACTGTGTTGGCCAGGCTGGTCTCAAAACTCCTGACGTCAGGTAATCCACCCGCCTTGTCTTCCTAAAGTGTTGGGATTACAGGCATGAGCCATTGTGCCCGGCCTGATGTAAATATTTCTAAACAACCATTCACAAATAGCTTTATTTATTTATTTATTTTTTAAAGAGACAGGGTCTCACTGTGTTGTCTAGGTTGGTCTCGAACTCCTGGGATCAAGCAATCCTTCCTCCTTAGCCTCCCAAGTAGCTGGGAGTATAGGTGTGCACCACTGCACTTGCCCACAAATAACATTTAAAAATAGTATATTTAGACTGGGCACAGTGGCTCATGCCTATAATACCAGTACTTTGGAAGTCCAAAGTTGGAGGATTGCTTGAGCCCAGGAGTTTGAGACCAGCCTGGGCAACACAGTGAGACCCTGTGTCTACAAAGATAAACATTTAAAAATTAGCTGGTTGTGGTGGTGCCCACTTGTAGTCCCAGCTACTTGAGAGGATGAGGTGGGAGGATCATTTGAGCCTGGGACATCGAGGCTACAGTGAGTCATAACTGCACCTCACTGCAGTCCAGCCTAGGCAACAGAGTAAGACCTTGACTCAAAAAATTTAAAAAATAAAAACAGTAAATTTAGTAGACTTCAGCACTGAAGAATTTCTTATTATGGTTCTATTTCTAATCAGAAATAGATATAGATAATCAGAATAGATAATCTCTCAAGCAGTGATACTTGCAGTGTTAGAAACCATATTGGTTGGGCGTGGGGGGCTCACGCCTGTAATCCCAGTACTTTGGGAGGCCAAGGCAGGCAGATCACCTGAAGTTTGGAGTTCAAGAGCAGCTTGACCAACATGGAGAAATCCTGTCTCTAATAAAAATACAAAATTAGCCAGGTGTGATGGCACATGCCTGTAATTCCAGCTACTCAGGAGAATCGCTTGAGCCCAGGAGGTGAGGCTGTGGTGAGCCAAGATTGTACCATTGTACTCCAGTCTGGGCAACAAGAGCAAAACTGTGCCTCAAAAAAAAAAAAAAGAAAAAAAAAGAAAGATAAAGAAACCATCTTGGACATCATCTTCAACCACAGCCCCAACAACTAATTCATCATTCAAGTTCTGCCAAGATTACATCCTGAATTTCTCAACATTGTCCCCTCATCTCCATCCCTGCTGCCACTACTTAGGTTCAGACTCAATTTATGCCTGGATTATGTCTTGTAATTCAAATTCAAATTTCACCATATTGTTTCCCCTATATAAATCCCTCTAAGGACTCTCATTTGCTTATAGGATCCCAAGCTTTTTAGCTTTATTATGGCATACAAGGTCTTTCATCATCCCTTCCTCTTTTCTTATAGTCAGCTTTATGTTGCTTGTCATATGGTCTCTGCTGAACTACTCAAATCTGCCACTGTAGTGGGAAAGCAACTGTATGGAAATATGCAAATGAACCAATGCGACTGTGTTCCAATAAAACTATAAAAACAGGCAGAGGGTCAGATTCAGTTTGCAAGCCATTTGGCAACCTCTGTACAGACTACTGAACAACTTAAAATTTCTTCTTTATTTTTCCTCCAAATTCCTGGTTTAATAAGGACTTGTTTATTTTGAGAAAAAAGGTCACAAATATCAGATTGTTCACAAAAATAACCCACAGTATCAACTTTAGAAAATAAATCTTAAGACTGTAACACTAATTATTTTTCTACATGCATTTGACATGCCAACGCTCATTCACAAAAATACATGGTTACATTTGTGTTGAACTGCCCCATACAGCACACTAATGTTGGGGTGTAACACACATATTTCTAACTCAAAGCTGCTTTCAGGAGCTACTCAACTAAGTAAGATTGCCTTTGCAGTTAGGGAAGCAACTACTGAACTTATGTATGAATGAAAAGAACTATACTCCCTATATAACAAGAGATTATTTTAGAGACAGTTGATAAAAACAATATATCCTTTTTATTGTTAAGTCATAAGAGGTATCAAAATTAAAACAAAAATTACAGGGTAAGATTTAACAAAACTACTAGGAGTGTCCAAGGAAGTGAAAATGGGACTAGGCACAGGGAAATATGAATTAATGTAGATGGGAAGGACAAGGATGGGGAGAACAGTGAGCATGTTCTGAAGATACTAGGGGAGAGGATCTGGTGAAAAATTTGATCTTAGACACAGGATAAGGGGATAAGATTTCTAAACTCCCACTATGTGCTTAAGAGTCATCCTCGCCATTGGTGCTGTCTCTGTCATCCTCTCCTTCCTCAGTCTCTTTTTCATCATCCTTGATCAACTCCAGCTGGTCATCCCCCATCTTCATTATCATCATCATCATCATCCAGTAGGTCCCCCTCCTCAGCAGAATCATCTGCACCCCCCTCAGACTCCATCTTCACATTAGTCTCATCTTTCTTCACAGAGCTGCTGCTCGGCTCCTCTTCTGACTTACCATTCTTCATCTCTACTGCTTGTTTGCTCTGTTCCTTTTCCATTTTTTCCAGGAGAGAATCCACTTTTTGTTTTATCTGCGTCAACTCCTTCTTAATGGCCTGAAGGTCATCTCCTTTCAACTTTCCATACCTGGAAGATACCTGCTGTCCACTCTTGGAATTGAAGTCACTTTTGTCTGTTGTGAGGTGTTTCCTGATATACGCTGATGTTTCAAGGGCACTACATCCTGAGCAATAGGAGGAGGAGGAGGTACACGTGCTGGGTAACTGTACATCCTATCATAATAATCCCATTGAAAGTCACAGTCCAAGTGAAAAGAGGAGCTGAGTAGAGTGGATGGAGAAGGGTGTTCTGTTACTGACCCATACATCTCTACTGCAGATTGTTTCACACCTGCTTTTCCTCGGTTCGCTTTTGGCTCTGCAGCCAGGTTAATACCTAAAACCTGGCCAGCAATCCTTCTGCCATCCTCTCCTGCTGCAGCAGCCTAGGCATTTCTCTCATTAACATATTGAACGAAGGCAAAGCCCTTATGAACAGAGCAGCCCACAATTTTGCCATTCTTGGAAAAGATTGCCTTGCCTCCACATCAGATTTCTTGATCACAAGAGTGTTGAGATTCCCAATGAACACACGGGAGTTCATGGAGTGAGGATCTGTCTTGTTGGTAACATTGCTGGCCACTGTGTTTGATGATAAGTTTCTCACAAAGCCGAGAATGGAGCTGAAGATCAAAAAAACTACTCAAGCAAAGTTCCACTAACATATTTCAAGTGTTTTGTAACCAGGAGGGGTAGGAAGAAGAGATTCGATTCTGAGTCTTCTACTCCCAGGTTCTACATGGAGAAGCCGACTGCAGCTTGAGGTCGGCAACGCGGCTACAACTGCTCAGTTTTTGTCTCTTCACCAAAATTTCTTACATATATCACACATCATGCTTTGTGTGCTGGTACATTCTTATGTTTTATAACTATCTCAGTTTTAACTTCTAATATAGTAAATAACAATAGATATACCTACATAAATGCTTTTTAGATCTTCAATAATTTAAGAATGTAAAATGGTTCTAAGGTCAATAAGTTTGATAACCGGTTTCAACCTTTACATTTTATAAAAAAAGAAAAGTAAGACAGGATAGCCTACCTTAAGTCATAGGTACATGGTTAGCTAGTGGCAGATACATAGTAGTATGCACTTTATATATTAAATAATATAGTTGTATACATTATTAAATATATTACTATATTATATTATAGTTTGAGCTCCTCTTTCCTAGGCTTAATTATTCTTTTCTTCTTGCATAAACTTAGAGTCAAATGTTTAGAACTAGGCTGGGCGCAGTGGCTTGTGCCCCTAATCCCAGCACTTTGGTAGGTTAAGGCGAGAAGACTGCTTGAGCCCAGGAGTTTGAGACCATCCTGGGCAACAAAGCAAGAACCCACCTCTTAAAAAAAAAAAATTAGCTGGGCATAGTGGTGCACACCTATAGTCCCAGCTACTTTGGAGGCTGAGCTAGGAGAATTGCTTGAGCCCAGGAGTTCGAGGCTGCAGTGAGCTAGGATAATGCCACTGCACTTCAGCCTGAGTGACAGAGAGACCTTGTCTCAAAAAAAAAAAATTTAGAACTAGATGATTCTTAGTAATCATCTGATCTAACCTCCATCTCATTCAAAGAGTTGAGATCAACTGGCATTACCTAGGTGAGTTCTGCCTTTTCTATGTACAAGGCTGCATGTGTGGGCCAACTGTGCTCCAGTTGGTATGTTCAGGGAATGTGAACTTACTTTCATAAAAATCTAAGCAGAATTTATTAGGTAGATAAATTCCCTGAAAAATAAATACATATTGAATCGTCAGCATCACTGCTCCTCGCCACTCATGTAGACAATCTAAAGTTATCAGGGTAGCCATTTCATGGAAAACTCACCCTCATCATCACTACTACTAGTATGGATCTCAGGAGATGAGTCAGATTGGGATGATGAAAATTCTTCTTTCCATTTTTTACGTTTCTTTGGTGGTGGCTCAGCCTTTACTTTTGGCTGTTTAACTTTGGGTTTCATGGAAAGGGCTTTTGTAGTTGTAGTTTTTGATGTTGGAGGATCAGAAGTTTTACTGCCACTACTTGGCTTAGCTTGAACAGTTCTGCAATGTTATAAACAAACTTCATTAACACACTGAAATCTTGTTAAAATGAAATACAAAAATAGAAGAGAATCACAGAAAAAGTTTATCTAATTATTCTCACCAATACCTCCAAAATATACAGCCCAAATCCTATACATCTCAATGGTGATTCCCATAAAATTTTCTTAAAATACATTGTTTCTGTCAATAGCATTCAATATTCAGTTATTAAGGCTCCTTATTTCTACTTCTCCATTCCCCTCCTTGATTTAAGGATTTATTTCCCAGAGACTATGAGGCTGTACAACAGCTGACCAATGGGCTTAGGAAGGTAATGAATGATATCCCGTAACTACCACATCTAGCTCTGACCCTAAGAAACTTCACAGGCTCTGGTGGTGTCAGGTTTTGATGTAGAAACCCAAATGTGGCCAGGCGCAGTGGTTCAAGCCTGTAATCCTAGCACTTTGGAGGCCAAGGCGGGCGGATCAGTGGCTCAGAAGTTTGAGACCAGCCCGGCCAACATAGTGAAACCCCACCTCTACTAAAAATACAAAAATTAGCCAAGCGTGGTGGCATGCACCTATAGTCCCAGCTACTCAGGAGACTAAGGCAGGAGAATTGCTTGAATCTGGGAGGTGGAAGCTACAGCATGCTACTGCACTCCAGCCTGGGCAACAGAGTGAAACTTTCTCAAAAAAAAAAAAAAAAAATCCCAAATGCATCTGTCCTAGAGGCAGGCCCTCAGGATTTGCTCTATGCCAGCTGAGTATGGTGGCTCAAGCCTGTAATCCCAGCACTTTGGGAGGCCGAGGTGGGCAAATCACTTGAGCCCAAGAGTTCAAGACCAGCCTGGGCAACATGGTAAAATCCCATCCCTATAAAAATTAGCTGGGCACAGTGGTGCACACCTGTAGTCCCAGCTACCTGGGAGGTGGAGGCAGGAGGATCACCTGAGCCTGGGAGGTCGAGGCTACAGTGCTATGATCATACCACTATACTGCAGCCTTAGTGACAGAGCGAGACCCTGTCTCAAATAAAAAAGATTTGCTCTCTGCCAGGTCTGAAGATTTGAGTGGATAAAATTCCATCATAAAAATAAGGAGAGCTGCTTCCAGTAGGTGGGAATGTTAATGGAGCTGTACCTGCTTGGCACTAGATTAAGAATATCTAGGATCATACCTGCTTTCTCATATGGACCACAGGGTTAAGTCTGTTACCTTCCAGATTCATGCTCCAGACAACCCAGAGGCACATTTTAACATACAATAATAATTCTACTGTGTACACTTGTCCAGTAATGTAGAGTTCTCATAGTATTTTTTTCTCAAAAATTATTTTAAATTTAATTCACTTCATTATTATTTTAATTTTATAGATGAAAAAGGGGGCTTCAGGAATGTTGTCTTCTCTAGGTCACAAAAAACTGGGCTCAAACTTTTTGCCTCTACAATTTTTTTTCACTATATTAGGGTGACACCAAAAGGACTCAAGGAAAAGAAAACTCATGGTTACTCCACAGGTGTAACCACGAGCTTACAGTGCCCATCTCACACTTTCAAAAGAATCACTTATTTCATCAGACACTGAATTTTTTGACTTGTGTATAATAAAAATGAAATCTCTTTAATCGATATACTCCTTTATACATCGGAATCATCAAGAATATACCAACATATATGCGCAAAGGTATCACCTAAGAAAACAAATACCTGATAGCTTGTGAAGGTTTGTTTCTTGGCTTTTTAGAACACACTCTGACATATTCCTTCTTGTTTGCATTTTCGATGAACTTCACATATATTCTTTTGTATTTACTCTTTGCATCTCCAAAATATCCAAGATACTGAGGAAAGAAATACTTTGAGTTACATGATTGTACAATCTACATATAAATGCTACTTTGTTGGTTTGATTGACTATTGCATAGCCAACCTTCAAGTTTTCCAAAATGCAGCTCTGGCCAGGCTAATTTCACCCTCTAAAAAACTGACCCCAGGCTCATTCATTTCATATGCACAGGCCCATATGTACAAGCAATCTCATTTGGCAGATTCTTACTTCCAGCTACATAAGCATGACAGAGTAACTTCCATCAGCCTTCTGGTAAATCAGGATATTTGACTAGCAGAATAATCAATATAAGGGAGTCTCTGAGTCTGTCTGAACCCTTCATAGACTAATATTAACTGCTTTCCTTTATTAAAAAAAAAAAAAGTTAATCAACGGTACAAGGTCATTTAATTTTAAATAGCTGATATTTAACAAATGACTTTATTTTTATATTAGACTATCAAAGAGCATCAATATGCCAGTTCAAATTGTATGCTATTTTTCTTTTTTGTTCTTTTTTATATGCTATTTTATATAAAAAATAGTGAATATAAAATGCTTCTTCTTCTTTTTTTTTTTTTTTTTGAGACGGAGTTTTGCTCTTGTTACCCAGGCTGGAGTGCAATGGCGCAATATCGGCTCACCGCAACCTCCGCCTCCCGGGTTCAGGCAATTCTCCTGCCTCAGCCTCCCGAGTAGCCGGGACTACAGGCACGCGCCACCATGCCCAGCTAATTTTTTGTATTTTTAGTAGAGACGGGGTTTCACCATGTTGACCAGGATGGTCTCGATCTCTTGACCTCGTGATCCACCCACCTCGGCCTCCCAAAGTGCTGGGATTACAGGCGTGAGCCACCGCGCCCGGCCTGAAATACTTCTAAATTTAAATCATTCTGTTTTTTCCAGGACTACTGTCAAAATAAGGCTAATGTAAACATGCATTGTACTTACACTATTTGTAGCAGCAAATTCTCTTTGACCATCGCGAATTTCAGGAACAAATTTCTGTAATAAAGCTTTTTGTACTTTCCAAATAGCTGGAGGTTCTTTTCCTGTTTTTAAAGCCTCCTGTATTAACCAGAATTAATGATATTTATAAAACACAGTGACATAATTTAGATCTTAGAATTTTAGAGATAAAAGGAATCTGAAAGACCTACCCTAGCTCAACATTTTGTCTAATCTGTACCTGCTATTCTGCAATAATTCTTTTTTTTTTTTTGAGACGGAGTTTCGCTCTTGTTACCCAGGCTGGAGTGCAATGGCGCGATCTTGGCTCACCGCAACCTCTGCCTCCCGGGTTCAGGCAATTCTCCTGCCCCAGCCTCCTGTATTCTGCAATAATTCTTATAAGCTGGTTAGGTTATTCAGTGTCTGCTTAAATTATTTCAGAAATAGGGAGTTCACCAACACACAAAGTAACCTATTACTCATTCATACAGCTAAAACTATTGGAAAGTTTTCTGCTAATGACACTGTCCTATGTTATGTATGCAATTTTATAACCATATATATATATTTTTTTAAAAGACCATAAACAAACATTAAAATATTAAAAGTAGTTGAATTGTGAATGGCAGGAATACAGATACTTGAATGTTATATTCTTCACTGCACTTTTTAATGCCATTCCAATGTTTTTTAAAAAGGCAAAAGGGCTGGATGCAGTGGCTCATCCCTATAATCCCAGCATTTTGGGAGGCAAAGATGGGAGAATTGCTTGAGGCCAAGAGTAGAGACCAGCCTGGACAATACAGAAAGACCCCATCTCTATTTTTAAAAATACATAAAAAGGCAAATGCAAAACAAGCAAACAGAAACCCCAAAATATGTTATTTTAAACACAGCTAAAACTTTCTTAAATAAAATTATTACATTCTATTCATGGTTCTTCTATTACTTGAAATTATTAAATTAAATCAAATTCTACTTTTATGTGATAGTCCTCTGTTATTTTTGTTTAAACCTTTAAATTATATAAATAATGTTTTTCTCCAAAATACTAATAATGAATTGGGA
Organism: Sapajus apella; assembly: GCF_009761245.1. Classification (NCBI taxonomy): domain Eukaryota; kingdom Metazoa; phylum Chordata; class Mammalia; order Primates; family Cebidae; genus Sapajus; species Sapajus apella. The sequence goes on from NW_022436954.1 coordinate 29,690,551, forward strand.
ACCTTTAAAAAAAAATCAACATTTTAAAACTACTATAATGACTAGTACTGAAATGCAACTGACTACATTTGTACAGAAATACATATCTCCAATGATTTCCTTTTAAAAAATATCTCAGATCTACTCTCTTAATAGTTTGATTTTATCAAACACTTATAACAGGATAAAACTATCTATAATTCAAAGTAGATGCATGCTATTGAAGTCATAATGAAGGCTATCACAGGCACACCAACTAAACTATGACCTTTACACTGGTGAACATTGACATCACCTTAAAAGTCTCTATGTCTTCTATCTTTACCACAAATTCATCACGCTCTCTGTATTGGCCTTCTCCTCCACTTTCTTCGTTCTCCTCATCTGTAAAACCTTCTATGGCGACAGTGTCCTGTCCTTTTGCAAACTGGTCTGAAGGAAGACCATCAAGTTCAGTGGGCTTTGAGGATTCTGAAGAGCTTATATTTTCCAGAATATTTACTGCATATGAAGTAGAGTGGAGAGGTTCTTGCTTTACTGCACCCACAGTGGTCGAGGAAGTAGTAGCAGTACCAGTAGTATTGGCAGTTGGGCTAGTAGTTGCCACCTGTAGGGCTTCTGAAATGAAACCAAGCAAATGCAAATCAGTATTACAAATATTTAAACACTTACTTGTTTTGTGTAAAATTCAAACAGCTTAAAAATAAAGACATGATTATTTTGTAACCAAATTGGTTGAAACAAAACCACAGGAAGAAATTAGACAAGAGATGTTAATTTCCAAGAATCAAAGATGTGAGAATTGAGTCTGGATGACAAGTAGAGTACAAACCTGCAACTATCTCCTACCCTCCTGCCGCCAATTCCATATAAGTAGAGCAAAACTATTTTTACAATAAGGGGCTGGGTGCAGTGGCTTATGCCTGTAGTCCCAGCCTTATTAAAAAAAAAAATTAGCTGAGCATAACCAGGAGGATGAGACACAAAAATTGCTTGAGGCCAAGAGTTCAAGGGTTACAGTGAGCTGTGATGGTGTCACTGCACTCCAGCCTGGGTGACAAAGCAAGATCCAACCTAAAAAAATAAGTAGATGATAAGGAAGGGTCAGCCAACCAAAACTGTGACTCTTCACAGAAGATGAAAAACCAATTACATGTGGGAAAACAAAACCACCCCCAAAACATTCTGAAATAGCACTAGAAGCTATCAAAACTAAAATTATAAAGTAATGCTATGAAAAACTGTATGCCAACAAATTAAATAACATAGATGAAATGGACAAATTCCTAGAAAGACACAAACTACTAAAAAAGACTCTGGAAAAAATAGAAAATTTGATTACCCCAATGCGAACTAAAGAGAATAAGAGTAATTTTAAAACATCCCACAAAGGAAAGCACAGGCCCATATTGCTTCACTGGAGAATTCTATCAACAACTAAAGGAGAATGTCAATCTTTTATGCACTCCAAATGATAGGACGAAACACTTCCCAACTCATTCAGTGAGGCCAGTATTATTCCAATACCAAAACCAGACAAAACAGCATGAGAAAACTATAGACCAATATCCCTTAGTATATAAATGCAAAAACGCATAATGAAACACTGGCAAATCCAACATACAAAAAGAATCATACAGTATGACCACGTGGGTTTTATCTTAGGAATGCAAAGTTAGTTTAACACCTGAAAATCAATGTAATATGTTATGTTAATATAAAACCGCGTAAGGGCACAGGATCATCTCAACAGGTGCAGAAAAAGCATCTGACACAATGTAACATCCTTTCATGATAAAAACATTCAACATCCTGGAACTTCCTCAACTTTATAGAGCACATTTAGAAAAAATCAGTAACTAACATTATACTTAGTAGTGAAAACTGTATGCTTTCCCCCTAAGAAGGATGTCTTAAGAAGCAAAGCTATATTTGCAGATGACATGATCTTATATATCAAAAATCCCAAGGGCTGGGTGTGGTGGCTCACGCCTGTAATCCCAGTACTTTGGGAGGCCAAGGTGGTGGATCACCTGAGGTCAGGAGTTTGAGACCAGTCTGCCCAACATGGTGAAACCCCATCTCTACTAAAAATACAAAAAAAATTAGCCAGGGTTGGTGGCACATGCCTGTAATCTCAGCTACTTGGGAGGCTGAGGCAGGAGAATCGCTTGAACCAGGGAGGCAGAAGTTGCAGTGAGCCAAGATCGCACCACTACACTCCAGCCTGGGCAGCAAGAAGAGCAAAAACTTTGTCTCAAAAATAATAACAACAAAAGGCCGGGGGCCATGGCTCAAGCCTGTAATCCCAGCACTTTGGGAGGCCGAGGCAGGTGGTCATGAGATCAGGAGACAGAGACCATCCTGGCTAACACGGTGAAACCCCATCTTTACTAAAAATACAAAAATTAGTGGGCGTGGTGACATGCACTTGTAATCCCAGCTACTTGGGAGGCTGAGGAGGGAGAATCACTTAAACCCAGGAGGCGGAGGTTGCAGTGAGCCGAGATCACTCTACTACACTGCAGCCTGGGTGGCAGAGCAACACTCCATCTCAAAAAAAAAAAAAAAAAAAAGAAAGAAAAAGAAATCCCAAAGAATATATTGAAAAACTATTAGAACTAATAAATGAGTTCAGCAATATTGTAGGGTACAAGATCAATATATAAAAATCAAATGTATTTCTATACACTTGCAGTAAACAACCCAAAAATAAAATTAAGAACACAATTCCAGGCTGGGCGCAGTGGCTCATGCCTGTAATCCCAGCACTCTGTATGGCTGAGGCAGGCAGATCACAAGGTCAAGAGTTTCAGACCAGCCTGGCCAATATGGTGGAACCCCGTCCTACTAAAAATACAAAAATTAGCCTGGCGTGGTGGTGCACACCTGTAGTCCCAGCTACTTGGGAGGCTGAGGCAGAAAAATCACTTGAACCCAGGAGGCGAAGGTTGCAGTGAGCGGAGATCAAGCCACTGCACTCCAGCCTGGGTGACAGAGTGAGAACACAATGCCATTTACAATAGCATCAAAAGTAATATTTAGGAATAAATTTAACAAAAGAACTGAAAAACTTACACTGTAAAAACTATAAAAACACTTCACTTTGGGAGGCTGAGGCGGGTGGATCATGAGGTCAAGAGATCGAGACCATCCTGGTCAACATGGTGAAACCCCATCTCTACTAAAAATACAAAAAATTAGCTGGGCATGGTGGCACATGCCTATAATCCCAGCTACTTAGGAGGCTGAGGCAGGAGAATTGCCTGAACCCAGGAGACGGAGGTTGCGGTGAGCCGAGATTGTGCCATTGCATTCCAGCCTGGGTAACAAGAGCGAAACTCCGTCTCAAATAAATAAATAAATAAATAAATAAAAACACTACAAAGAAATAATAGATGAATGTAACTAGAAAAACATCCTATGTTCATGGATGAGAAGAGGGCAACACTGTTAACATGGCGATGTTCCCCAAACTGATCTATCGAATCAACCCAATTCCTATAAAAATCCGAGCTTCATTTTTTTACAAAAATTGACAAACTGTTCCTAAAATTCATATGGAAATGAAAGAGACCCAGAATAGTCAAAACAATCTTGAAAAAAGAACAAAGTTGGAAAACTGGCATTTCTCAATTTCAAAACTTACTGTAAAGCTATAGAATTACAGACTGATACTGACATGGACATACATAGATAGAGATCAATGAAATAGAATGTAAGTTCAGAAATAAACACCTATACTTATAAGCAAATGATTTTCAAAAAAGGTGCCAGAACCATTCAATAGAGAAAGAATAGTTAAAAATACAGACAATAACAAATGTTAGCAAAAATGTGGAATGAATGGAATCCTTATATATCACTGATGAAAATGTAAAATGGTACAGCCACATTAGAAAATAGTTTGGCCATTCCTCTATTAAGCATACAGATATATGATTGAGGAATTCCACTTCTGGATGTATACTCTAGAGATAATAAACATCCACACAAAAATTTGTACACAGATGTTTACAGATTTATTCATAATAGCCAAAAATTCTACAAATGGATAACTGAATATACAAAATGTGGTATATCCATATTATTAGGGAATAAAAAGGAATTAGATACTGATACATGCTACAACATGGATAAACCCTGAAAACATTATGCTAAATGAAAGAAGCCAGTTACAGAAGGTCACATATTATAGGATGAAACATCCCACATAGTCAATGAAACATCCTAAATAGTCAAATCCAAAGAAAGATTTGTGGTTGCCTGTAGCTGGGCATGGGTATGGGAATTAACTCCTTAATGGATACAGGATTTGTTTTTGAATGATGGAAATGCTGCACAAGTCTATGAACCATTGAATTGTACACTTTAAATGGGTAGATCTTATGGTATATGAATTATAATTCAATAAAAATATTAAAAATATTTCGAACACCAGAGCTGATAGAGGGACTCTGGGTTGAGTAACAAATATAAAGAACATGTAACATTCCAGTGGTAAGTCTGAATAATACCGATGAACTAAGATAATCACATATACAACAACAAGTAAATAAAAACGGGAAGGCCAGGCCAGGCGCAATGGCTCATGCCTGTAATCCCAGCACTTTGGTAGGCCAAGGCAGGCAGATAACTTGAGGTCAGAAGTTCGAAACCAGGCTGGCCAACATGGTAAAATCCCTTGTCTACTAAAATACAAAAATTACCCAGGCATGGTGGCAGGCAACAGTTATCTCAGCTACTTGGGAGGCTGAGGCAGGAGAATCACTTGAACCTGGGAGGCAGAGGTGGTAGTGAGTCAAGATTGAGCCACTGCACTCCAGCCTGGGCAACAGAGCAAGACTCCTTCTCAAAAAAAAAAAAAAAAAAAAAAAAAAAAAAAGGAGGTAGGGGGAAGGTCAGTGATCCCCTTACTTGTACTAAGATGTAGGCAGAAGGGGTGTTTGGCCATAGGCTAAAATGCAAAAGCTGTATTCTGAAGAAAGTGAATTCTACTTGCCTAGAGTGGTGGAGCTAAGAGAAAACCAAAGCAGAACCTGAGGCAAATCCAGACCTCTAACACAGAAGTGGAAATGCAGACTGGCAGGGGAAATCCATGAACTAAAGTGCTTGACAGCTAGAGTAAAGACCTCTGCATTGCTACCAGCCAGCCTACCTGTTCTTGTACCAAGTTAAAGCTATCCTTATACATTTATACACTTCCTAATCAAGGGAAAAGGCTTGTTGAGGAAATACAGATGAATATTCTAATCATGGTAGGAGCCCATACTATATTATTTTGTCCTAATGTAATATATTTCTATAATGCTATAGTTACACTATTATACTTTTCTGTCACAAAAATATGTATGTAACTGGAAACTGATTTGTAACTGAAGGCTCAAAATATTAAACATTTCTAACATTATATAATTGAACAGTTGATCCAAATTAATCTTTTCACATTTTGACAAGTATTAAATGTAAAAATCATGCTTCTGTTGCATATGACACTTTAAAATTACCCATTCATGGATCCATAGATATTGAGATAGATTTTACAACCAATTTTATTTGTCCTTCACTTTTATTAAGAACTGAGAAACCATGTTCATATAAATAATGGCTAAATTAAAGAATAAAAGTGACTTTGTTATAGCAATGTCATTGACTTCTGCAAATACTTTATAAGTTATATGGCAAAACAAATCACATAGCTATCTGTGCACAAAAACAGAGATGCTGCAGCAGACTCTGAAAAAAGGAAATACTAAAGGACATGCTTTAGTCAGATGCAAAATAATCTCAAGGAGAAGCTATGAAGTACAAGAATGAATGAAGGGTACTGGGAAATATATAAGTAAATGTAAACAAATGACTGTTTAAAATACTATTAATGATGATAGAATTAAATAGATAGTAACAATAACATTTATGTCAGGAGGGGATTAAGTTGAGCTCCAGTGTTCAAAACTTTGTATTATCCAGAAAGAGTAACATATTGACAGATTTGGAGAAGCTGTAAGTGCATGTTGTAATTACTATTGTAACCAAGAAAAGAACAGAACTATTTCACCAAAATAATCAGGGGATGTGCAGCAAGATAAAGGTATGAATAAAGCAAGATTGATCATGTAATGATTATTGAAATAGATGATGCCCCTGAATTGGGTTTCATTATGCCAATCTTTGTACTTTTGTATATGTTACAAAATTTCCATAAAAAAAGCAATTAAAAAAATAATGTATAACTTCCAAATTAGTAGAGAGAAAGTTCATCAATATTTATATGCCCTTTATAGGAAGTTTTAAAACAAACCAAAGTATAGTCTTTTTTTTTTTTTTTTTTTAAGAGATAGCGTCTAGCTCTGACACCCAGGCTGGAGTGCATGGTGTGATTATAGCTCACTGCAGCCTCAAACTTCTGGGCTCATGCAATACTCCTGCCTCAGGCTCCCCAGTAGCTAGGCTGACAGGCACATGCCACCATGCCCAGCTGTTTTTGTTGTTGTTGTTGTTTTGTTTTGTAGACATAGGATATCACTATGTTTCCCCAGCTAAAAACTATAGTCTTTAGAGATGCATACATAGATGGTAAAATTATATCAAGAAAAGTAAGGAAGTGATTACCATCCAAGTCAGTGATTTGCTCTAGAGGTTGGTTATGAGTGGGTTTAATACTCAATTAATTTTGATACTTTCTTGCTTTCCAATGAATAACATTTAACACTATCAATTTGCTTCTTTGTACCACACTCTTGCCACATCCTATTAGTTTGAGTACATAATGCTCCACTGTCCATTCCAATTAGTTTGTCGTTTCTGTTTGGTTTCCTTTTTAAGAGAAGAGTTATTTAGAAGGTTGAGTTTTTCTTTGTTCCTTTCTTCTTTCTTGAAATGGCTGCACTGTACCCAGGGAATATGGCTTTGTATAATGTCTGCATTTTCAAATTTGTGGAAGTTTTATTTTGTATTTTTCTTTATGCATATTTAATTTTTATATGTGGGTCATATTTCACAAGAAAAAATGTTTTTTCTTGTGAAAAAACAAACAGATATGGAAAGTATACTAAAAAATGCTAACAACAGCAAAATTAGTATGAGAATATTAAAAACAGAAATCATTAAGTGGGGAAAAAGAGAGATTTTATTATGGTAAAAGGAAATTTAACTGTAGTAAAATTTTTGCACTGAATTACATGGGTTCAAAATATCAAGTAAATAATGTTAGAAAAATAATATAATGGGAAACTTTAACACACCTTTCTCAGGAATCAACAGATCAAGCAATCTAAAAACAAATAAGGATAGAGAGGAGTTTTAAAAACTTATTATTATTATAAAATTTTAGACTATACAAAAGTAGAGAATACAAACCCTACTATAACCCAGCTGTAAGAAGCATAAACATTTTGGTTTATCTGTTTAATCCATCCATCACTCCCTTTTATATTTGTTGGGATATTTTAAGCCAAATTCCTTACATGTCATTTACCTTTAATATATATGTATATGTAAACATTTTCTTAAATAACCCACTGTCATGTATTAAATTTTAAAAATGTAAAGGATTTGAACACTATTAATAAAATCTATTGGCACTTAGTATTTATAAAAAATAAAATCTGTTAGCACTTAGTATTTATAAAAATTGGAATATTTATAAAAATGGACCATTTACCAAGCTACTAACAAAATTTCCATAAATTTCAAAATGTGGACATATTCTCTGAACATAAAGGAGTCAAATTAATAATTAAAACAAAAACTACTAGGAAACAGACAAGGAACACCTAACCATTCTTCATAACTCCTGGGGTAAAAAGAAAATCAAAACTGAAATAATAAACCAGTTAGGAAACAAAGTGAGAGCATTATAAACTGAAACCTATGAGATATCGTCAAAGTATGGTGCCAAGAAGAAAACTTACAGCTTAAATGCCATTCATTAGACAGAAAATACAAAAATAAACTATTAAACTCAAGAAGCCAGGAAGAAATTATCAAATTATACCCCAGGAATACAGGGCAAAAGAATTAAGATAAAAACAGACATAAAGAAAAAGAGTAAAAAAATAACAGGAGCAAAAAAATAAAAGTAGTTTGTTCTTTGAAAAGAACCATTTAGTAGGCAAAACCTTTCACAGACTGACAAGGAATAACACAAATAATTATTTAGAGGAATAAAGAGGGTATAACTACAGAGGCAGAAGAGACTAAAACTTACGGAATACTATGAACAACTTTACAAAACAAATTTTAAAATCTAAATGAATGATTTTCCTAGAAAATGTAACTTTCTTAAATTGACCTAGACAGACCAAGCGACCTCAGGAAAAACTGGAAAGATGGTTAGTTAGATCTATTCTTGGAAAGTTTTATCAAATCCCTATTTGTAAGATAAAGTTTCAAAGCTTAGACGAACATAAAAATTTTTCCAGTTTAATTTGTAACACCAACATAATCCTGAATACAAAAGTGAGTCAGATTAAGGCAAAAAAATACTATAAGCTAATCTCACTTATGAATCTAAGTGTAAAAATCTCAAATAAAATACTAGGAAGTTAAATCTTCCAGCAGATTAAAATAATTTGTCACGACCAAGCAGGGATCATGATAGTCCCTAAGCAGAACTACAGCAACAAAACTTCAAGAAAAACCATATCTTTCTGGCCAGAGAAATGGGTAAAGAAGCCTTGTGCAAGGCTAAGAGTAAAAGGGAAAATCTGTTTCTTTTTTCTCTTTTTCGCTCCCAGCTCTGTCCAGAGAGGAGCCCAAGTCACAGAGCTGAAATGCAGTGATAATGAATCAGAAATCTAAAACCCTAGCAGAACACTTGTCTTTTTGGCGAAAGGAACCTAGAAACAAGGCCCCTAAGGCATTAAGAGCATGGGGAGAATTAATTCCTGTTCCTTCTTTTCTCTCACTGCATTGCCCCAAAGGCAGTCCAGTCCCAGCTGCAGAGAATTGTGTTAAAGCATGGGCAGATAAATCTCAAAAAAAAAAAAAAAAAAATCCTAGTCTTCTAGGCAAATGACTAGGAAAAGGGGCCCTGGGATCTGGGCAGTGTGGGGAAAATCCCAAGGAAAAGGGAGCTGGAGAATGGGATCCTCTCATTCCATGTATGGACCCACACAAATCCGAGTTTCATACCTAGGATGCACGAGCGTGAGATAGACCAAGACTAGCAAAAGAAGGCTTTGAGATCTGAGCTACCACACAATCTACAAGTTCCAGGCTAATTGCTAAAACAGATCTACAGCAGCAAAGCAAAAAACCTGAAAACAGAACTGACACAGGAAACACCATTCACAGAAAGTAAGACAGAACTCATGGTCTGACTGCCTGCTAAAAAGAACAAAACAAATCAATTTTTCCAGAGAATGTTAATAGAACCTAGAGTTTTACAATATAGTACTCAAAATGTCCAAGATACAATCCAAAATTACTCACTACACAAAGACCCAGAACATCCCATAATGCCAAATGAATTTCAGAGACAAATAACTAAAAGAAGACTTAAAACAAAACTAAAACACAAGCTTTAAGTTTTAAAAGATCTTCAAGAAGTCCAGATAACAGGCGGGGGTGTTACATGTTTTTTTTTTTTTAAGCTTTCAACACATTTCAGCCAAGTCCATTTTATCCAGAGAGATGAAACAAAACTGAAGGGAAACACCAATTTTGGTTTCATTACATTCTTGAGATCTGGGTGCCTGTCATTTGTGTCCTTAATAGTTTGCTCTGTATAGCTATGCCTCTCTAAGAAGTAATGGCTGAGTGTTGTTTGTTAGCTTGCCTTCATGTTGAAAAAATGTATCACACACTTTGAATGAAATCAAAGTGTAACTAGACTGTATAGCTTTAACATTCTGCTTCCACTGACTTGATAATAGTAAGTTACTTGATATAGATTCAGAAACATTTCAGTAATGCAAAAACTAGTTTTATACTGCACTTTAATTCAATCTGAAAGGTGTAAGGAATGGTGAAAACAGTACCCATCCCTAGTTTCAGGATTCAAAACTAGGAATGAGTGTTTATATTCCATTGGTCTTTTTAATGCAAATATAGAATTGAGAGTGTTAGACAATTGTGCACCATCTTGCCTAAAGAGCCCAGGACTTAGTTTATGTTGATACCAGATACAGTTCCATTGTTTTTTTTCTTTTTTTCTTAATCCGACTCTTAAAATGGAAATAAATATGTAAATAATTCTTTATAGATATTTCATCACAAACTTTACTAGAAAACTTTATTATTTTAGAACAAGAAATATGCCCTTTAGGCATCTGAATAATTTAAAATGAAAAAACAGGAGGAAACATCTGCAACTAAAGACATCTTCAAATGCTCAGAATGGCTACAGCAGTCCACAAAAACTAACAGCAAGTCTATGTTCCAGAAAATATTACATGTATTTGGAAACTGGTATCAATGGAAGATATACTCACTTTTAAGTTATTTGCCATGGAACTGTGAAATCTGGAGTACCACAGGCCCATATCTTTGTGACTTCATTTAAACTGTCTGGCACTATGCAATGTATGTGCAAAACGCAGAATTCTACTCACAAAATTAAAAGCAAAACCTGGCTAGGCTACTTAATTTTAACTCACAGTCACCTCAATCTTCTACATTTTTTTTTTTTTTTTGAGATGGAGTCTCTCTCTGTTGCCCAGGCTGGAGTGCAGTGATGCAATCTCGGTTCACTGCAACCTCTGCCTCCTGGTTTGAAGGATTCTCCTTCCTCAGCCTCCCACCACATCCGGCTAATTTTTTTTTTTTTTTTGTATTTTTAGTAGAGACAGGGTTTCATCATGTTAGCCAGGATGGTCTTGATATCTTGACCTCGTGATTTACCCGCCTCAGCATCCCAAAGTGCTGGGATTACAGGCGTGAGCCACTGCACCCCACCCCTACTTTCTTTTACATATCTTCACTCAGTCAAGGATCATTTGAGTACCTGCTATGTTTCAGGTACTCAATGGTCTTGCAAATACCAAGATGAATGCAGTATAACAACTAAAATTAATTAGTCAAGTGGTGCATTACATTATTTATGTCCCTGAGTCCTCAAAAAAAAAACCCTAGAGGGTTACTATATACTGACTGTATCACTGTCCCATTTTACAGATGAGGAACATGCCCTAAAGTCACTGAACTATGATTATACAATTTGAACCCAAGGCAATTTAACTCTAAAACCTAAATTCTCAACCATAAACCTTCACTAGCTTGAAGGAACTCACTTTCTATTGAAATATACAAATGCAAATGAACACAAAAGTAAATGCTTTGACATTTAAGGGCTGTGAGAATTCAAAGGACAGGAGCACTCATTCTGTCTGCAAAAATGTCTACAACATGACTTTGAAAATAGTTTTTAAAGATCAATAAATATCTTCTAGACTAAAAACGGGCAAAGAAAACTACACAGAGAAAAATGTGTTCAAAGGTTCACAATTGTGGAAGCGGAACAGACATCCAAGAAACAATGAAAAATTCAACTGTCACAGAAGAGGGATGGTGGAAAGAGAGTAAAACACAGAAAAAGGAATTTTTACATAATCTTTATTTTTCCCATGAAGCACAAAGGTGTTCTGAAATAGAAGTAACAATCAGACTTCCTTTTTTATAAAGATGAATCTGTTGACGACGTGGAGGATAGATTGGAGTAGAGACTGGTGAGAAAAAATTCCAGGCCAGGCGCAGTGGCTCATGCCTATATTCCCAGCACTTTGAGAGGCCAAGGCAGGAGGAATGCTTGAGGCCAGGAGTTCTAGACAAGCCTGGGCAACACAGCAAGATCCCATCTCTACAAAGAATTTTTAAAAATTAGCCAGACATGGTGGCATGTGCCTGTAGTCCTAGTTGCGCAGGAGGCTGAGGAAGGAAGATTACTTGGGCCCAGGAGTTTGAGGCTTCAGTGAGCCAAGATCATACCACTATATTCCAACCTGGGTGACAGAGCAAAACTCTGTCTTTTAAAAAAGAAGAAAAAAAAAAAGATAGTAATGAGTTGTCAGTTGCAATAGTCCAAGTGACAAATGATAGTTTTTTTCAGATGAAGCAACAGGGCAACAGGGATGGTGATAAGAGGACCTCAAAGACCTACAAGTAAGGATTGAGTTGAAGGTGATGATTTTAACTAAAAATGAGATAACAGATGTCTGGAAGAAACTAGTTTTAGGCTCATATTTTATAACAGAGATTACAAAAGGTTTATTCTGGGAGTGTAAGAGGGAATATAATAGTGATTGCAAAGCACTCTGACTTGCAGGAGATGGTATAAAACTGTACTAGGATTAGACACGTCCATAGTATTAATGTCTTGGAATCTGACTGACTTTCCATCATGTTAATTTCCCTATGTAATGAAATGAGAGTTCTTTAGAAATGTATTATCAGATATTTATGCTAACAGATTATCTGGATACCAGTTTTCACATAACACTTTAGTACTTAAAGGTAGTTGAGTCCAGAGAGAAGCAGGGAAGTATGTTACAAAACAAGGTTTAAGTCTTAAAGTACCACCCTATTTATCCTAAAGAGCTCAGAAAGAATGTAGGCTCTAGAACCAGACAAACCTGGGTTCAGATTCCAGCTCTGTCACTTACTAACTCTATGGACCCACATTATTTATTTATTCTAAGTTATCATCTGTATGTTGGAGAAAACGTGTATCTCACAACAGTGCTACTAGTTCCTAGCACAGACGTGGTAGTTATCACAAATGCATTTTTCCTGGGCATGTTTCTTAAAATAGAAAATTCCATACTTACTAGCAATTGTTTATATATCAGTGCACCTTAGAATATTTCCTTTAAGCTCCCTTAGCCACAGAGTAAAGTGAAACAATACGCAAAGATTTGGGTATATAATCTGGAGCCAGCACAAAAGTTTTAAATTTTATCTTTATTAATGTGCATGCTGCACATAACCATATTTAATACTAAAATGTTAATCTTCAAATAAAATTGGCAAACTGAGAAAATGTACCAGGTCTATACTACAGCAATGCCCATAATATAGTGCCTCAATTACCTCAAGATGTTTCAGATTAGAGAAGTCTGGATGGCATACTGTACAGATTATGCTGCCTTTGGCAAAAAGCCAAGAAAAACCGGAACTACTTATCCTAAAACCCAGATATTTCCTATAGGCAAGAAAAATTTAAAAAATAAGTCCCTATACATTTTGTCCTGAAAATGCACTTGGAGACCTGCTTTAAGTGAAAAAAAGTTTAAAATATGGGCTATGGCTGGAATAAGAATAGAATAACCATGAATCTAAATTTTAAAACTTTACCTGTTTTCTTCTTTTTATCAGAAGTAGTATCCAAAGTAGTTAGGGGAGTAGAGATACTTTTATAAGCATCTTGACTACATCCAGGATCATCTTCATCAGAAGAAAATGAAGATAAATGTTCCAAGTTTTTAAGTTCATTATCAACTTTATCTGATGGACTGTTACTGCCAGTTTCAGACATTAAAGGTGTGGGTGTTGTAGATGAAGGCTTTGGAAGTGGTGGGGGACAAAATGTACGAACCATCTGGGTCCCTGGTCGTCTAGTCCTGTTAGGCATTCGTACAGCAAGAGTGGAAAACTGCTGCTTGGGCCCAGATTTCAGAAAATCTAAGAAAGAAGCAATAAATCCTGTTTTGACTTCTGGTTGTTTTTCCTCCACCTCTTTGATCTTCTGTCTCATTTTTTCTTGATGCTGATAACCATCGTGGCAGCTTTCTGAGGAAGGAGGAGTGTATGGTAAATATATATCTGTTCCCCTTGGATTCTGGCGTTTGCCTTGGGCAGGTCTTTTCAGCTGTTTCTGATTACTGTTGTCTTCCTCTTTAGCTTGCCCTTTTCCTTTAGCTCTTTTCTTTTGAAGGTTAAAATGCATTAAATCTTGGTTTTCTTCTTCAATCTTGACACTGATTGCATCCCCAGATTGGGCCATGGCCAACAGTGCAAGTGCACTCCTAGCTGGGTTCACTGACACACCACTGTCGTCACCCCCTAAAGTAAATTCACTCTCTGATGTCGCACTCTCTCCACTTATACTTCTACTGCTAGAAACAAACTCTTGGTTTCTGTTATTATTTAATGTACTATCAACAGGAACTTCGCTGTCTTCTTCAGATTCATGATTGGTAGCAGACTGTTTCTTGAATGGGCCAGAACTTTGCTCCTGGACTTCATGACTTGGTCCAACCACTGCTGAAGTTACTTTAGTTGGTATATTTTGACCAGATGTTTCAATGTGCTGTTGATCAAGAGTCATTTTTGACTGAAGGGCAGGTACTGGTGAAAGGTTCACAGTAACCTGATTTCCATTTAAGGAAATATCATTTATATTCTGTGACTTTCCTACTGTGGCTGTCATGGAGTTAAAATCTGAAGTCACATGCCTGACATCTAATGACTGCTGAAAATGAGATTTAGAATCACCATCTTCAACAGCCTGCATGGTTTCATTTGAAGTTGACTTGGAAAAATCAGAAGGTGTAACCCCACAAGCTGCTGCTGTAGCTGCTAAGATATCATCTACATTTGATAAAATATTTCTTTCATCACTGAGAAGCATTGCCTCTGGAAAACATATTGATCCAAGAGAAACAAACTGATTCTTTGAATCATGTTGATTTGTTTCACTAAAATGGCCCTTTGTTGTTAGATGTTGTTGTAATGGTTTTGAAGACTCAGAGAGGTCCATTTTCATAACTTCAGAATTTTGAGGATGGAGTTGCTGCTGAGAATGATCGCCATTGCTTTGAATAACATGACCTTCCATCTGAAGGAAAGGATGTACTATTTGTTGAGGGCTTTGAACACGCTGTGCTTGTAATGATGCCTTTACTTGACCTAAACCTGCCTGCAGTATTGACTGCTGAAGAATTTGTAAATCACAGGCAGAATCTAGAAGGACCTGTGTATTAGGAAGAGATGCCTGATGGCCATGCCCTAAAGCATTATTTGGAATTTGAATCTGAGATGGAGCATTAATTATTTGATCATGCTGTTCCTGGACCTTGGACTCATGCACCTTAAGTACAAGAGGATGCTGTTGCTTTAGGTCTTTAGTATTCAACCTTATTTGTGGAGTCTGTATTAAATTAGTTGCCTTCTTAAGATCAAGGGTAGCTGCATTATTGACTTGGCCAATTTGTTGGTTAAGTTGTGTCACTGAACCAACACTTTCTTCTTTTTTTGATGCTTGTAGAGCAACCCCAATAACTTGATCTTCAAGACGGGAATTACTTCTGATTACACTCTGAGAATATCTGTCATCTGCCTTTGACACCTTGTAAGTTGATTCTTGAGCATTAATTTCCCCGTCAGATAGCCTTTGGGTTGATGACTCAAGAGACGCTTGTGGCTGCAATACCTGTAACTCTTGCATTGGAAAACCATCTTCTTGCTTTGAAGATGTATACACATCTGAGTCAAGCTTTCTTTCAGTGTAAGATTTTGGGTTAGGGGAAGGTATGTTATTTTGTAATGTCTGACAATGAGTAGATGATGCAAAAGATGATGACTGGACAGCAGGCAAAAACTTCTGGGACTGGGGAGATGATGACTCTTGAGTCTGAACATTTTGGGAAGAATGCATAGAAATATAATTCTGGCTTGTACTAGAGTCTGGCAAATTCTGAGCCCGAGAGGCAGAAGAATAAGAAAGAGAAGGGGCTGTTAATGTTAGGGACTCCCCTGAAGCATAGCTTTCTGAAGGACTAACAACTGACAAAACTTGTGATTGAGATGAATAGCTAACCTGTGTCTGGCTAACTGGTGATAAACCCTGAGAGTGACCAGATGAGTAACTTTGAGACTGACTGACTGAGGATAGATCTCTTGTTTGAGCAGGGTAATTTTCATTTGTAACCGAAGACAATACCTCTTGCTGATTAGATGAATAACTAAGTGTCTGATTTTCAGAAGTTATAGTCTGAGATGACCCAGAAAAAGTCAGTGTTTTATACAAGGGTGGCATTTTCTCAACCTTGCTGGACCTATAAACCTGTGAATGAACAATAGATGGCACATTATGTGGCTGCACTAAACCGTAATTTTGGGACTGACTAACTGATAAAAGGCTTGGTAGCTGCGCTGTAGAATAAATTTGTGCTTGGCCCGATATTACGGAACTCTGGTTATGTAAAGGTTTGGAATAGCTTAGTGTTTGCACAGGAGGAATTATACTTTGAGGTTTAGGGGTCTTGGTTGATGTTAGTGGTTGTTCTGTAGAACAGCTTTTTACTTTTGTAGTAGGATACCCTGATGATGGAATTGCAGATGAATAAGACTGAGCAAGTTCCACTGAGACCTGGGAGGCCTTCTGTTGCAATCCGCCATTGCTCACCTGAGTGGAATCTCCAATTGGGCTACACGATAAAGATGACTGTCTGGTTGTTTCCTGAAAATTAGCTACACTTGAATTTGATAGATAACTATGTAAAGAGTGCTGTGAACCAGTCAGTTGTGCCTGAATAGACTGGGTACCTGAAGGCCGCTGATGGTGTTTAATAACACTACATTCTCGAAGAAGAGCTCTTTCAATGGAAGCAGTAGAACTAGTAAAGAGAGTTGAACTGTAGGCTTGAGGAGTCTGCTGGGCTCCCCCAAGTGCTGAAGGCAACAAACTAAATTGAGGTTGTAAAAGATGGGGTGCAGACTCTTGAGCTGAGCGGTATGTTGAAGACTGAGGTGGTATGCTGTTACTTAATGCAGAACTGCCCAGGCGCTCAAATGCCAAAGCAGTTGGAACAGTTCCCTGGGAAGTCTTGATTTGTAGCAAAGGGTCATGATGACTTAAAATTCCATTTGATGTAGTGTTAAAAGTTGAATCCTGAAGCACCAAAGGTGAGGTGGTAGCAAAGTTTCTATTGCTGAAGGTGGTAGGATGCTGATAAGCAGAGAGAGCAGATGGTGGAAGTGTTCCAGTGCTTGGCAAAGGTCCAGTAGCAAACAGCTCAGTTGCTGCTGAGGAATGCATGCCTATAAAGAAAAGGCACAAAAATTTTTATGCACTTATGTCACAATTACTTTAATGTATGTTTTCATAGTAGTGACTTGCATAGCCCTCAAACCATCAAAATGTCTTCAGACTGAAAAGCCTGACCAATTAATTCTGCATGTAAATTTTGAAAATTACATTTCAAAATAGGTAGCTTCCCCCTACCCTCTTTTTTATTTACTTATTTTACTGTGTTGCCCAGGTTAGAGCATAGTGTTGCGATCATAGTTCACTGCAGCCACAGTGTCCCAAGTAGCTGATGCATACCCCCACATACACCTGGCTAATTTTTATAGAGATGGGGTCTTGCAATGTTGCTCAGGCTATCTTGAACTCCTAGGCTCAAGTGATCCTCCTACCTCTGTCTCCCAAAGTGCTGGGATCACAGGTGCAAGCCACCATGCCTGGATTAGCTAGCTTCCTTAGAGTAAAAATGAAGTTACAAAGGCATCAGCAACTCATATCTGTAATTGTTATATAAGTCAATTTATATGTAGTTTGATAAGGTCATAGGAAAATGAAGAACCCAGTAAAAATGTTCATATCTTTAGTGATTATCCCAAAGTCCCAATAAAAATACCAATGGACAAACTAAAATGTACATAACATTAAAATAGAAAAAAACCCCACTAACTTGCCTATATCTAACATGATAAATAAATCTAAAAAAACAGTGAACTGCAGTTTCTTTTACCAAAATATATTTACTTAAAAAATCTCTTGCATTTCAAGTTTTGACTTTCTATGAACAGCTTCCCAATAACAACAGATGCATGTTTATCATGAAAAGTTAATCAGAAATTAATAAAGTACTGTCAGAAAGAGACTATTAACATTTCAGGACAGCATTTTAGCCTCATATAGCAAAAGTAAAGATGGGTATACCCTTGTGATCTGAAAGTTCTATAGAAATTTATTCTATAGAAATAAGTGCATACAGAAATATTTGTACCAGATATTCATTATAGTTATTGTTTACAGTAACTAGAAAAAACAAAAATGTCCATAAACAAGGGATCAATCAAATAATTATGACATATCATAATAATACTATTGCCACAAACATTAATTAAGGTGGATATATATGTTTTGACATAGAAGGATATCCAATAAAAATAAGTAACAAACTGTTAGTTACTCTCTAAAAAGTTAGGAACTATCACTTTCCACCTTATATACCTTTTAACTGTTTAAATGCTTTATGGTGAACCTCCATTAAATTTTATTTTTTCATTTTTCGAAAAATGGTGAAAATGATTCTCTGGCTCTTTGAAAAACATTTTCATTAAATATCCAAAAAGAATTACTACTACAAAGATAGAAAATATCTAGTGGCACTTGAAAGAATAAATAATACTTAGAAATGTTTGAAGTAATACACTGATATGAACTAGAATAGACTTTTGAGACAATATAGTTCAACTCCTTTGCTCTAACAATTAGGAAATTGGGGTTGACTGGTGATGTGATTTGCTGAGGGTCAAGTGGTATTCATGAAATTCTAATCAATTGACTCTACTGCTCTTTACCAGAGATCTCCTATTGTTCTTTTGTGTGTGTTGGGGTTGGGGGGGGAGTTGGCGAAACAAAAAGTAGACAGCAATAAAGAATTGACATTTAACTAAATGTAAGGTTACAAATAATGGATTCAGTTTTAATGGTCATTCTAAGGAAAGAACATGTTTTGTATCACATATATCAAATTATATCTAAAGAACCAATTGTAATTACATGGTGATGGACACTATCACAGTTATGCCTAGAATGAGGAAGAGGCTAGTTAGAAAAGGACAGACTATCTGAGGCTTAAAGTGGTAGTAAGGAGCTTCTATTTCTTGAAATTCTTCTATCCAATACAATGATAAAGGATCTTTCTCACTTGACTTACTTCTGCATGATTTATTAGATTAATGTAGAAGAGAGTCACAGAGGCTAGCAAATTCACCACAGTATGCCCACAGAAGATACTCTGAAATGCATCTAATGCTCATACTGTAATCTCAAACATGCCGACAGAAGATGTTTCTTATCATAATACACTAATACCTTCTTCCAGCTAATGGTGTATTTATATGTTGTGTATATTCTTGTCTCAATTTCATTTTTATTTCCCATTCATAGTTTAGGTCTAGTTTAATGTGCTCAAAAATCCACTGAATTTATTTTAAGTGGCCAAATGATAGTAAAATCACTCATGCGCTGAGTAAAAACCAAAATAAAAAACCTTCTACCTCACTAACCTGAGATTCCAAGCCCTTCTGAATGCAATTCAATTATGGGACCAGATACAAATTGCAAAAATGAATTGTTAAAAATTGAAACCTAGGCTGGGCGCTTTTGAGAGGCCGAGGCAGGCAGGTCACATGAAGTCAGGAGTTTGAGACCAGCCTGGCCAACATGGTGGAACGCTGTCTCTACTAAAAACTTAAAGATTAACCAGGCATGGTAGCGCACACTTGTAATCCCAGCTACTCAGGAGGCTGGGACACAAGAATCACTTGAACCCGAGATGCAGAGGTTGCAGTGAGCCAAGATTGTGCCACTGTACTTCAGCCTGGGCAACAGAATGAGACTCTGTCTCAAAAAACAACCTCCCCTAAAAAACCTGAAAAGTAAAAATTCACAAAAACTTTAAAAACAAACTATACAAGGGTAAAAACACTTTACAGAAATATGAAAAGATTTTTTTTTGTCATTATCCCCTTAGAAGCAGAAAAAAAATGTTGCTAAGGCATATTGAGAAAATTCTATTAGTGGAATTTACATCAGAATGTTAAAATACTATTTCCTATAGCTATCCCTTAAAAATATATCCTCAAATACACTATGACATTTCTTCTTTAAAACAAAACTCCAAACAAAAATTCCTGTCATACTACAAAAAAATAGAAATATATATATAGATAATTTTTTATAAGAAATGGTTGAAAAGTAAAATAAGAACAATGAAATAGAAAAGCACATTATAGACCTTGTAGTTGTTGCTGGAAAACGGGCACATTATAATATCAACTTGTAATGGCTCTTATTAGTGATTTAATCTATCCAATTCAGGATAACTTTATATAACACTAACAGTGAAATGAGTCCCAAGATTTTTTTTAACTATACCACCTACACACTCTGAAGTCACTAAAATAAATTTTAATATTTGCTTCTTTCAAGTAGACAAGTAATTAAATTGCCAGATATAAGCTTTATATCAGACTTTCTTTAATCATTATCTATCCCTCAATGTCAATTTATTAGTTTTCATCAGAATGCTAAAACTAAATTTCCGCCAGTAACAAATTCTTGAATTTTAACCACCTTAAAATTTTGAAATATTCCAGGTCTTGAAATTCAGTGGAAAATCAATAAGTAACAAAACTCCCAGCCACAATGATAAGGCTACCAAATGTATATTTTTCATCAGTATTTTTATAGGACTTAAAAATTCTAAAAACAAAGAATCACCTGTCTGCCAGGATGCAGCCCTGAATTGTGGTAAAAGAGTAGTTCCTGAAGCAGCAGCCTGAGCAGTTCGAGATTCAGCAGCAGACAGAAAATTCATCACTGAAGACTCTTTAGTGTTACTGCTGGCACTGTTCACACTAGTATCAAATATTCCAGAAAGACCTACATTTGAAGATAAAATATGTCCCAAAGTAAAATAAAACTATATATATATATATATGTACTTATATAAAATTATATTCCTGACTCTGAAATTTCTGCAAATTGAGGCCAAAACATTCTACAATCCTAAATGGCTTTATTTTGAAATAGTAAACACAATTTAACCAAGCATATTTATAATTTAAAATATCCAAAGATGCATGAAAGAAGATCTTTTAATTCATTAATTATATAAATATTCCCTGTTGGTAAAAAACAAAGCTTTGGCTGGGTGCGGTGGCTCACGCCTGTAATCCCAGCACTTGGAGAGGCTGAGGTGGGTGGATCACAAGGTCAGGAATTCGAAACCAGCCTGGCCAAGATGGTGAACCCTGTCTCTATCAAAAAATACAAAAATTAGCCAGGTGTGGGTAGGGCAACTACAGTCCCAGCTACTCAGGAGGCTGAAGCAGGAGAATCACTTGAACCCAAGAGGCAGAGGTTGCAGTGAGCTGAGATCATTCCACTGCACTCCAGACTGGGCAACAGAGCGAGACTCCATCTCAAAAACAAAACAAAACAAAACAAAACAAAAGCTTTTACTCTCATTTTCATTTTAACATTTCCCATGACATAATTATGTCCTACACATTCAGAACCCAACACATGAAAAT
The DNA here is from genome assembly GCF_009761245.1 of Sapajus apella. Taxonomy (NCBI): domain Eukaryota; kingdom Metazoa; phylum Chordata; class Mammalia; order Primates; family Cebidae; genus Sapajus; species Sapajus apella. The sequence goes on from NW_022436954.1 coordinate 29,711,800, forward strand.
TGGTTTTTCTTCTTATTCACTAAATGTACCCAGATCATAATGTATTTCACAAGAGAATTGTTACCAGTAGGTTGAGGTGTGGGAGCATATCCAGGAAGCTGGTGAGAGGCTGCAAAACTCTGTCGCTGAAGGAGATCTGTTTCAGAGTGTGAGGGATGTCCTTCTTCATAGCTTAAACTAGAGAACATTGAAAATCAGTGTGACCAAAATACATAGTCCAAACCATGTGATAAAAAAACTTCTAGAAGAACAACTATAAAAATACCAACCTCCTGACCTATAGATCAGTGTTGGATCAAACACAGTCTGACAATACTGTCACAATGGAGAAAATATATTTAAGATGCATTGGGAAGAAAAATAATACACAGTATTTTCCTTAATTCAACTCTAACTCAAGCAAGAGTCTTTTTACTTGGAGAGGGATCGTGGTACAGCAGAAAAAGCAATATCCTGGACAACACAGAGCTGAATTCATTGTCCAGGCTCTACTTCTGGCCTACAGTGTAATTTAAATAAGTGACTCAATTATTGTTGGACTACTTTCATCTGTATAAAAAAAGGATCAGATGAGGCTAGGTGTGGTGGCTGACGCCTGTAATTCCAGCACTTTGGGAGGCCAAGGCGGGTAGATCACAAGGTCAGGAGTCCAAGACCAGCCTGGCCAAGATGGTGAAACTCCATCTCTACTAAAAATATAAAAATCAGCTGCCTGTAATTCCAGCTACTCAGGAGACTGAGGCAGGAGAATTGCTCGAACCCAGTAAGCGGAAGTTGCAGTGAACCAAGATCACACGACTACACTCCAGCCTAGTGACAGAACGAGACTCCGTCTCAAAAAAAAAAAAAAATAAAAAAAACCAAAAAAAAGGACCAGATGAAAAAAACTCCACAACCTTTCTAATTCTAATTTCCTATGGAATAACAGATAATTCAAATAAAATAATTAATATTCTTTCTCAATAACTCATTGAGAAAATTTCAAGCTCAAACATTTGGAGTAGTCCAAAACAAGATTTCCCCCCCATCTCCTTGAAAAGGAAAGGCCATGTTTTTATTTTGAATATTTTAAACCCATAGGAAAAAACCAAAAGTACAATGAACACCCATATACCTGTCCCTTAAGATTCAACAACTATTAAGATTTTGTAACATCATTTATTTTTCTCTATACCCACATACCCACTTTTCTTTTTTTGCTAAACAACTTGAAAATAACTTGGAGATATCATCAGTTGCATCTCATTATTTAACTAGATATTATTATTAGACTTAAACACATTTAGCATTAGTTCAATAACCATGTAATATATAGGGCATATTCCAGTTTTCCCAATTGTTGCCAAATGTCTAAAAGTTTTAAGCTCTTTTTAACTAGGATCCAATCAAAATTCAATAATTTCATTTGGTTATGTCTCTAACTTAGTATCAGTGCCTTCACCCAACCCCTAATCTCAAATTCCTTGACTTTTTGAAGAATCCAGGACAGCTAAATCATAAGATATCCCAAATTCTAGATTTTTTTTTTAAGAGACAGAGTCTCTGTCAACCAGGCTGCAGTGCAGCGCAGGATTATAGCTCATTGTACCTCCAACTTCTGGAATAAAGCAATCATCCTGCCTCAGCCTCCAGAGTAGCTGGAACTACAGGCATGAGCCACCATACCTGGCCTACTGTATACTACTTATTGTATCACATGAGGAGGCACACAATGTCAGTCTGTCTCATTACTGATGATCCTGAGCTTGAAGTGGTTAAGGTAGTGTATCCTTATTAACATCAGCAACATAGCCAGCCAGGTGTGGTGGCTCATGCCTGTAATCCAAGAACTTTGGGAGGCTGAGGCGGGCAGATCACTTGATGTCAGAAGTTCAAGACCAGCCTGGCCAACATGGCAAAACCCTGCCTCTACTAAAAATACAAAAATTAGCTGGGCGTGGTGGCACAGGCCTGTAATTCCAGCTACTCTGGAGGCTGAGGCACAAGAATCGCTTGAACCCAGGGGGCAGAGGTTGCAGTGAACTGAGATTGCACCACTGCACTCCAGCCTGGGTGACAGAGCGAGACTCTGTCTCTAAAAAAATAAAAAAATCAGCACTGTATCAACATTCCAGCAGTTTTACATCTTTGCCAATACTTGATCTTTTCAGTGTTCTTAATTTTAGCCATTCTAAGTAGGTTCAGTGGAGTCCCACTGTGGCTTAATATGCATTTCTTTGATAACATATGAGGAGGTGCATCTTTCCCTATGCTTGTAAGGCTATTCTTTTAGCTTCTCTTGTGAAGTTTATTCAAATCTTTAGCCCTTTTAAAAGATCTAGGTTGTCAGGCCAGGCACAGTGGCTCACACCTATAATCCCAGCACTTTGGAAGGCCGAGGCAGGTGGATCACGAGCTCAGGAGATTGAGACCATACTGGCTAACAAGGTAAAACTCTGTCTCTACTAAAAATACAAAAAATTAGCCGGGCGTGGTGGCAGAAGCATGTAGTCCCAGCTACTTGGGAGGCTGAAACAGGAGAATCACTTGAACCCAGGAGGCAGAGGTTGTAGTGAGCCGAGATCATGCCACACGGTACTCTAGCCTGGACAACAAAGCGAGGCTCTGTCTTAAAAAAAAAAAAAAAAAAGATCTAGGTTGTCATCAATTTCATTACTGGATATATATCCAAAAGGAAACAAGTCATTCTACCAAAAAGACATTTACTTGCATGTTCATTGCAGCATTATTCACAATAGCAAAGACATAGAATCATGCCCACCGCAGTTGACTGGATAAAGAAAATGTGGTGGGCCGGGCGCGGTGGCTCAAGCCTGTAATCCCAGCACTTTGGGAGGCCGAGGCGGGTGGATCACGAGGTCAAGAGATCGAGACCATCCTGGTCAACATGGTGAAACCCCGTCTCTACTAAAACTACAAAAAAATTAGCTGGGCATTGTGGCGCGTGTCTGTAATCCCAGCTACTCAGGAGGCTGAGGCAGGAGAATTGCCTGAACCCAGGAGGCGGAGGTTGCGGTGAGCCGAGATCGTGCCATTGCACTCCAGCCTGGGTAACAAGAGCGAAACTCCGTCTCAAAAAAAAAAAAAAAAAGAAAATGTGGTACACAAACATCTTAGAATACCACACAACCATTAAAAAAACAAAATCATGTCCTTTGCAGCAATATGGATGCTGCTGGAGGCTGTAAACCTAATCAAATTAATGCAGGAACAGAAAACCAAATACCACATGTTCTCACTAATTAGTGGGAGCTAAACACTGGGTACTCAGACATAAAGATGGCGAAACAAAAACCAAAAAAACTGGGGCTACTGCAGGAGGGAAGAAGGGGGATAAGGATTGGAAAACTAACCGTCAGGTACTATGCTAAGTACCCAGGTGACAGGATCTTTTGTATTCCAAACTTCAGCATCATCCAGTATACCCAGCTAACAAACCTGCACATGTACTCTTGAATCTAAAATAAAAGTTGAAAATAAAAACCAAACCTGATTGTTTCCCTTCCTTACATATCCTGGATCTACATTCATTGTCAAATATGTATATTGGTAGTATTTTCTCCCAGTCTATTGGCTTGTCTTTTCATTCTCTTTCATTTTCCAGTGTCTTTATTTATTTGTTCCTTTTTTTTTTGTTTATTTGTTTTTTTTTTTTTGTTGAGACAAGATCTCACTCTGGTTGCCCAACCTGGAGTGCAGTGGCATGATCACGGCTCACTGTAGCCTCAACATCCCGGGTTCAGGTGATTCTCTCACCTCAGCCTCTTAAGTAGCTGGGACTATAGACATGTGCCGCCACCACTGGTGAACTTTTTGTAGAGACAAGGTTTGTCCATGTTGCCCAGGCTGGTCTGGAACTCCTGGACTCAAGCAAGCAATCTGCCCACCTTGGCCTCCCAAAGTGCTGGGATTACAGGTGTGAGCCACCACATCCAGCCTCCTGTGTCTTTAAATAATGAGGTTTTAATTTTGCTCATTGTGAATTATCAATATTTTTTGTTTTATAGTTAGTGCTTTTGGTGTCCTAAGAAATCTTCACCAACCCAAAGTCACTAATATACCGTATTTTCTTTTGTAAGTTTTAATTTTTTTGCTTTTATGTTTAGGTCTATGACTAATTTTGAGATGTGTCTGCGTGCATGGTGTGGTAAAGTTCAAGGTTCAAATTTTAAATATTTTTGCTTTTTAAAAATTAGGTATAATTTGCACAGGTAGAATTCACCTTTTCTTTTTTCCTTCTTTTTTTCATTGTATTTTTTTTTTTTTTTTTTTTTTTAATTGAGACGGAGTCTTGCTCTGTCGCTCAGACTGGAGTGCAGTGGCGTAATCTTGGCTCACTGCAACCTCTGCCTCCCGGGTTCAAGCAATTCTTCTGCTTCTGCCTCCTGAGTAGCTAGGACAACAGGTGTGCGCCACCACACCTGGCTAATTTTGTTATTTTTAGTAGAGACGGGGTTTCACCATATTGGCTAGGCTGGTCTCTAATTCTTGACGTCATGATCCACCTGCCTCGGCCTTCCAAAGTGCTAGGATTACAGGTATGAGGCACTGCAATTGGCCAGAATTCACCTTTTCTAGTGCTTTTTTTTTTTTTTTTTTTGAGACAGAGTCTCACTCTGTCTGTCACTCAGGCTGGAGTGCAGTAGCATGATCTCGGCTTACTGCAATCTCCACCTCCTGGGTTCAAGTGATTCTCCTGCCTCAGCCTCCCAAGTAGCTGGGACTACAGGCTTACACCATCACATCCAGCTAATTTTTAGTATTTTAGTAGAGACAGGGTTTCACCACGTTGTCCAGGATGGTCTTGAACTCCTAACCTCGTGATTTGCCCACCTTGACCTCCCAAAGTGCTGGGATTACAGCCGTGAGCACCCAGTCTTTTTTTTTGAGATGGAGTCTCACTCTGTCACCCAAGCTGTAATGTAGTGGTGGCAATCTCAGCTCACCGTAAGCTCCGCCTGCTAGGTACAAGCAATTCTCCTGTAATCCCAAGTAGCTGGGATTACAGGCGCATACCACTGAGCTCAGCTAACTTCTTTTGTATTTTTAGTTAGAGATGGGGTTTTGCCATGTTGGCCAGGCTGGTCTTGAACTCCTGACCTCGAGTGATCTACCTACCTTGGCCTCCCAAAGTGCGGGGATTATAGGCATGAGCCACCATGCCCGGCCCTCTAGTGTGTGTTTTGTTACCTGCATAAACACCACCAAAATCAATGGAGAGAACATCTTCATCACCACAAGATTCCCCCTGCCTCTCTATAGTGAACCCATCCTACCATCAAGACCCCAGATCTATTTTCTGCCTCTGTGATTTTGCCTTTTCCAAAATGCCATATAAATTGAATCATTTAATATGTAGTCTTTGTATCTGGCTTTTTACTTAGTGTAACTCCTCTGAGATTCATCTATGTTGTTATTTCTATCAGTGATTCATTCCTTTTTATTGCTGAGCAGTATTCCATTGCATGGATATACCACAGGTTGGTTCGTTTTTTTAAACCTCCTTACCAGTTGAGAGACATTGGGGCAATCATGACTATAGCTGCTATACACATGTGCGTAAGTTTTTGTGTGAACGTAAGCTTTATAGGAAGATGGCTGAGTTATACAGTAGCAGATGTTTAACTCTGATAAACCGCATGTTTTCCAGAATGGCTGTAACATTTTAGATTCCCCCCAGTAATGTATGACTAGTGATCCTGCCTCCATGTGGGCCTTAGGTATTGTTAGTTTGTAAGTTCTTTTTTTTTTTTTTTTTTTTAATTAGCCATTCTAATTGATGTGCAATATCTCACCATCTGCCATGTAGAAATCTTTAGTAAAAGTATCTACTGAAATCTTTTGCCCATTTTTATTGGGTTGTTTTCTATTATTGAGTTTTGAGAGTTGCTTATATATTCTGGAGCAAGTTCTTGGCCAGAGGTTTTGCAAATATTTTCTCCCACCCAGTAACTTTCATTTCATAACAGTATCTTTGGAAGGGCAAAAGTTCTAAATTTTGATCAGTTTTTATCTATTGTACTTTTGGTGTTGGACCTAAGAAATCTTTGCCTAATTTTTTTTTTTTGAGGCGGAGTTTCACTCATGTTACCCAGGCTGGAGTGCAATGGCACGATCTTGGCTCACCGCAGCCTCCGCCTCCTGGGTTCAGGCAATTCTCCTGCCTCAGCCTCCTGAGTAGCTGGGATTACAGGCATGCACCACCATGCCCAGCTAATTTTTTGTAGTTTTAGTAGAGACGGGGTTTCACCATGTTGACCAGGATGGTCTCGATCTCTTGACCTCGTGATCCACCCGCCTCGGCCTCCCAAAGTGCTGGGATTACAGGCTTGAGCCACCGCGCCCGGCCTAATCTTTGCCTAATTTAAGATCTTAAAGATTTTCTGTTGTGTTTTCTTCTGGAAGTTTTATAGTATCAACTTTTCCATTTAGGGCTATAATCTATTTGGAGTTAATCAATAAACCATATATTTGGGGTTCTATTTCTTGACTATAGTGTTACATTTACCAATATCTGTTCATATAAATCGATCTACAAATAATTATATTTTTATACGAGTGTATTTCTAGGGTCTTCAATTCAGTAATGCAAATCTCCCAAATTTGTTCTTTTTCAAAATTGTTTTGCTGTGCTAAGTATTTTCACATACATATGAGTTAGCTTGTCAATTTCTACAACAACAAAAAAACTGCATTGAATCTAAACATCAATTTGTGAGAAATTGCCATCTTAAAAGTACGGAATCTTTTAAGCCACGAATATGGTATAGCTATCTGTTTCTGTTCTTTATCTCAACAATCTTTTGTAGTGTTTGGTGTATAATTCTTACATGTATTTTCTTAAATTTATCCCTAAGTAGCTTTTACTATTATGTTCTAAATGTTTTTTGTAAAAATAACAAATTTGGAATACAATTCTCATACCATAAAGGTCACCCTTTTAAAGTATGCTAATGAGTGGTTTTTAGAATATTTAGACTTCTACAACAGTCAGAATCTAATTTTAGAATATTTTAACCACACCCCAAATAAACGTGTATCTATGAGCAACTGGTCCCATTTCCCTCCTCTCCTCAACCCCTGACAATCACTGATCTACCTTCTGTCTCCATGGATTTGCCTATTCAAAACAGTTCATAAAAACAGAATCATACTACATGTGGCCTTTTATGACTAGCTTCTTTCACTCAGTATGTTTTCAAGGTTCACCCCGGTTACAACATGGATATATCAGTACCTCATTCCTTTTTAGGGCTGAATATTCCATTGTATAGACCTACCACATTTTGTTTATCCCTTCATCAGCTAATGAACATTTAGGTTGCTTCTACTTATGACAATACTATGAATATGCATATACAAGTTTTTGCGTAGATGTATATTTTAATTTCTCTTGGGTATATATACCCAGGAGTGAAATTGCTGAGTCAAATGACAACTCCATGTTTACCATTTTGAGAAATGGCCAAACTGTTTTCCAAAGTAGCTGTACCATTTTACATTTCCACCACCAGCGTATAAGTTATAATTTCTCAACATCCTCACCAATATTTATTATCTGTATTTCTCATTATCTATAATAGACATCCTAATAGGTGTGGAGTGGTTCTGATTTGCATTTACCTCATGATGACTAATAACGTAGAGCATCTTTGCATGTGCTTACTGACTGACCACTTGCATCTTCTTTGGACAAGTGTCTGTTCACATGCTTTGCTCATATTTTAACTGGGTTATCTATCTTTTTATTATTAAAGTATAAGAGTTCTTTAAATATGCTGGGTACAAGTCCTTGATAAATCTATGATTTTTAACACTGTTTTCCATTAATTGGTTATCTTTTTACTTTCTGATGGTATCATGTACAGCATAAAAATTTTTAATTTTGAAGTCCAATTTATTTTTTCTTCTATTACTCATGCTTTTGATAGCTTATCTAAGAAATAATTCATAATCCAAAGTCATGAAGAATTATGTCCATGTTTTCTCTAAAAGTTTTTTAGTTTTAGCTTTTACATTTAGGACTGTTGATCCATTTCAAATTAATTATTTCCTTTGGTGTGAGGTAGGAGTCCACCTTAATTCTTCTGCTACTCAAATTATAATGTGAAATCCCTTAATACAAAAACCCAATGCCCGTTATTTTCAAAATACTCTTATGATTGTATACGATTTTCAAATTATCATAGCAATCATTCTCTATATTAAAACAGGCTACACGTGTATTTCCTTACTCTGGCTGACACAGCCCAGAAGCAATGATACTCCAGTAGCAGAAAACATACCTAGTATCCAGATTGGTTTCTCATACCATTCTCCAAGAAAAACGAACCAGGGTTCCTTGGAGAAATGGCTGATTCTAGTACTGGGGCAGGAAATTACAAGATGAGTCAGGAGCATCTTATAGTACCAGAAAGTAAGAAAGTGCTGAAAAGAAAGGGGGCAGGGAGGGAGGGAAAAAAAATAGAGAAATGACTTTTATGTCAAAGGAACACACAAGCTAATTGAAAGAGTTCCCAATGACCAAAGCAGGAACATTTTGAGCAACAAAATAGTACTGGATTGTAACCCAATGTATAAAATATATATCCATAGGTCCATACTGATAATTGAATGATTGAATAAGTAGAGAGGAAGAGACAAATCTCCCTTGATGGATTCCCAATAATTTATGTAGATTCTCTACCCTGAAGGAGGGAGACCATAACTCCCCACTCAGGTGTGGACTGCACACAATGACACCTTTCCAAAGAGTATAGTATTCAAAAAGGGGAAAAAAAGAGTAACTTTACAATGTAGAAACCTGACAAGTAAGTATCAAACAGGTGATAAAGGCCTATATCAGTAGTGATAAATCATGTTGATAGTTATGTACCACTGATATGGTGTGATGCAAGTGACACTTTACCCCTGTGGTCTCCCTCCCCAAAACTGATAACACCAGTCTAATCACAAAAAGAAAAAACATTAGGCAAATTCCAAAAGAGGGGCATCCTACAAAATACTTGTCCAGTACTTCTGAAAATTGTGAAGGTCATCAAAAGCCAAGTAAAAGGAGGCTAAGGCAGGAGGATTGTTTGACACCAGACTGAGCAACATAGCAATACTTAGTCTCTAAAAAACTTTTAAAAATTTGCCAGGCATGGTGATGCTTGCCTGTAGTCCCAGCTACACATTTCAGCCCAGAAGTTAATGGGTGATCATGCCAATGAACTCTAGCCTGGATGGCAGCACAAGACTCTGTCTCTTAAAGAAAAACAAAAACAAACACACAAAAAATCCAACAACAAAAACAACAAAGTTGGAGAAACTGTCACAGACAAGAGGAGACAGAAAAAGACATTAAGTAAATCTACGGAAATCTGAATAAACCATAGGCTTTAGTTAATAATAATATATTAATATTGGTTCATTAAGAGTAACAAATGTCCCATACCAATGTAAGATGGTAATAATACAGAAAACTAGGTGAGGAGTTGTATGGGAGCTCTATACTATGTTCCTGATTTTTCTGTAAATCTAAAACAGTTCTCAAAAATTTAGTCTACAATTTAAAAAAATATAAGCCATGCTAAATCTAAACACAGCTTTCTGAGAGTTAGAATAATTACTGATCTAATTAATAAATATCAGGGGTTTTCAGGGGGAAGAGGATGTTCCTTATAAATCTTTGCTAACTCCAATCACTTTTTGAACAGGCAAGGAATTATCATAACTAACTCGTTTCCTTGCCTCTGCTTTTGCCCCTCCTTCCCCTCATCCTCAGCCTGAGTTGTTCTCTGAAAAAGGTAAAGTCAAATCATGAAAAACTTTCCAGTGGCTTCCCACCTCACAAGTAAAAGCCACAACTTCTCATAAAGTTCTCAAGGCACTGCATGATCTAGTTGCGGCTCCCTTATACCTCTGACTTTTAGCTCCTATTTTTTACTTCAGCCACATAGGTCTCTTGCCTCATCCCTCAAACTCACAAGGCTGGTTCACTTCCTTATTTCCCTTTAGGTCTCTGCTTAAATTTCACCTCACCTGTGCTGTTAAAGCTATTCTCTTTTATAATAAAAGGCCTTTCCCTGTTTTTAGCAGAAGTTCAAGTTCTCTCATGACATAATTTAGTTAGCATGGAAAGAGGGTCATAATATAGTGTTAAGGGAAAAAAGCAAGTTGCTACATATTATATCCTTTATATCTTAAATAAATAAAGAAGTGAGACAGCTGGGCATGGTGGCTCATGCCTATAATCCCAGCACTCTGGGAGGGAGGCCAAGGTGGGCAGATCGCTTGAGGTCAGGAGTTCAAGACCAGCCTGACCAACATGGAGAAACCCCACCTCTCCTAAAAATACAAATTAGCCAGGCATGATGGTGCATGCCTGTAATCCCAGCTACTCGGGAGGCCGAGGCAGGAGAATTGCTTGAACCTAGGAAGCGGAGGTTGTGGTGAGATGAGATTGCGCCATTGCACCCCAGCCTGGGCAACAAGAGCAAAACTCCATGTCAAAAAAAACAAAATCATATTCATCCAACCTTAGTGATGATTGGTAATTTTTCATGAACTGCATAACACTATCAAATATGAAGGTGGTTTCTAGATAAGCCTTGCTGACATGCATGTATTCAATCTCTTATGGTTGGCCCATCTCCATATACCATATAATAATGTTTCTAAAAAATCTGTATGCTTTATGGTTTTAAAATCAATTTCAGAAGGTATTAAACCTGATAATCTAGGCCGGGCGCGGTGGCTCAAGCCTGTAATCCCAGCACTTTGGGAGGCCGAGACGGGTGGATCACGAGGTCAAGAGATCGAGACCATCCTGGTCAACATGGTGAAACCCCGTCTCTACTAAAACTACAAAAAATTAGCTGGGCATGGTGGTGCATGCCTGTAATCCCAGCTACTCAGGAGGCTGAGGCAGGAGAATTGCCTGAACCCAGGAGGCGGAGGTTGCGGTGAGCCGAGATCGTGCCATTGCACTCCAGCCTGGGTAACATGAGTGAAACTCCGTCTCAAAAAAAAATAAAAATAAAAATAAAAATAAAAATAAAAATAAATAAATAAACCTGATAATCTGATAGTCACTGGTCTGTTGAGATTGTTTATTTTTTAAATGAAAGCCAGAATTTCTTTTTTATAATCCTAAATGGGAAAACATGCCTCAAAACACGATCTTGATTTCTAATTCCTACGTTTGGAGCCGTATAGACTCTTTTTTAAATATATGTACATTTACATAAGATAGGACCTACTGTGGCCCAGCATAGCCCTTTTAATCCCCAAACCCTGGATAGGCGTGGTAGGGAAAGAAACAGGAAACTTTTACCATCACCCTACATACTCCAAGTATTACCTCAGCTAAATCCTAGAGACAAATGAACCAAATCTCAATCTTCATGTTCCCGGCCTAGCATAAAACAAATCTTCCATCTCCTCCCCACACGCTCATGTGTAAGGTATGAAACTGAGGACAAGGAGGGTTAGAATTTTGGAAAGGGAAATATCTTCTTTCAACCACTAATAATTTCCTCAAAAAAACAAAACAGCCAGGTGCAATGGCTCACACCTATAATCCCAGCACTTTGGGAGGCCAAGGCTGGAGGATTGTTTGAGGCCAGGAATTCAAGATCAGCCTGGGCAACATAGTGAGACCCCATCTCTACAAAAAATAATTAGCTGGGCATAGTGGCACCTGTAGTCCCAGCTACTCAGGGGGCTAAGGTAGGAGGATTGCTTGAGCCCAGCAGGTCAAGGCTGCAGTGAGCCATGATCAGGCCACTGCACTTCAGTTTGGGCAAAAGAGCAAGACTATCTCAAAAGCAAAACAAAACAAAAACAAAAAAATTTAAAACCAACAAAGATTAGTTATTTGGTTACCACTTTAAACTGTTTAAGTGTGACAGGTTTTTAGTCAACTTGACTATAACAAATAAAATTAATTTCTAAAGCAGATATAGCTGAGGCAAAAAAATCATCTAAAATGTCCACTCATGCAGTGCAGATGTTATAAGATTGTAAGATAAAATGCTTTTAAATATATTATTGAGACTATGCTCTTATGATTTATATCCAGATATTAATAACACATACACCTACTCTTTGGATAGCCTACATTTATGTCTATGATGCTTAAGAAATAAAACACATTTCAGGTTTAAAAATCAATTAGCAAAACTTTCATGAAATATGTTAAATCTGAGAAAACAAGCCAGTACTTGCACACAAGTAATAAGTTACTTAAGCACTGAATAAATGATTTTGCCTTAAGTAGTCATATCACTTTGTTCTTTTTGTGTTGAATAATTTTGCCACTAATACCTAGAATATAATAAAAATAGAATTCTCTTTAAGCTTTGAAATGCTTTAGATATATCAACTTTTCATAGTTGAGAAAAATAAACACTCTGGATTTGAAGTTAGGAGCCACAAATTCCAGTCCTGATTCTGCAAATAAATGCTACAAGACTTTGACCAAAGTACATAATCTTGTAGAATACTCATTTTCCTACTTATAAAGCCTAATGTTCTTTGTAGTTCTAATATTCTCAGTTAAGATGAACATTTTTACTTCATTTAGCACACAGTATTCTTTGGTATAAAATCTGAACAGAAATAAACACTTAAGTCCACTGAATTAACTCTGCATGGAACTCTACCATATACCTATCCCATTCATAACTAAATGCCAAATATTTTTAAATCTTCATTTTGTTTTAGCTAATCCACAGTTTGATAATTTAAAAGCAAAAACATGTAGCCTAAGAATAATCAGCTCTTGTTAAGAAATTATTTATCATGAATTTGAAAAAATAAACTAGGGAACTTTGAAACAACTGTGTAACAGCTGTACAAGGGCACAGGCTCCACAAACAGGCTACAGGATTCAAATACAGTTCTACATAAAGTGTGTGACTTACAGGCTGGCCACATAGACAATTAGTTAGACTTAACCAAGTCTCCATTTCCTCAATAGTAAAATATGGGTAATAGTAACACCTACCCTCATCAGGTTGTTGTGGGAGTAAACAATAAAGCACAAACGGTCAGCAGCAACTAGCATAGTCCAGCACTTGGCGCATAATGAATGCTGTATCAATGCTGTTATTGTTGCACCTAAAGGTAAGGTCTGCATTCATACAACTGACATTTATTGACTACCAAGTGTCATGCTAGGGACTAGAGAAACAAAACAAGTAAATAAATGTATACAATCTGGGAAGACTTCCTCTAGGACATGACAACTGAATATTGAAAAGGAGAAATTATCCAAAGAAGGAAAAAAGAAAAGAAGGTTCCAAGAAGATAAAATTCCATATACAAAGACCTAGAAATATCCCCAAGATGGCACATTAGAACTGTATGTAGTAATTCAGCATGGTTATATCGGAGAATAGGAATATGAAGTAGACAGGAACCAAACTATGGAATATTATATACCAAATAAGGATCTCACATTTTATCTTCAAGGAAATCAACAGCCTCCCAAGAATTTTAGTTAGACTTAAATTTATAGTTTTTTGAGACAGGGTCTTGCTCTGTTGCCCAGGCTAGAGTGCAGTGGTGTGATCACAGCTCACTCTAGGCACGACTTTCCAGGCTCAAGCAATCCTCCCTCATCAGCCTCCTCAGTAGCTGGAATCACAGACATGTGACACTATGCCTGGCCAGTTTTTAAATTATCTTTTTATAGAGACAAGCTCTCCCTATGTTGCCCAGGCTGATCTTGAACTCCTGGGCTCAAGCAATTCTTCCATCTCTGCCTCCTTAATGTGCAGGGATTACAGGTGTGGGCCACCCGACCTTGTATAAAGAATGGTTTGTAACCAGGTGTCCTCATCAACATCACCTGGTTAGTTTTTTTCAAACTATATACATCCAGATCTCCCTTTCAGAAATTATTGATGAGTAGTTCTGACACGTGACATGGGACCCTACAAGTTTACTCTGAAAAGTTCAAGAGAATCACTATCTTAGATAATCTGATAAATACTGTGTGGAACAGAGGAAACCTTAATTAAAGACAGAAGGCCAAGATTCTACGGCAGAAATCCAGGTAAGAACTCATGAGGACAAAACAGTGGCAATAGCTAGATACTTAAGAATTCTTTAAAAATACAATTGAGAAGACTTGTGGGGAAGACAGAGAAATCATGAATGATACTGAGACACCCACAAGGCTGAACAAATGCAGACAGTTTCAATTTTGAAAGCACTGAGCTTGAAGTGTTCAAGAGATACATTGTGAGAAATAATAAACGGGCTAATGAATATTCCTACTTAGGACTCAGAAGAGAAATGTGAGTTGGAAATAAAAAATTGGGGATCATTACAAAATGAGTGTTTTTTAAAGTCGTGGAAGTGAAAGAAAATGTCTAAGAGCAACTCCTATAGGGATACTGCTTTACACATATGACCAATAATACTGATTCCCATTTCTCAATGTTATTTATCTGGAATTCAAAATTCCTGCAACTCAACTGAAGTACCACTCTTCTCTCTTCCACTTAAGATATCACAGAAATATATCACTAACAATACTATTATAGGATGTATTAGTCCATTTTCACATTGCTATAAAGAATGAACTGCAACTAGCTAATTTATAAAAATAAGAAGTTTAATTGACTCACAGTTCGGCATGGCTGGAGAGGCCTCAGGAAACTTACAATCATGGCAGAAGGTGGAGGGGAAGCAAGGCATGTCTTCACGAGGTGGCAGGAGAGAGAACAGCATGGTGGAAACCCCTATGAGCCAGTCACCTTCCCTGAGGTCTCCCTTGACATGTGGGGATTGCAATTTGAGATGAGATTTGGGTCGGGACACAGAGCCAAACCATATCATTTGGGAGGGTCCCTTGCCCCTCCCAAACCTCATGTCCTTTTCACATTTCAAAACCAATCATGCCTTCCCAGCAGTCCCCCAGAGTCTTAACTCATTGCAGCATTAACTCAAAAGTCCAAGTCCACAGTCTCATCTAAGACAAGGTTAAGTCCCTTCCACCTATGAGCCTGTAAAATCAAAGCAAGTTAGTTGCTTCCAAGATACAATGGGGGTACAGGCATTGGGTAAATGCTTCCATTCCAAATAGGAGAAATGCACCAAAACAAAGGTGCCAGGGCCCCCATGCAGGTCTGTAACCCAGTCATTAAATTTTAAAGCTCCAAAATTTCCCTTGTCTCTATGTCTCACATCCAGGGCACACTGATGCAAGGGGTGGGGAGGCTCCCACAGCCGTGGGCAGCTTCACCCCTGTGGCTCTGCAAGATATAGCCACTGCAGCTTTCATGGGTTGGCATCGAGTGTCTGTGGATTTTCCAAGTGTGTGTTGCAAGCTTTCAGTGGATCTACCTTTCTGGGGTCTAGAGGACTGTGGCCCTCTTCTCACAGTGTCCCAATGGGAAGTCTATGTTGGGGCTCCAACCCTACATTTCTCTTCTGCACTACCCTAGCAGAGGTTCTCATCATGAGGGTTCTGCCCCTGCAACAGACTTCTGCCTGGACATCCAGGCATTTCCATATATCCTCTGAAATCTAGGTGGAGGTTCCCAAACATAACTCTTGTCTTCTGCACACCTGCACGCCCAACAACATGTGGAAGCTGCCAATGCTTGGGCTTGTACCCTCTGAAGCAATGACCCGAGCTGTACCTTGGCTTCTTTTAGCCATGGCTGGAGCTGGAGCAGCTGGGACACACAGTGCCCTGTCCTGAGGCTGCACAGAGCAGCAGACAAGTCCTACGAAACCATTTTTCCCTCCTAGGCCTCCAGGCTTGTGATCAGAGGGGCACTGTGAAGGTCTCTGAAATGTCCTGGAGACATTTCCCTCATTGTCTTGGCTATTAACATTCACCACCGCTGGGCGAGGTGGCTCAAGCCTGTAATCCCAGCACTTTGGGAGACCAAGGCGGGTGGATCACGAGGTCAAGAGATCGAGACCATCCTAGTCAACAAGGTGAAACCTCATCTCTACTAAAAATACAAAAATTAGCTGGGCATGATGGTGCGTGCCTGTAGTCCCAGCTACTCGGGAGGCTGAGGCGGAAGAATTGCTTGAACCCAGGAGGCGGAGGTTGCGGTGAGCCGAGATCGTGCCATTGCACTCCAGTCTGGGCAACAACAGCGAAACTCTGTCTCAAAAAAAAAAAAAAAAAAAATTCACCACCTCGTTAGTCATACAAATTTGTGTAGCTGGGTTGAATTTCTCCCTAGAAAATGAGTTTTTCTTTTCTACCACATAGGCTGCAAATTTTCCAAACTTTATGCTCTGCTTCCCTTTTAAATAAAAGTTCCAATTTCAGAAAATATTTGTGAATGCAATGACTGAACACTTACAGGATTAGCCAGGTCACATCTTGAATGTTTTGCTGCTTAGAAATTTCTTCTGCCAGATACCCTAAATCATTTCTCTCAAGTTTAAAGTTCTACAGATCTTTAGGGCAGGCCAAAATGCTGCCAGTCTCTTTGCTAAAGTATAGCAATAATGACCTTTGCTCCAGTTCCCAATAAGTTCCTCATCTCCATCTGAGACCACCTCAGCCTGGACTTCATTGTCCTTATCACTATCTGCATTTTGGTCAAAAGCATTCAACAAATCTCTAGGAAGTTCCAAACTTTCCCAAATCTTCCTGTCTTCTTCTGAGCCCTCCAAACTGTTCCAACGTGTGCCCATTACCCAGTTCCAAAGTCACTTCCACATTTTCAAGTTTTCTTTATAGCACTGCCCTACTCTCAGTATCAATTGTCTATATTAGTGCATTTTCATACTGCTATAAAGAATGACCCAAGACTGGGTAATTTGTAAAGGAAAGAAGTTTAATTGACTCAAGCCCAAGCATTGGTGGCTTCCATGTGTTGCTGGGCCTCTCAGCATGGCTGAAGAGGCCTCAGGGAACTTACAATCATGGCAGAAGAAGAAGGGGAAGCATGTCTTCACAAGGCAGCAGTAGAGAAAGAGCAAGCACAGGGGAAACTGTCACTTTTAAACCATTAGATCTCAGGAGAACTCTCTCACTACTATGAGAACAGCATGGGGAACCCTGCCCCCATGAGCCAATCACCTCCTACAAGGTCCCTCCCTCAACATATGGGGATTACCATTTGGGATGAGATTTGGGTGGGGCCACAGAGACAAATCATATCATAGGGATCAACTCTATCTTATTTAAAGACAATGAGTAATCATTCGTAACTTGGTACTTTTTAATTTTTTTATTTCTAAAAACATAGGATACATGTGCAGAACATACAGGTTTGTTACATAGGTATACATATGCCATGGTGGTTTGCTGCACCTACTGACAGGTTGTCCAAGTTCCCTCCCCTCACCCTCCACCCCCCAACAGGCCCTGGTGTGTGCTGTTCCTCCTCTCTCTGTGTCCATGTCATAACTTGTTCCTCTCTCTGTGTCCATGTCACAAAATCAATTACCTGAGATGCAGATTTAAGGGACAGGTAGAGGAAGGGGAAACCACAAGGGAGAATGAGAAAGTTTAACTAAAAACTTGAGAGAAAAAAATAGGAATGTCTCCAAAAATCAAAGGAATAAGTTTCAAGAAAGAAGGACTAACTGCTGCAGTAAGATTAGACAACTAGAGAAACTGTTTGAGGAAACAGAAATAATAAATGAAGCATAGCTATAACACACATACTACATATACATTACCTATACAAGTATTACATTATACTATCTCCTCCCAAAACCCCTTGGGCTGGAAAGTTCTGTGGACCAGAAGGCTAGGACCAAAACAGAAAAAGCCAATTGGAACAAGAAAGTAGTTATAAAAATGGCATGAAGGAGGTAGGAAAAGGCAGGGAACAGAAAGAATAAAGTGATTGTAAATAATTCATCGCCTAGATCTAAAATGTCCATTTTGATTTTGACTCTATTTAGCTTTGATCTTAAAGCTTTTGTTTAAAACTTCTCATTATATTGACAGTGTAGCTGCAGAACATTTCTAACACCCATTTCAATTATTTTCAAGAGAAATTTTCAACTTAGGTCTATATGTCTTTACTGAATATACGCATGCAAAAGGTATGAGTGAAAAGCATACACATAACAAATTTCCTGCCATCATGACCTGTGTAACTATGGGAGATTAAACAGCATACAAGCGTCTAGCCCATTCTACAAAACTGAATAAAACAAAAATATAGCAGAGTAGGGACAATTAATTTATTTATCCAACAAACATTAGATGTTATGTACTAGGCAATGAGTAAGGCGCTGGGGACACAAGACAAGACAGGATAGGTCTTCGAAGAGCTTGCAGTTTAGTTGTGAGACAGGGTGATAAAAGGAAACCAACTAATAAAATAATTATGAACTCAAATGAATAAAGAAGGAGAAAATCTAAATATAGAGATTACGGGAGAAGGAGGACACAGTGATCAGCAAATGTCTCCCAGAATAAGGGATCTTAAGCAAGCCCTGCCCCAAACCAAAGGAAAAGAAAGAACAGTTAGGAAAAGGCCTAAAGTGAGAAGAGTCTGGAACACAGAGAAGCTAAAAGAAGACCAACATATTGTGAGTGCACTAAAGGAAGAGGGTGAGCAGTAGGAGATCTGTGGAAAGGTAGTAGTTAAGAGTTGGACATGGAAAGCCTTCTGGGCACAATGAGTCTGGATTTCCTTTCAACTGCAATGGAAAACCAACGGATTTTTAAGCATGGGAGTGTCTAAATTACATTTTTTAAATGTAGCTACCTGCTACACAACTTATCTTAGTTTCCAAACTAAAATCAACACCAAGGGAATTATAAAATCAAAATACACCTTATAATGTCATGACCACACCTCATCCCCCATATACACATGACTACCCAAGTAGCTCCAAGTTTCACGAGAAACTGCTTTTAAAATAAATGTTAGCCGGGCGCAGTGGCTCACGCCTGTAATCACAGCACTTTGGGAGGCTGAGGTGGGTGGATCACGAGGTCAAGAGATCCAGACCATCTTGGTCAACATGGTGAAACCCCGTCTCTACTAAAAATACAGAAAATTAGCTGGGCATGGTGGCGCATGCCTGTAATCCCAGCTACTCAGGAGGCTGAGGCAGGAGAATTGCCTGAACCCGGGAGGCAGTGGTTGCGGTGAGCCGAGATCGCGCCATTGCACTCCAGCCTGGGTAACAAGAGCGAAACTCCGCCTCAAAATAAAATAAAATAAAATAAATGTTAAAGGATCTAGAATTTAGGCCAGGAGCAGTGGCTCATGCCTGTAATCCCAGCACTGTGGGAGGCTGAGGCAGGTGGATCACCTGAGGTCAGGAGTTCGAGACCAGCCTGACCAACGTGGCAAAACCCTGTCTCTATTAAAAATACAAAAAAATTAACCGGGCATGATGGTGTGCACCTGTAGTCCCAGCTACTTGAGAGGGTGACGCAGAAGAATCTCTTGTACCCGGCAGGCAGAGGTTGCAGTGAGCCAAGATTGTGCCACTGCACTCTAGCCTGGGCAACAAGAAACTCTGTCTCAAGAAAAAAAATATCTAGAGTATAATGAACTTGGCTATCAACTGCTGCATAATATCACACTGTCTTTTAGATTTAAAAAAATCAGTGAAAATATCAAATGGATAAAGCTGTTATTGATAAAGGATACTTCCCTTCCTTGAACCCAATTTTGCAGAAAATAGTGGTAGAAGAGACAGATGAGTCAAATATGGGTAAACTTTTCAAGAAATGAATAAGCAATAATAAAAAAGACAATCACAAGTATAGAACAGACATGGGGAAATTGGAGCATCCATATATTTCTTGTTATTTTTTGAGACAGAGTCTTGCCCTGCTGCCCAGGCTGGAGTACAGTGGCACAATCTCAGCTCACTTTAACCTCTGCCTCCTGGGTTCAAGCGATTCCCCTGCGTCAGCCTCCCTAGTAGCTGAGACTATAGGTGTGTGCCACCACGCCTAGCTAATTTTTGTATTTTTAGTAGAGATGAGGTTTCGCTTTGTGGGCCAGGTCAGTCTTGAACTTCTACATGATCTGCTGGCCTTAGACCCCTAAAGTGCTGGGATTACGGGCATGACCCAGCACGCCTGACCCATATACTTCTGATGGCAATATAAAAATGGTACAGCCACTTTAGGAGAGAGAAATTGGGCAATTCCTCAAAATGTTAAACATAAATTTGCAACAATTCCACTCCCAGATATCTACCCAGGAAACATGTTCATACAAAGTCTTACATGCAAATGTCCATAGCAGCATTATTTGCAATAACCAAAAAGTGAAAACAACCCAAATGTCCAACAAAAGAGTTCAGATAAACAAAATGTGCTATGTCTATACAATGAAATATTATTCGGCCACATACATCATTAATGATCTTTACCAAAAAATCCTATTTTATTTTGTACAAATGATACACTCAGGTTGGTTAAACAGAAGATGTCTCTGTTTTCACTAAGCAAGGTAAAATGAGTAGTATGGAATTTCCTATCTAGGGGGGTGACAGAGTATATTAAAAAAACAGTATCAGTTCCACACATTATTCACAACAAAAAGAGACAGATGTTGGCATTTTTAACAGATGCCCAAGAAAAACACTGCCAAAGTCACGGCAGCTAAGAATTTCTGTCTGCTGTTTCACAGGGAAATAATGAAATGTGATGGTGATATGGCATATGCTTGGCTACATCCACGATAACAATAACCACCAAGGCCTCAATTGGACAACTCCAGAATGCCACTTCATCATCTTCCTTTTCTATTTCTGTTATCATTTGCATTACCAATCTTTCTTCTGAACAAAGACAACATTTTCAGGTCTTAAGTGTTCCCCATTTCCAATACTTTTTTTTGTAATGCTTTTCTTTTCTTTTGAGAAAGTGCCTCATTCTGTTGCCCAGGTAGAGTGGTAATCATGGCTCACTGCAGCCTTGACTTCCTGGGCTCAAGTGATTCTCCTGCCTCAGCCACCTGAGTAGCTGGGACTCCAGGTGTGTGCCACATTGCTCAGCTAATTATGTATTTTTTGTAGAGACGGGATCTCCCTATGTTGCTCAAGCTGGTCTCAAACCCCTGGGTTCAAGAGATCTGTGCCTGCCTTGACCTCTCAAAGTGCTAGGACTAGAAGCGTGGGCCACCGTGCACAGTCTATGTTTTTCTTTTAAAAGAAAGACGGGGCCAGGCGTGGTGGCTCACACCTGTAATCCCAGCACTTTGGGAGGCCAAGGCGGGCAGATCACGAGGTCAAGAAATCAAGACCATCCTGGCCAACATGGTGAAGCCCCGTCTCTATTAAAAATACAAAAAATTAGCTAGGTGTGGTGGTGCGTGCCTGTAATACCAGCTATTCGGGAAGCGGAGGCAGGAGAATCACTTGAACCCGGGCAGCAGAGGGTGTAGTGAGCCAAGATCATACCACTGCACTCCAGCCTAGGTGACAGAGCGAGACTCTGTCTAAAAAAAAAGAGAGAAGTACATCCATCAAAGCAAATTATTTTGTGTTTTCATGTACTAAACACCTGTAAAGACCAGCATGTTTATTTAAGAGATAGACAAAAGTGGTTATATGGGTCCTAGATGGTTTCTCATATTTTGGCTACAAAGGAATTACTTAAACTAATATATAGCTGGTTCCTTTTCAACACATAACACAGCTCATATTTCCATGATTCAAATGTATGGGTACTATAAAATATATTTTTTTAGCATTTTCAATGTATCTTTTTGTTTGTGGCTTAGTCTTTCATCTAAATTTTCTCCCTTGTTTGAGAAACTTGTAGAGCCAGTTTTTCATGATATCACAAATTTATGTATTATTATTAACACACTCTATGATTTCTGGCATTAGATCAAGGAAATCTGTCTAAAAATACATTTATCACAATTCACATGTGGATATGAACTAGATTTACAGACAAACATTTATACATCTTTGGTTTAATACGAGAATTTAGTAACATTTTAGGGAAGAAAAGATGATTTTCAGGTGAACCAAAATCCAAAGTTGTACAATTCATTTTCTACTCAATGTGCTGTTCTTTCCTTACAAATTTTTAGAAAAGTAATATGAAATTATCTAGAAGCTTAAAAAGTTTAATGCTTCTGTTTTCCTAAGGAAATTTCTACAAATTTGTAAAAAAAAAAAAAAAAAAAACTTAGCCAGACTTTTAATAAAACCAGTAGTGTTTTATCCTGTTGTAACTGTACTATACTACTTATTTTAATTGTACTATACTATTAGAAGACTGACTTCAGGTACTAAAACCAGTAAAATATTTATAGATTACCTTAAAATATCCCACCTATTGTAGTTATATGTCCAAAAAAAGTAAGTCTTTATCTTTCAGAGTTCTCTCTCATACTATGGTTGAAAGGGACATAACCAGAAATTTGCTTTGAAATGATATATGGGAGTAGGGACAGAAAGTATGTAGGGATACACATGAAAGAAGAATGACTATGTGCTAAAATTATTGAATTTGGGTAATGGATACACAGGGGTTCATTATACCTTTCTCTAAATTTGTTTGGTTTGAAATTTTCTGTAGAAGTGTTGTTGTTGGCTGGATGTGGTGGCTCATGTCGAAAATCCCAGCACTTTGGGAGGGTCAGGCAGGAGGATCCCTTGAAGCCAGAAGTTTGAGACCACCCTGGGAAAATAGCAAGACCCCATCTCTACAATAAACAAAAACAAAAATAAATCCCAATTTAGGCAGGCATGGTAGTACATGCCTGTAGTCCTAGCTACTTGGGAGGCTGAGATAGGAGGATTGCTTGAGCCCAGGAGTTTGAGATTACAGTGAGCCATTGCACTCTAGCCAGGATGACAGAGTAAGACCCTGTCTTTAAAAAAAAAATTCTTTTTCTATGAGACGGAGTTTTGTTCTTGTTGCCCTGGCTGGAGTGCAACAGCACAGTCTTGGCTCACTGCAACCTCCACCTCCCGGGTTCAAGCGATTCTCCTGCCTCAGCCTCCCAAGTAGCTGGGACTACAGGCATGCGCGAACATACCCGGCTAATTATGTATTTTTAGTAGAGATGGGGTTTCACCATGTTGGTCAGGCTGGGTCTTGAACTCCTGACCTGAGGTGATCCACCCATCTCAGCCTCCCAAAGTGCTGGGATTACAGGCATGAGGCACCACACCCAGCCCCAATTTTTTTAACTTAAAAAAAAAAAAAAAAAATCTAGGCCAGGCGCGGTGGCTCACGCCTGTAATCCCAGCACTTTGGGAGGCCGAGGCAGGCGGATCACAAGGTCAAGAGATCGAGACCATCCTGGTCAACACGGTGAAACCCCATCTCTACTAAAACTACAAAAAATTAGCTGGGCATGGTGGCGCGTGCCTGTAATCCCAGCTACTCAGGAGGCTGAGGCAGGAGAATTGCCTGAACCCAGGAGGCGGAGGTTGCGGTGAGCCGAGATCGTGCCATTGCACTCCAGCCTGGGTAACAAGAGCGAAACTCCGCTTAAAAAAAAAAAAAAAAAAAAAAATCTAAAAAACTCTTCTTTATAATAGAGAAAATCAACTTTAGGATGGCTAATTCTTGTTCTGCATTATTATTAATTCACAACAAAGGTTAATGTAAAGAAAGAAATTGTAATGAATTTTAGGAGTATATTAAATGTCAAAACACACAAGTTTACTATCTTTTAAATTTTCTCTAATCATATCTGTTAAGCGCAAATAGCAGACATACTGTGAAGTATGCTTGATATATATGAGGATGATGCTAACATGACCTTAAAAGGTAGCACAGATCAAGGTTAATTAGCTGGTATACTAGATTAGCTTTTAAAAGCAAGTTTGGAATCTTCAGCTCCTATGCCTTACTGAAACACAACTTACCAGTCTTAGAAACAATTCTAATCATTACCATGTTAGAGGATCAGATTTCAGCCAAAATCTTGCTGTTTAAACAAAAGTAATGCAAAGGTATTAACAAATAGCAAAAGACCATGTCTAGGTTTTGGGTTTCTTGAGGAGTTGGGATTTCTGGCATAGGCACAGTTCTACTTAATTCCAATCCTTCCAAATGGTTCACACTTTTACTTCGGCATCATTCCACCAGTCCCTTGTGGCTCTGGCCAAATCAAACTCTGACTTGAAGTAGTTTAATGTCTGTTTAAGTGAGGACAGTACCAGCTGCTTTACCGGCATAATGTTCATCTTGCAGTTTTGCTCAACATGAGCAATGATTTAAAATGTTAAGGCATCTAATTTAAGCAGATACAAGCAAAAGTATTTTAGCTTTTCCACATATTTGTGTTTGCTTCACTGGATCAGACAAATCTGGTCTCAAGTTACTTAAACAGGATCAGTGATCACACAGTAATGAGAATGATGGTGTTAGGCCATATGAAAATTTCATTATTTTATGTTTAGTTATACCCCATAAATCCCTACATGCCTAGCAACACAGGACAAGCTACATGGACAGGATCGCTAAAGAGCCTTTAACTTACAGAGGCCAAATTTAAGCTCTGAAATATTAGACAAGTAAAAGCAGAATATCTCTCATTAAACATATTCTTTATTAAATCAATATTTATTGAACACTTATTATATGCCAGGCAAGTGGGGGAAAACAGCTGAACTTCTACTGTCAAAACACATCCAAGCTAAAGGACAGAGACTACAATAAACAACAACAGAGAAGTATTTATATCAAGGATCGATAAATGTTATGAAGAAACCTTAAGCAGGGCTTGACAGCGATGGCGGTGCGTGCCATTCTATTGAGGGTACTAAGGAGAGGCCACTGAACAACATGAGCGAGGAAGTCATGCAGACTATCTCAGGGAAAAGTGGTCCTGGCAGAGGAAACAGCCCAAAGACCCTAAGATAAGAGCATTCCTAACATCATTCAAGGAGCAGTGAAAAACAGTGTGTTTCATTCAAAGATAAAAAAAGAGAAGGCAGAGCGCAGTGGCTCACACCTATAATCCCAGCACTTTGGGAGGCTGAGGCGCGTGGATCACCTGAGGTCAGGAGTTCAAGACCAGCCTGGCCAACATGGTGAAACCCTGTCTCAACTAAAAATACAAAAAAATTAGCTGGGCATGGTGGCAGGTGCCTGTAATCCCAGCTACTTACAGAGGATGAGGCAGGAGAATCATTTGAACCTGGGACGCAGAGGTTGCAATGAGCCGAGATCAAGCCACTGCACTCCAGCCTGGGCAACAAGAGCAAAGCTCTGTCTAAAAAAAAGAGAATATCATTCTGCACACTCACACAAAAAAAGCAAAATGGGTGGATATGCTGAAACCAGGCCCACATCCTATCATTTACCTCTTCATATTATACAACATCTTTACACATATTCATATTCACTGCTAGCACATTGCTTAAGAAATGCTTACTATTGGCTGGTTGTGGTGGCCCACGCCTGTAATCCCAGCATTTTGGGAGGCCAAGGTGGGTGGATCACGAGATCAGGAGTTCAAGACCAGCCTGGCCAACATGCTGAAACCTTGTCTCTACTAAAAATACAAAAATTAGCTGGGTGTGGTGGCACACGCCTGTAATCCCAGCTACTCAAGAGGCCAACCAGGAGAACTGCTTGAACCCAGGAGATGGAGATTGCAATGAGGTGAGATCATACCACTTCAGCCTGGGCAACATAGCAAGACTCTGTCCCAAAAAAAAGAAAATAAAGAAAAGAAATGCTTACTATTGCTTTGACTGCAGAAAGGCATAGACTGGAGAGCCCTGGCTAGACTGGCCTGAATCAGTGTAAGGAAATGGTGTTAGTAGCAGCCTAATAACAGAAAGTTACCTATCATGTGGCTGAAATTAAAACACCAGAAGCAACAACAGGGATAAACATTAAGCAAATAAATAAGATTTCCTGTAAGCAAGTTAACCCAAGGAGCAGGTAATTTTTTTTTTTTTTTTTTAACAAAACTTGTAGTATCATTTGAATTAGGGGCAAAAGAAACTTACTGGGGCGGGTGTGGTGGCTCATGCCTGTAATCCCAGCACTTTGGGAGGCCAAGGTGGGTGGATCACTTGAGGTCAGGCATTCCAGACCAATCTGCCCAACACAGTGAAACACCATCTCTACAAAAAATACAAAAATTAGCTGGGCATGATGGTGTGCATCTGTAATCCCAGCTACTCAGGAGGCTGAGCCAGAATAATTGTTTGAACCCAGGGGTGGAAGTTGCGGTTGAAGTGAGCTGAGATTGCACCACTGCACTCCAGCCTGGGTGACAGAGCACGACTCTGTCTCTAAATAAATAAATACCTTATTAAAGCACCATTTCCCAATGTAACATTTTTTCTTCTAATTTCACAAGTTAGCACTTTGAAGTCATCATTCAAATATCATTTCAATGAGCCTGCCCAGTCCACCTTGTTGTAAATCTGCAATGCCTCCCTCATCTACATCCCATTCTTCCTTATTCTGCTTTTCTTTTTCTGGTATCACCTCCCAACATACTAGATAATATACGGTTATGTTCATTTTTTAATCAGCTGTTTCACCCCATTTCCCTCAGGATCTTGGTTTTGTTCTCATGTATCCCAAGCCCCCAGAACAGTGTCTAGAATATAAGAGATGCTTCAGTTAAAATTTCTGCTATCCATACCCTATGACAAACTATTCAATCTGGTATAAGCCCATGTCCCCAAGTTTTCTCCAAAAGCTTTTAGCAAAAGTATGCTCGGGGAAAATGATAATCATTTTTTAAATCTCCCAGCACAAATGTTAAATCCCAAAGGGCTAACATCCTTCTTCAAAGTATTCTATCACTAACCCTCTTTCATACTTCATTTGCCAATTTTATTTAATCCTACACCCTCAACTTCCCAAAAGGATTTTTCCCTGAAAGCTTGTGATTAATAGCACAATCTCTGAAGTGACACCACTTGCATTCAAATCCTGCCTCTGCCACTTACTAGCAGTGATGTTGGACAAGTAAAATTTATCTCTGCTTGAGTTTCCTTGTCTATAAAATGGTCTAACAATGGTACCTGTATCCTAGAGTTACTGTGAGAAGTTAAATGAGGTAACACTATAAAATTATTAGGTCAGTGCTCAGCACATAGTAGGCATGTAATATACATTATCACCAACAACAGCAAAGGCTCAGTTCTCAGCCCTTCATTCTTCATCCCCAAAGACCTTAATCTCTGAGATTCCTATTATCTCTGTACAAATGTCCAGTCAGACTCCTGAGCTCACCTCTCTGGTCTTGTCAAATACTTTGAAGAAAGGACAAATACTTTGGAGAAAATGGAAGTGCTAGAACAAAGGAAACCTGGTGGGACTTCAGATTTGGTGGTCAAGGAAGGCTTTTGTGAAGAGATGACATTTAAGCAGAGATAAGACTGTCAAGAAGCCAACACTGACAAGACCTAGGTCAGTGGTTCTTAAAATCTCCTCGCTGGACAAGCAGCATAAGAATCACCTAGGAACTTGTTAGGAATGCAAAATCTTGAGCTCCATTCAAGTCCTATAGATTCAGAAACTCTGGAGTTGCGCCCAGAAACCTGTGTTTCAACAAGTCCTCTGGGTGGTCCTGAAGTACCACTGAGCTATGGGAAGATCCTACCAGGGAAGGGAACTGCCAGGCTTGTTCTTGCCTTAGGACATTTGCACTTGCTGCTTCCTCAGATCTCAGGGAAGTACACTTCCTCTAGGAAAAAATTTTCTTAATTATATGCTTGCCTGACTCCCTTACCTAAGAATGTAAACTCCATAAGAACAGAGTTTTGTATTGGTTTTTTTGTTGTTTTTTGAGACAGGTCTCACTCCCTTTGTCCATGTTGGAGTGCAGTGGTACAAGCACGGCTGACTGCAGCCTCCACCTCCCAGGCGCAGGGGATCCTCCTACCTCATCCTCCTGAGTAGCTGGGACCATAGGTGCATGCCACCATGCCAGGCTAATTTTTCTATTTTTGTGGAGACAGGGTTTCACCATGTTACCTTGGCTGGTCTCAAACTCCTATGCTCAAGTGATCAGCCCATCTCGGCATCCCAAAGTGCTAGGATCATGGGCACGAGCCACCACGCCTGGTTGTTCCCTATCCTTTATAGAGTGTAGAGACTAAACTCCATGATCTGTCATCAGAAGCCCTCTAAAATCTAGTACCAATGCTCTATGGTATAGTGTTACTCCAGTGAGCTCCCTAATGAACCATACCTTGTGTAGTTTCTCTCCCATGATGATTCTGCACTGGACCACGGACTGCTCTGACCAACAGACTGGCAGAAGTGATGCTGTACCAGCTCAAGGCCCAGCCCTTAAATGGACTAGCATTTCTTCCCTCTTGGAACACTTGTTCTTAGAAGTTCTTTCTGGCCGGGCACGGTGGCTCAAGCCTGTAATCCCAGCACTGTGGGAGGCCAAGGCGGGTGGATCACGAGGTCAAGAGATCGAGACCATCCTGATCAACATGGTGAAACCCCGTCTCTACTAAAAATACAAAAAATTAGCTGGGCATGGTGGCGCGTGCCTGTAATCCCAGCGACTCAGGAGGCTGAGGCAGGAGAATTGCCTGAACCCGGGAGGCGGAGGTTGCGGTGAGCCAAGATCGCGCCATTGCACTCCAGCCTGGGTAACAAGAGCGAAACTCCGTCTCAAAAAAAAAAAAAGAAGTTCTTTCTTTGCACTAATCCCTTATTCCACTATGCACCATTAGCAATAATTCAGATCAGTTTCTATGAAATCTACTCACAAATGCTACCATGATCCCCTTGAACTCAAAATAATTTTTCCCACTAAGTCCCTGAAGTATTTTTGTACCTCTCAAAAAGTAATAGTCTACCAGGTATTAAGAGCATAGTTATTTCATTCATTTATTTAATGTTTAATGGCACAATGCATCAGACATTGTTCTAAGTGCTGACAATAAAGTTAATAATCTATATGCCATTCTATATGCTAGACATCAATCTAAATACTTTTCTAGGTTTTCTCGGTCTTCAAGAATTCTAAAAGTATCTTCATTTTGCCGGGCGCGGTGGCTCACGCCTGTAATCCCAGCACTTTGGGAGGCCGAGGCGGGTGGATCACGAGGTCAAGAGATCGAGACCATCCTGGTCAACATGGTGAAACCCCGTCTCTACTAAAACTACAAAAAATTAGCTGGGCATGGTGGCGCGTGCCTGTAATCCCAGCTACTCAGGAGGCTGAGGCAGGAGAATTGCCTGAACCTAGGAGGCGGAGGTTGCGGTGAGCCAAGATTGCGCCATTGCACTCCAGCCTGGGTAACAAGAGTGAAACTCTGTCTCAAAAAAAAAAAAAAAAAAAAAGTATCTTCATTTTACATAAGGAAACTGAGGCAAAGAGAGGTTAAAAAACTTGTCAAAGATCATACTGCAAGTGGTGGAGTCAAAATACAAACCCAAACATTCTGACTCCAGAGTTTATGCTATCAACTACTATTCTAACCTGCCTTGTACAGATGTGAACAAGACGAATAGCCCTGTTCTCATGGAACATGCATTACATCAGTGATGGTTAGTGGTATGGGGAAAGAGTGGTAATAGATGATATATGTAAATCAACAAAATTACTCCAGAGAGTGAGAATGCTCTGAAGTAAAACTGTGATGTGTTAGTGATGTGCAGTTACTTTAGACAGGGCAGTCAGAGAAGGCCTTTCTGAGAAGGTAACGTGGGAAAAGTCCTAACTATCAGCAAAAGCAGAAGAGCAAAGCAAAGACCTGGAAAGAAAACTTCAGGTAAAGAGAATAGCCAGTGAAGAAGTCCTAAGACACAAATAATCTTAGCATGTTTCAGGAACAGAAGTAAAGCCAATATGGCTGAAAGATGGTGCTAGGAGGGGAATGAAATGAGGTTGGAGAAATTAGCTGAGGCTTATATCATGCAGGGCTTTGTAGGCCACGTTAAGTCATTGGATTTCTTTTTTTTTTTTTTTTTTTTGAGACGGAGTCTTGCTCTGTCATCCAGGCTGGAGTGCAGGGTGCCATCTTGGCTCACTGCAACATCCGCCTTCTAGGCTCAAGCTATTCTCCTGCCTCAGCCTCCTGAGTAGCTGGGACTACAGGCGCCCGCTGCCACATCAGGCTGATTTTTGTATTTTTAGTAGAGACAGAATTTCGCCATGTTGGCCAGGCTGGTTTCAAACTCCTGGCCTCAAATGATCCACCTGCCTCAGCCTCCCAAAGTGCTGGGATTACAGGCATGAGCCACTGCACCCAGCCAAGTAATTGGATTTTACTGAGTAACAATGGAAGGTTCTAAGCAGGGTAATGACATGACCTGACTTACATTTTTGAAAGTTAATTCTGGCTGTTGCATACTTAATCAATTCTAGAAGGTCTAAAAGGAAGCAAGGAAAACAACAGGAGGCAACTGCAATAGTCCATGCAGGAAATTATGGATGTGGAGATTGAACCAACAGGATTTGCTAAGGGACTCTATATGGGAAGGAATGAAATGAATCATGGATGGCTCTAACCTTCTGGACATATACAGTGGAATAAATGGTGATATTAATTACTGAGGTGGGGAAGATAGAGGAGGCCCAGGTTGAGAGGGTGACAATCATGTATTGGATGTGTCTTTTTTTTTTTTTTTGAGAGGGAGTCTTGCCCCGTTGCTCAGGCTGGAGTGTGATGGTGCAATCTCAGCTCACTGCAACCTCCACCTCCCGGGTTCAAGTGATTCTCCTGCCTCAGCCTCCCAGGTAGCTGGGATTACAGGCGCTCGCCGCCATGCCCAGCTAATTTTTTGTATCCTTAGTAGAAATGGGGTTTCACCACGTTGGCCAGGCTGGCCTTGAATTCCTGACCTCATGATCCACCTGCCTTGGCCTGCCTTGGCCCGCCTTGGCCCGTCTCGGCCTCCCAAAGTGCTGGGATTACAGGCGTGAGCCACTGTGCCAGGCTGGATGTGTCATTTTGGAACTACCTATTCCAATATTCAAATGGAAATATCAGATGCTAGATATGAATCCAGAGATATAAATTTGAAAGTCATCTCATATTTATGGCAACTACACCTAGGATCAGTGGAGAGAGAAGAAAAAAGAACAGAACCTCAAGTTTCTGAGCACTTCAACATTTAGAAGCCAAGCAGAGAGGAAGCAAGTACATTACCCTGTCACCCTTCCAGATCACAAGTTCTTTAAGAGGCAAGGCAGTGTTTTCTTCATTTTTGTGGCACCCTGCAGAACTTAGCTGAGAAACAGAAACTCAGAGATGGCCAGTACATTTTAATGAGTGAATGCATGCTTGTCACTTGATTTCTCAAGCTTTCACTGCAGAAATATAATAACTCAAGGAGATACAGGCAACACTGCTTCACAATTGTAGCCACTTAAACATTTGTTTAATGAATGAAAGAAAACTGTGTTTTGGTAGACATATTTTAGTACTCATTGTTGTAGAGAACAGAGCAAGGAAAGGAAGAAACAAGCAGTAGCCTATATCCCCACACTGCTAACCAATGAAAATCACAAACTTACCCTTCATCTTGGTCCTAACTACAGGGTAGAAAGGGAATGGCACTGGAGGCTGCAACAGGAAGAAAGGGGCTTCCAATTCCCACAATGAAGCAGAGTTCTGGCTTTCATGATATAAGCATGTATTAAGCAGCAACTATATGCCGTGGATTAAAGTAAATACTAAGTACTATAAGTATAACAGCAAAACAGATAGGGTTCTTCAAATAACCTCCGTTCTGAAGAAGAAGATATGTATTACGTAAACACCACATAAGTATATATTCCTTCTTTTTTTTTTTTTTTTTTTTTTGAGACAGAGTCTCGCTCTATCGCCAGGCTGGAATGCAATGGCGCAATCTTGGCTCACTGGACACTCCGCCTCCCAGATGCAAGCGATTCTCCTGCCTCAGCTTCCTGAGTGGCTGTGATTACAGGCATGCGCCACCACATCCAGCTAATTTTTGTATTTTTAGAAGAGACAGGGTTTCACCATGTTGGCCAGAGTGGTCTCGATCTCTTGACCTTGTGATCTGCCTGCCTTGGCCTCCCAAAGTGCTGGGATTGCAGGCGTGAGCCACCACGCCCAGCCATAAATACCTATTTCTAAGAATATTAAAGTAAAATAAAATATTCTGTGAAAACATACACTGTTGCACAAAGCAACAAGGGGTGGGGGTTGAAAATACTACAGGTTTCTCACATGAGATACCTTAACAAGTCAGGCTGGGAGGTGGGGATAGGGTGAGAGTTATCTAGATGAAGGTAAGACCATGTAGGAAGGAATTTAGAATAATCCAAAGAATTTAATATGGGCCAGTGCTAGGCATGGCGGCTCATGCCTGGGAGGCCAAGGCAGGAAGACTGCTTGAGGCCAGGAGTTCAGGACCAGCCTTGTCAACTAGCAAGACCCCACCTCTACAAAAAATTTAAAAAGTAGCCAGGTGTGGTGGCACATGTCTGTAGTCCCAGCTACTTGGGAGGATCACTTGAGTCCAGGAGGTTGAGGCTGCAGTAAGCTATGTTCACACCACTGTACTCCACCCTGGGCAGCAGAGTTAGACCCTGTCTCAAGAAAAAATAAAAAAGAAAATAAATTTAAAAAAATAGGTCAGAGCTGGGCGCGGTGGCTCAAGCCTGTAATCCCAGCACTTTGGGAGGCTGAGGCGGGTGGATCACGAGGTCAAGAGATCGAGACCATCCTGGTCAACATGGTGAAACCCCATCTCTACTAAAAATACAAAAAATTAGCTGGGCATGGTGGCACGTGCTTAGTAGCTGTAATCCCAGCTACTAAGGAGGCTGAGGCAGGAGAATTGCCTGAACCCAGGAGGCGGAGGTTGCAGTGAGCCGAGATCGCGCCATTGCACTCCAGCCTGGGTAACAAGAGCAAAACTCCGTCTCAATAAAAAAAAAAAAAAAAAAAAAAATAGGTCAGTACCCAGCAATCCCATTACTGGGTATACCCCCAAAGGATTATAAATCGATCTATTATAAAGACATGTGCACACGTATATTCACTGCGGCACTGTTTACAATAGCAAAGACTTGGAACCAACCCAAATGACCATCAAAGATAGACTGGATAAAGAAAATGTCGCACATATACACCACAGAATACTATGCAGGCATAAAAAAGGAAGAGTTCATGTCCTTTGCAGGGACATGGATGAATCTGGAAACCATCATTCTCAGCAAACTAACACAAGAACAGAAAACCAGACTCTGCATGTTCTCACTCATAAGTGGGTATTGAACAATGAGAATACATGGACACAGAGAGGAGAGCATCACACACTGGGGTCTGTTGGGGGTTGGGGGGCTAGGGCAGAGATAGCAGGGGGTGGGAAGACTGGGGAGGGATAACATTAGGAGAAGTACCTAATGTAGGTGACCGGGGGATGGAGGCAGCAAACCACCATGGCATGTGTATACCTATGTAACAATCCTGCAAGATCTGCACATGTACTCCAGAACTTAAAGTAAAATTTAAAAAAAATTAATTAATTAAAAAAAAAATAGGTCAGGGCCGGGTACAGTGGCTCACACCTGTAATTCCAGTACTTTGGAAGGCCGAGGTGGGCGTATCACGAGGTCAAGAGATTGAGACCATGCTGGACAACATGGTGAAACTCTGTCTCTACTAAAAATACAAAAATTAGCCAGGTGTGGTGGCATGTGCCTGTAGTACCAGCTACTCAGGAGGCTGAGGTGGAAGAATCACTTGAACTCGGGAGGCAGAGGTTGCAGTGAGCCAAGATTACGCCACTGAGCTCCAGCCTGGCAAAAGAGCAAGACTCCGTCTCAAAAAAGAAAAGAAAAAAAAATAGGTCAGTAAATGCAGAGCCATACAGGGCACATACAGAGAGAGAGAGAGGGAGAGAGAGAGAGGGAGACAGAGAGAGGGAGAGAGAGACAGAGAGAGAGAAAGAGTGAGAGAGAGTGAGAGAGAGAGAGAGAGAGAGAGTGTGTGTGTGTGTGTGTCAGGCTCTCACTCTGTTACTCACACTGGAGTGCAGTGGCACCACAACTCACTGCAACCTCCACCTCCCAGGCTCAAGCCATCCTTCCTCAGACTCCAGAGTAGCTGGGACCACAGGTGCACACCACCATGCTCGGCTAATTTTTTAAATTTATTTATTTTTTGTAGAGATAGGGTTTCACCACATTGCCCAGGCTGGTCTCAAACTCCTGGGCTCAAGCAATCCTCCCACCTCAGCCTCCTAAAGTGCTGGGATTACACGCACAAGACGCCACACCTGATCACATTACAGATTTTTAAAAACTTGACCCTGATACATAGGAGTAGCTATGGAAAGGGTTTAGGCAAAGGACCAAGAGCAAACTGGTAGATCTGTTAAAAATCACTCAATGGTATAAGAATGAATTGAAGGAAGGAAAGAAAAGGTCCAAGATGACTAAGTTAGGAAGCTACTGCAGTAAAAAATAATGGTGGCTTGGATCAGCTGGAGCAGTGGATACAAAAGAAGCAGAGAGTTTTAAGACATTAGATTCAAAAGCGGTAGGGCTTCGTTACTGAGCACACATAACTCCCCGGTTTCTGGCCTGGGCAACTAGGTGGACAGAAGTATGACTTACTGAGATGGGCCTCACTAGGGAAGCAGAGGTGTGATGGGTGGGGAAAGCATATCATTAAGCTTAAGTAAAAGGTCAAAGAGGTAGTTGGTTATGTGACCAGGTCCTTAGAAGAGTCTGCTTAAATATGGGCAGCTCCACCAAGATAGTATTTAAAAGCATAGACATGGATGTGAGTCCTAAGGAAAAAGCAAGGAATTAACAAGAAATTTTATCAATTCCAAGCCCTGAGGAAACAGTAACTTGCAGAGATGAGAGAGGAGTAAACACCAGTGAAGAACAGGAAAAAGCAGTGGGCCAGAAAAGTAGGAGAAAGCCAGGAAAGTGGAGTGCTATGGAAGTGAAAAGGAATATATTTCAACTACGAAATGGTCATCGGTGACAAAGAACACTGAATTAAGGATAATAATGATGCTTAAGTTTCCAGGCCCGCTCGCAGAAGCTCATTTCACATATAGGTGGATTACAGCATTCCACTATCTTACCATAAAGCAGTGCAGTAGTACACTGGTTAACACCTAGGCTCCAAACCCATAATGCCCAGGTTTCAATCCCAGCTCCACTATACTAGCTTTGTAGCTGTAGGTATAAATTACTTCACTTCTCTATGCCTCAGTTTCCTCATCCATAAAAGGAAGCTATAAAGAATGCTTACCTCAGGATTTCTATAATGAAGTTTTATAAATGAGTGTATGCATTTGTGACTTCAAACAGCTAGCACAAATTAGTTGCTCATGAGGTAAATGACAGCTACCATTACTTACAATATGGTTTCCAAGGGAAAAACCTTTCTGAACTCTAACAATGGAAGTTTGTCTGAAATAACCTTTCATTAACTTCAGATTTTTCTTACTCCTTACAAATTGGGATCTACAAGGCCTTTTTCCAAAAACCTTGAGGAAAACTCAGATTTGGAATGTATCAAACAAATATCCACCATATAGAAACTGACCGATTTTAAAAGAGCTAATCGTTACTTGGGTTTTTCAGAAGAGTACTTATCATACTCTATACAACATACTAAAAAAAAAAAAAAAGTATGCATTAGGAATTCTAAAAACTGGTGCCAAAAATTCTTTCAAGTTAGAAGGGCAAAAAACAAATGTAAAACTATTTAAATACAAAATATTTCCATTCTATTACTTTCTGGTGCACATTCAAATACAAACATATCAATTATCACTGTAAAATGGCCTGGCTTTGCTGCTGTAACCAAGATATAAGTATCACGCACAGAACAGGGCAGTGGATCTGCAGGTTCCTGATGACCTTATTTCCCAAGCTAAGCAAAGGTATTTACAACAACCAAAACTGCACCCCAAAAAGTATTTCCAAATTCGTGGTGTTCAGCAAAGGACATGTTCACTTGGTTCCTAAAACTAACTGAAAAAAGCACAAAAATGAAGATTTATACAGCCAGTCCTTATCCATGCACTTTCTAAGTATCTAGCAAGTAGTCTGAGAAATATTCAAAACTCTCTCTACATGTCCTATTTAAGGTAAAATCCTGGAGTTTCCCACTGTTTTTCAACTGTTAATACAGTAAAATTACCTAATAACTAACAGAGCTCTGTATTCAAAAATGTATTGTTTCAAACTCATGAAAAACTGTTTATTATGTACCTTCCAGTCAACTTATGAAAATGATGTATTTCAAGACCAAGAAGGCATAAAGTAGGATGTCAGATCCATGTTGGCAACGACTGAATGTCATTACCATCTGTCAGCTTCTGAATAGGTTACAGGAAACAAGGTGACAGACAGGCTAATTCTTTATGGATAAGTATCCGTATTACATCATCACAACTAGTACTCATTTGCACCTTCAGAAGAAACTGCCACAAAGGGGAACAAAAACATTCAACTGATACATGAATTATGAAAAAAGGATTTTAAAATGTTATAAAAATATAAATAAGCTTCTGAGGTGCAGAATATTTAGACTTACAAGCATATTTCAGATTTGGTATTTTTGATACAACTGAAATCAAAGAGGAATATTTGCACAATTTGAGGAATAAAATGAGGTATAATTCATAAGTGTGTGCAACTCTGTACAGATGGCCTGATCCCAACACAAGATGTTAACAAAGCAGGGTTGGCGGGGGGTGGGTAAAACTGAATTTTCTATGCTGTAATTTAGCTGATTCCTACCCCACCCCGCCCCATTTTTTTAAAAAGCAGGAGACGGCATGGGGGGGTAACATTTAAGATTCAATAACTTCCAGTAAACAAATTAAATCTCCTTTAGATTATGTGTGCCAAATGAATCTACTTACTGTTTTCAAATGTGTTTGGGAAGTCATTCCATGTTACTCTGATAAATAACATTTGGAAAATACAAGTAGATTTTAGTTTCTTGCCTCAGAAGTATCCTACTAAAAGAAGTGACTAGGTGGTATTTCCGTTTCATTTACCTAATAAAATATTTTTCATTTAAAGGATAAAAAATGCGGCACAAATACCTATCATGCTGTTCAATGATGAGAAAGTAATTTTAATTTGTAAATTATCCTAGTCAATGCAAAAAGCTACTTGAAAAAGGATAGTCAAATTACCATCAAAAAGAAATAATGAGTGGAAGTGCCAAACGTCTTTCATAAAACTCCTTAAAATGGCTTACTTGTATGTAATACAAAATAATGGCTATTTCTGAAAGGTTTCAGCATTTAATTACTTAGCTCCAAATTGGTACATCATATTATTTTTGCTAACTCCCAGATCTTTCAAACAAAGGGCCTAAAATTTTCTAAGAAAGCTTATATCCCTATTCTTGAAGCAAATTTTTCTCATTCTTTC
Source organism: Sapajus apella (assembly GCF_009761245.1). Classification (NCBI taxonomy): domain Eukaryota; kingdom Metazoa; phylum Chordata; class Mammalia; order Primates; family Cebidae; genus Sapajus; species Sapajus apella. Next base: position 29,749,053 of record NW_022436954.1, read on the forward strand.
ACAATCATCCCAATGGACAATCTAAGACAAAGACCAGCTACTCTTCACACTTATTTCCTCAATCATGAACGTAGAACTTTCATCAAAACAAAGAAGATAACCTGGAACACAGTAATGTATAAAGTTAAAAAAAAAAAGTTCACTTCTGTCGTGAAAAATAATGAAGAAATCTAATGAGATCATAAAGCCACGAAGCTTCCTGTTGGTAGCTGAGGATGAAGTCATTAGCAACCCAGGATTCCCTGGTCCATGTAATCAGAAGCTGCACCTACCAGATTCTGTATTGTTCGGGAGAGGTGGCTTTAAAACAACCCGCTTACCAAACCTCCAAACAAGACCACGCCTTCCAGTTATCATTCAAATGGGACCGTTTCACCGTGTGGCACCACTACACATTTCCCGCGAGCTTAAATATCAAGCAGCAGTCAACATTTTAGATTCCCTTGGTCATGCTGCAGGAAAGATGAACTCTTGAACCCCGCGCTACCTAATGCACCCGGGCTTTAGAGGCCGAGATGGGGGAACATGCTTTGGTTCTCCAACCTTTATGGCCTTCACTACCCTCACCCCTACCCCCACCCCATTTCTTCCCAACTCTCCGTCACCCCGAGGAACAGAAGGCAAAGAGAGATTCCTTACTTCCTGCTGTTGTTAAGAGGGGAGGAAACCCAAGAACAACTTTGAACGCGTGGAAGAGAAATCGCCTAAATCTTGGCCACCAGCGCAAACATATGTCACCTGGTCCTGGAGCCGGCGTTCGCGCCCTGCCGAGCCCCCTCTCCCGCCCCGCTCCCCCGGGATTCTCCCGTAGCCCAGCGCTCCCGGGTCCCCCGGTGTCTCTGGAACTTGGCTCCGCGACTCTTCCTCTCCCGCCTCCTCAACCCTCACACGCCGCAGCCCCCAACACCGCATTGTTGACCACTCAGGTTCTAATACAATGGATCGCCACTGCCCCAAACTCTCCGGCGTCCCCTTCGGACCCCCGGCGCCAGTTCTGGGTCTTCCTGATCCCGAGTTCAGCCACGAGCCCAAACTTCACCATGTGAGAGCCCAGGACCTGAGAGGTGACGGAGCCCCACGACTCCCGCCCAGCTCTGCCTTCACCCGCCGTCCCCAGGCGCGAATCCTGCACCGGGCGCCCCCACCCACCCACGACCACCCCGTAGGAGTCATCAGTCGCCTCCCCTGAGCTGGGCGAGAGCAAACGGAGGGCTCCCCGCCCGGCCCAGACCCCTGGGCGGCGCTGCACCGGAGCAAAGGCCCCAAACGCATCCTCGGCCTTTCCTGGTCCACTGCGACCCCGCCGCCCACCCTCCCTACCTGGCCTTGAGGCTGGGGCTGCTGCCGCTGCTGCAGCTGCTGCTGGCGGCGGCGGCTCGGGGTTCGTAGGCCCAGGCTGGGGCAGGGGGCTGCGCTGCGGCGCTGGCGGGGGTGGGGGCGGCGGGGGGCGCGGGCGGCGGCGGCGGCTCGGTGAAGCCCGAGGTCGAGTAGTTCCTGTCCATCGTGGGGGTGGCGTAGGGAGGGCGGGTAGCAGCGGGGGCTCCTCCAGGGCTCGGTGTGAGGGGGGCGGGCAGGGAGAGGGGGCGGGGGAGGAAGAGGAGGCGGCGGCGGCGGCGGAGGGAGCTGCCCCCTCACATGGCCCCAGCGGGCAGGCGGGAGAAGGGCGCGTTGGCTAATCTGGGCCACAGAGACCCGGGCCGCGGCGGGCAGCGAGGCCCGACCTGGGCGTCAGGGAAGCGGAGGCACCCGCGGCCGGGACTCGCGGCGGCGGCGGCGGCGGCGGCGGCGGCCGCGGCGCCCCATGTTGGTGGATTTCCCAGGATGCACCTCCCGCCCCCCTCCGCCCCGCGGCCTCGCCCCGCCTCCCCTCAGAGCCCCGCGCTTGCGGCTCGCGGGGAGGGTCGGCGGACGGCCGTGAGGCCTCAGCAGCCGTCGGACGCTTCGCTAGGGACAGCCGGGGCCGACTCTAGGGACCCCGAGGGGCTCCAGTCAGCCGGAGCTGGCGAACCGCTGACTTCCCGCCCTCCGCAGCCCCGAAGGGAGCTGTCCGCACTTGCCGCGCCCCGCGTGGGAAGAGACCGCGCCTGGTGCTCGCCCCTCGCGGGGGAGGGGAAGTGAAGCGGAACCCAGCGTAGGGCGCTGCGCTGGGGGAGCCTGTTCAGCGCGTTGCTTGGAGTTCGCTATTTGACCCTTCGGGTTATTTTGAGGCACTCCAATACTGAGTTCCCTGATCACGATTTCTTTCTCTGCGCCCCAATCCAAAAATAGCTGAGCGGACTCTTTCGCAGTTCCGCTTACTCCCTTCCTTCCCAAAGCTTGCTGGGGTAGCGGACCCTTTTCCTGCTGTTAGGGGATATTTATATTCAAAGAGATTCAAGTTCATACGTATTATTTTACAATCCTCGCTGAAAGAGCCTTTCCCAGGGGCTCTTATTAACTGTCCCCACCCCCACCTTGGGGATTTTTCTCACTCTGGATTTCAGAATCTTCTATTCCAAGATAGATAACCGCCTCATCATTGATTAATCCAACTACCATCTGGATGACTTTAATTACAATAAATTTAAAGTCACTATGAACTCTTATGTTGAAGGTTTTTGTTTTGAGACTTCGAACTTCAGCAGGACTCTCTCCCAAACATTTCCTATCTGATCTCCAAGCTGTTTGGTGTGCGGTAATTTAATGACTGTTTGCGGTTCTTCTGTTGCATAGCAGAGTTGTGTTTCTTGTAATAAAGAGTGAAAATAGGGAATTGTACAAATCATCGTTTGGCCCTTAAGCCATAAGTTTAAAGGTTAAAATAACAGTAAAGTTGCTATTTAATGACCACCTTTTTTAAAAAATCAATATTGGTTTAACACCTATTAGGTGCTTAGCACAAAAATCTATCCCTCAAGATAAGCCTAACATAAAGGTTTAAGCAAATCAGACAGGCGTAGTGAAAGACCTAATAAACTTGATACACTATCTCTGATGACCACTGAAAAAGTTTAAACTTTGGTAATACCTGGTGTTGGATCTGCTATTCCTTCCGAGATTAATTTTGTTCTGGGACATCTGTTTTCCTCTTGGCGCCTACATCCTTTTGTCCCTATTCATTCCCTTTTGCAAGTCTTTCTGCACCTGTGATGCTTGGAGCCTGGTCCCCGGGTGGGGAGGCAAGGAAGTGAGTAGTCGCTATTTACAAATGAATTCAAACGTGTAGGCACAGGCAATCTTGCCAATTTTATGTTAATTACAAAATCCATTTACTGAGGATATCTTTGAAAAGTGGTTTTTCCTGGAGAAGGAATTTGCCAACTAATCTGAGATCCTGCAGAGAAGTAATATAAGTCTTCATTACATTTATTTTTCTTCCTGCAAACTGGAAATGTGGAATCTAAATTAAAAAGTTTTCACAGCTAGCTATTATAAGTAATTTTGTGAGCGCTAAAGTTTGGTGTCTATGAAAAGTATAGGAAATGGAGTGGCATGCTATAAATGTTTTATGGCACTTAGTTTGAGATACCCACAACTGGCACTCAGAGTGAATTACGCAAGCAATACTAAACAAGTGGCAATAAAACCTTTATAGTCCCTCACACCATTATGTAGTTTGTTTATGTCACATAAATCGGAGATATTAAGGGAAAATTCTAGTGAGTATTTTTAGTAATATTACTCTGTCACCATATGTTCCTTTGCCTTTTTTTTTTTTTTTTTTTTTTTGAGACAGAGTCTCACTGTCATCAGGCATCAGGCTGGAGTGCAGTGGCTCGATCTCGGCTCACTGCAACCTCCACCTCCCGGGTTCAAGCAATTCTTCTGCCTCAGCCTCCCGAGTAGCTGGGACTACAGGTGTGTGCCACCACGCCCAGCTAATTTTTTTGTGTTTTTAGTAGAGACGGGGTTTCACCATGTTGGCCCGGATGGTCTTGATCCCTTGACCTCGTGATCCGCCTGCCTCGGCCTCCCAAAGTGCTGGGATTACAGGCGTGAGCCACGGCGCCCGGCAGCTCCTTTGCCATTTAAATGAAATTTCCTTAGTTCAACCTAAATCAGTACAATTGTATTTATCTCCAAATGTTACAGGTCTACAAATAACAGCATTACATTGTTTATTAATACTATTTTTAATTGACAAATCATAATTGCATACATTTATAGGGTACAATGTGATGCTTTGATATATGTAAATAAATCTTTTAAAAATTTTGTACAATTGATGATACTATCTGAAGAATGTCTTCTTCCCTATTGAAAATATACTTCCAGCTCTGTAAACGTTTCAGGGTCTCTCAAATGATTCTCAACCAAGCTGCTTCAAGTCTGATCTAGGTAGTGTCAACCTTAAGAATGAGCATTGTTCGTCTCATTTTGTTTTGTTTTGTTTTGTTTTTTTGAGACAGAGTCTCACTCTGTTGACCAGGCTTGAGTGCATTGGTGTAATCTTAGCTCACTGCAACCTCCGCCTCCCGAGTTCAAGCAATTCTCCTGCCTCAGTTACAGGTGTGAGCCACTGAACCAGGCCTTGTTCTCGTTTTAAATAAAAATGTCCATTTTCAGCCAGGCGCGGTTGCTCATGCCTGTAATCCCAGCACTTTGGGAGGCCGAGGTGGGTGGATCACCTGAGGTCAGGAGTTCAAGACCAGCCTGGCCATCATGGTGAAACCCCATCTTAAAAAAAAAAAAAAAAAAAAAGTGTCCATTTTCTTCTTTTCCTGTGGAACTGCTACTCATCCTTCAAGATCCAAATAAAATATCACATCTACCATGACATTATCCCAACTACCTTCGGCAAAATCAATTGCTTCCTTTTCAATTGCCCCCTGGTACTTTATTCCAATTCTATTATATTTAACACTGTCCTATTGCATTACAGTTAGTTGTGTGTCTGCCTCTTTCCCTCATAAATCATGGGTTCCATAAAGGCAGGGGTTGTATTAAATTTACCCTTGTATTTGCAGCATTTAGTGTTATTCTTGGCACTATATTGGGCTCTAAATACATATTTATTGAATGAATAAATACACATGCTACTTTAAAAATGCCCATTCAGAAGTTTCATTTAGTCATTTACATATTCATTTTCTTTCCCCACCAAAAAAAAAAAAAAAAAACCACTATTTCTATCTCAATTCTAAAATCACGGCAAGATTTGAAAATTGATAAAATCAACAGCACTTTGGTTTTAAGATGAATGGAAGTAAATTCTTCACTTAAGAAGAAATCTTCCAGCACTTTGAGAGACTGAGGTGGGAGGATTTCTTGAGGCCAGGAGTTCTAGACCATCCTTGGACACCATAGTGAGACCCTGTCTCAAACAAAAAAACTCTTTCCTTCTTCCTCACCTCCATCTCCCACTTCCTTCTGAGTCTATTGTCTAGAGCTAGCCACGCCTTAGAATATGCCCATGAACAATCTCCCTACATTTCCTACCCTACTCCCATCCCATTAGAAAATCAATAAGTATTTTCGCAGGGCGCTGTGACTCATGCCTGTAATCCCAGCACTTTGGGAGGCCAAGGCAGGTGGATCACCTGAGGTCAGGAGTTTGAGACTAGCCTGACCAACATGGTGAAACCCCATCTCTACTAAAAATACAAAAAATTGCCGGGCGCGGTGGCTCAAGCCTGTAATCCCAGCACTTTGGGAGGCCGAGGCGGGTGGATCACGAGGTCAAGAGATCGAGACCATCCTGGTCAACATGGTGAAACCCCGTCTCTACTAAAACTACAAAACATTAGCTGGGCATGGTGGCACGTGCCTGTAATCCCAGCTACTCAGGAGGCTGAGGCAGGAGAATTGCCTGAACCCAGGAGGCGGAGGTTGCGGTGAGCCAAGATCGCGCCATTGCACTCCAGCCTGGGTAACAAGAGCGAAACTCCGTCTCAAAAAAAAAAAAAAATACAAAAAATTTAGCTGGGTGTGGTGGCATGCGCCTGTATTCCCACCTACTCAGGAGGCTGAGGCAGGAAAATCGCTTGAACCTAAACACCAAGAGGCAGAGATTGCAGTGAGCCATTGCACTCTGCATTCCAGCCTGTGCAACAAGAGCAAAACTCTGTCTCAAAAAAGAAAAAAAGGAAATCAATAAGTATTTCAACTGGTAGGAAGATTGGAGTACTATTGAGTACATAGTTCATTACCTTCCTTTTGTAGTTGAGGAAACTGAGGCCTGGCATTTAGTGACTTGCTTTAAGGTGATGGAGGGAATCAGTTGGGGGAGAGCCAGGAAACCCTGTCTCCACTGCTTGTTGAGAAATGCAATTTGGAGTTGCCTAACTAGAAATGTAGTCAGTCAGTCCACACATTCCTATGTTACAAATAGACCAACCATCAAGTAGAAAGATCCAAGAAGGTCAAGTTTGCAGTTTCACTGAGAATACAAGGAGTATGTGTGTGAGAAGTGAGTTGAACAGGGGAAGATGGTGTGGTTTTGAAATTTTCCCTTTACTTCTAGCATTGAGGGAAGCTATAAGCCCTATCCGTCAGGACGGCCCTGGTTTCCATCTCTTAGGTCAACATCAGAAACGAAGTAAAAATTAGCCTGGCATGGTGGTGTACCTGTAGTCCTAGCCACAGGTTAGGCTGAGGCGGGAGGGAGGATCACTTGGACCCAGGATTTCGAGGTTATGGTAAGGAATGATCATGCCACTACGCTCCAGCTTAGGCAACAGAATGAGACTCTGTCTCTAAAGAAAAATTAAAATTAAAAAATTTGAGAAGAAACAAAGTCCCACTATCATTTTCTCTGCCTCTGAGGTTTGACCCTATCAATTATCTTTGACTCTTCTCTTTGTTGTCTGCCATACCCCTCCAGGGAAACAACAATAGAATCAGGAAAGCTGCTGTTTAACCCTACTTCTCTGGAAGCGGCAGCCTCACTAGGGGGTGTCCCTGAAAGAGCTTCAGAAAACATACTTGATCATCAATTTTGTATGGAGGGGTAGTTTTCTGAGCTATGGATATAGAGGGACTTTGGGGTCCCTAAGCAAGGTTGAATGATTAGAAACCAAGAGGTCTGGGAAAGGAGTACTATTTAAGTATGACCTGGAAAGACAGGGCTGTGGCCTTATCATGAAGTCTTTCACTGAGAGGGTATTTTATCTTCCTGAATAGATTACAGGAGATTTAAATCTATTCTGTAGATGAGAGTGATTCTCATAAGAATAACCAATGCAAATTGACGTGTGCTAAGGGCTTTATGTGGAATTGTCACAATCCTCATAAGATCCTTAAGATGTGGGTATTGATTATTATTAATCTTGTTTTACAGGAAATTGAAGCTTAGTGACATTAAGTAACTTTCCCAACGTTGTACAAGCTAATATAAGACAATGATGTAGGCAGGGCCTGGTGGATCACGCTTGTAGTCCCAGCACTTTGGGAGGCCCAGGCAGGTGGATTGATTGAGCCCATGAGTTTGAGACCAGCCAAGGCAAAATCCTGTCTCTACAAAAATCCTGTCTCTACAAAAACTACACAAAATAGCCAGGTGTGGTGGCGCCTGCGTGTAGTATCAGCTGCTCGGGAGGCTGCGGCAGAAGGATTACCTGAGCCAGGAAGGCAGAGGGTACAATGAACTGTGATCTTGCCATTGCACTCCAGCCTCAGCAAGAGTGAGACTGTCTCAAAAAAAGAAAAAGACAGTGATGCAGGTGGAGCTTCAAATCAGCTGTTTGACTCCAAACCAAATAAGCTTGGTTAAGGAGCCAGATTTTTTCCTCTAAAGAGTTACTACATTTTACTTTGTAATCAATAAGTATTTTGTGGATACTTGGATACTGTGTAAATTCCTGAGGCCAGCGCAGCCTCACTTTGGGAGGCCGAGGCGGGCAGATCACCTGAGGTCAGGAGTTCAAGACCAGCCTGGCCAACATGGGAAAACCCCATCTCTACTAAAAATACAAAAATTAGCCAGGCATGGTGGTGGGCACCTGTAATCCCAGCTACTCAGGAGGCTGGAACAGAAGAATTGCTTGAACCCAGGAGGCAGAGGTTGCAGTGAGCCATGACTGCACCATTGCACTCGAGCCTGGGCAGTAAGAGTGAGCCGCTGTCTCAAAAAAACAAAAAAAAAATTCCTAAGGCATCATTCTTTCACCTTTGGTTTTAGTATATGTATTAGTGAAACAGGAATGTTCACTGACCCAACTCGCAGGATGGGTGGGCAACAGGGGTGTGGCTTGCCTATTTGGTTGCCACCACTGCTGAAACCCCTCATGGGCGGGAGAGCATGCAGACAGGCAGGTGCAGGAGTCCAAGTGGGTGTGTGTTACTGTGTGCCCTTTTAGCCTTGCCATCTGCAGACAGCTTGAGTGTTAGCCGGCTCAATGGACCCTCTGCCTTTCTGCAAGAGCAAAGAGCCAGTGTGACAACTTTCTGTATTCTGAGCTCTTGTTCAGCATCCCAGAAGAATCAGGTCACACACAGGCTTAAAGGATGAATGCAGGGTTTTTACTGAGTGGCGGAGGTGGCTGTCAATAGAATGGATGGGAAGCTGGAAGGGAGGATGGAGTGGGAAGATGATTTTCCTCTAGAGTTTGGCTGTCCAGCAGCCGAACTCCTCTCCAACTGCTCTCAGCTGAACTCCTCTTGGCATTTAGATGTTCTTCCTCTTCTCTCTTTCTCTGCTGTGCTGTGCCACCGTTCATCTGCTTGTCTCCTCGTCTCCTCATCTGCTTGTCTGCTCCTCTGCTTCTGGAGCCTGGGGTTCCAGGTTTATGTGGATAAAAGTTAGGGGATATGGTGGGCCAAAAGGCAATGTTTTGGGGGTGAAAACAGGAATGCCTGTCTCTATTTAGGGCCATGGGTCTCCAGGCTTGAGGGTGGGACCTTTGCCAGGGAACCACCCTCTTCTATCCAGTATTTCTCTGTCTCCTGTTCATATAATTAGTTTCTTATGGCTGCTGCAGCAAGTGACCCCAAACTAGGTGACAATAGAAATTCATTGTGTCACAGTTCTGAAGCATAGAAGTCTGAAATCAAGGATTGGTAGGGCCATGCTCCCTCTAGAGGCTCTGCTATACACATACAGAGGACCAACTGTAGTGATTTTTCTAACTTCATCATTCCTTCTACAATCATTAGTTATCATTCTTCAAGAAGGATTGTTCCTTATCCCTGTTAAAAGAAAAGCCTCAGACAAAATTAAATTTAATAGAGTTTTAATTGAGCAAAAATGACTCCAGTTGGGCAGCCCTTGGGCCGGAATAGGTTCAGAGAGGCTCTAGCATACCTGTGTCGTGGAAGATTTACAGACAGAAAAAGGAACGTGATATACAGAAAATGGAAGTGGGTATGGATATCATTTGGCTCTGTGTCCCCATGCAAATCTCATGTTGCATTGTAATTCCCAGCTTTGGGGGAGGAACCTAGTGGTAAGTGATTGGATCATGGGGGTGGATTTACCCTTTGTTCTCGTGATAGTGAGTGAGTTTTGACGAGATCTGGTTGTTTGAAAATGTGTAGCACTTCACCCTTTGCACTCTCTCTCATGCTGCCATGTAAAGAATTACTTGCTTTCCCTTTGCCTTCTCCCACGATTGTTAAGTTTCCTAAGGCCTCTCTAGCTATCCCTCCCATACAACCTGCAGAACTGAGTCAATTAAACTTTTTTATAAATTACCCATTCTCAGGTAGTTCTTTATAGCAGTGTGAGAACGGGACTAATACAGGTATACAAACTGCTGATTGGTTACAGCTCAGTGTTTGCCTTATTTGAGCATGGTTTGAACAGTTGGCCACCCTTGATTGGCTAAAATTCAGTGATTGACACAAGAACAGGTACAGTCTATTTACATATCCAGTTAAGTTATAGTTCACCATGTACAGAGAAACTTTTAAGCTGACCTTAAAATATGTGAGGAGGCAGCTTTAGGCTAAACTTAATTTAACATTCCTTGTTTATATCAATTGTACTCATGGATTTTTACTTTATTCAGCAGATTTGTAAAGGATTAACTCAGCAGGTGTGGGTTGTTCAAACCCTGTATATTGCAAAGAAAGGTTTGGCCCTTGCCTAGTTTCAAGGCTCTTAATAAAGAGTATCTTTGTTTGGTTAAGACCTTGGGCCACACCAGACCATTCATGCTAACAATGTGATTTATAGTGGGCTCTTTGGGTCACATAATATCAGCTTGTCCTCCAGAGAGGGTGGAGAATTCAGGTCAGCCACAGGAGCAATTACTATGACTATGTGACTGATCCCCAATAAAAACCTTGGACACCAAGGCTTAGGTGAGCTTCTGATAGACATACTTCACATGTGTTGTCACACAGTATTAATGTTCATATAGCTCCACTGAAAGAGAACACTGGAAGCCTGCATCTGATCTCTCTTGGATGCTGCACTATGCGCCTTTTTCTATGGTTGATTTTAATTTGCATCCTTTTACCGTAATGAATCATAACTACAAGTATAACAATGTTTCTGAGTTTTTTGAGTTCTTGTAGCAAATCACAGAAATTGAGGGTGGTCTTTGGGGTCCCCAATCATAGGATTATAATCCATTACCATATTTGTTTATTTTGATGTTCAAATAGTCTCAGATTTTGACCATCATCCAGGCATATGGGAGCCATGAGAACATTTTAAGCAGGAGTGTAATTTGATCAAAGCTATGGAAAACATTCTCTTGCCCTTCCTAATGTCCTACTCTAGTCTACATCTTCAGCCTGGATGGAACTGGTATGCCAATGAAAGAACTGCATACCCTTCATAGATTTATACACACATACAACACACATACACACCAAGAAAAGAAAAACATTTCTTTTTTAATTTTTTGGAGATGGAGTGTCACTCTGTCACCCAGGCTGGAGCGCAGTGGTGTGATCTCGGCTCACTGCAACCTCTGCTTCCTGGGTTCAAGCAATTCTCCTGCCTCAGCCTCCTGAGTAGCTGGGACCACAGGCGCATGCCACCATGCCCGGCTAATAGAAAAACATTTCATTACCTAGGACAGTCTCATTGTATACCTGTTGTCTCAGTTGTTTGTAAACACAGCTTGAGGCAAATATTTTTCAGAGGGTTTACCTCCAGAGGAATAAGCCCCAAACTAAGGGTGGTAGAGCATGTATTCTCAAGCCTCAGCTTTTCTTTGCTACAGCCTGGCCTAAGGTACCAAAGCACACTCTGCCCTCTGCACAGCTGGTTTATGTCTTCCCCCTATCCTTAGTAACTACTCTGTTCCCTTTATCACAAAGCCCCAGATATAGTGGTGATAAAGGCAGCTTGTTGGGAGAGATCTAGACTTCACTTAATTATCATGCATGTTAATTTTTTTTTTTCTTTTTTGGCCAGGCTGGTTCAGTGGCATGAGCTTGGCTCATTGCAATCTCCACCTCCCGGGTTCAAGCAGTTTTCATGCCTCAGCCTCCCAAGTAGCTGGGATTACAGGCATGCACTACCACACCTGGCTAATTTTTGTATTTTTAGTAGAGACGAGGTTTCACCATGTTGGCCAGGCTGCATGGTAATTTTAGTATATGTATACTAACTGATATAGCTTGGCTCTATGTCCCCACCCAAATCTCATGTGGAATTTTATTTCCCATATGTCAGGGGAGGGACCTGGTGGGAGATGATTGGATCCTGGGGGTAGATTTCTCCCGTGCTCTTCTCATGATAGTGAGTTCTCACGAGATCCAATGGTTTGAAAGTGTCGCTCTTCCCCTCTTGCTCTCTCTCTCTCCTACTGCCATGTAAGACATGCCTTGCTTCCCCTTCCCCCTCTTCCACGATTGTAACTTTCCTGAAGCCTCACCGGCCATGTAGAACTGTGAGTCAATTAAACCTCTTTTCTTTATAAATTACTCACTCTCAGGTAGTCCTTTATAATAGTGTGAAACATACTAATTAACTAAACATGTCATTACTCTATATCAGGTTAAATTTTGTCACAGGGATTTTTCTGTTCCTTAAGATCCAGAAAAATAGGCTTAAGCTCTTGTGGAAGTCCAAAGCCCTCTCCCAAATATCTACAAATTCTGGAGAGGAGAGGCTTACAGTCTCTTGTTCAATATGTCTTCAACTTTCTGCTTCCATGAGTGCTTTCTCTGTTCTGAATTTCAAAAATTGAAATTCAGTGTCTTCATAGAGTTCACCCTCCACCAAAATACACTCACATAGAACATTTATGAAAGTAACAAAATAAACACTGGACTATTCATTATACCTGTTTAATTTTATTATACCATCAGTCAATTTATGTATACTCATTTTGCTCCAGCTCATGGAATATGGTTGCTTGCTCATAACTTTAAAAACTTAGAGGAGCTTTGCTCATGGCATGTGGTAACAGATCCTTCAAATGCCCACATCACATCCCCTGGCTCAATTCTGAGACAGTTCTAAACCTACTTCACACTCACAGCATGTTTCCTCAAGGCCCTGCCAGGTGTCTTTCTACATTCTTCTTCTTTTTTTTTTTAATTTTTTCCTTTTTGAGATAGTGTATCACTCTGTTGTCCACGGTAGAGTGCAGCAGCTCAATCAAAGCTCACTGCTCACGCATATAATCCCAGCACTTTGGAAGGCTGAGGCAGGCGGATCACAAGGTCAGGAAATTGAGACCAACCTGGCCAACATGGTGAAAACTTGTTTCTAATAAAAATACAAAAAGTTAGCTGGGCATGGTGTCACATACCTGTATAGTCCCAGGTACTTGGGAGGCTGAGGCAGCGGAATAGTTTGAACCTGGAAGGTGGAGATTGCAGTGAGCCAAGATGGCGCCACTGGACTCCAGCCTGACGACAGTGCAAGACTCTGTCTCAAAAAAAAAAAAAAAAAGCTTACTGTAGCCTTGCCCTCCTGGGCTTGAGGGATCCTCCTGCCTCAGCCTCCCAAGTAGCTGGGACTAAAGGCACATGCTGTCATGTCTGGCTAATTTTTTTTTTTTTTCATCAAAACAGGGATCTCCCTATGTTGTCCAGGCTGCTCGCCAACTCCTGTGCTCAAGAGATCCTCCTGCGTTAGCTTCCTAAAGTGCTGGGATTACAAGCATGAGCCATGATGTCCAGCCTTTTTTTTTTCTTTTAAGAGACAAGGTTGCACTTTGTCCCCCAGGCTGGAGTGCAGTGACCATAGCTCACTGCATCCTTGAACTCCTGGGCTTAAGTGATCCTCTTGTCTCAGCATCTGGAGTAGCTGGGACTACAAGTGTGTACCACCATACCTGGCTAATTTGTTTTAATATTATTATTTTTGGTAGAGACAGGGTCTCGTTTAGTTGCCCAGGCTAGTCAGGAACTCCTGGCCTTAAGTGATTTGCTATCCTCAGCTTCCCAAAGTGCTGAGATTACAGGCCTGAGCCACTGTACCTGGCTTTTATTTATTTATTTATTTTATTTTTACTTTTATATTTATTTATTTTTTTTGAGATGGAGTCTCACTCTGTCACCAGGCTGGAGTGCAGCGGTGCAATGTCAGCTCACTGCAACCTCTGCCTCCCAGGTTCCAGCAATTCCCCTGCTTCAGCCTCCCAAGTAGCTGAGACTACAGGTGTGTGCCACCACGCCTGACTAATTTTTTGTATTTTAGCAGAGACACAGTTTCATCATGTTGGCCAAGATGGTCTTGATCTCCTGACCTCGTGATCCACCTGCCTTGGCCCCCAAAGTGCTAAGATTACAGGAGTGAGCCACCACGCCCAGCCTATTTATTTTTTGAGACGGAGTCTCACTCTGTTACCCAGGCTGGTGTGCAGTAGCACAATCTCGGCTCACTGCAACGTCTGCCTCCCAGGTTCAAGCGATTCTCCTGCCTCAGCCTCCTGAGTACTTGAGACTACAGGCGTGTGCCACTATGCCCGGCTAATTTTTGTCTTTTTTAGTAGAACAGGGTTTCACCATATTGGACAGGCTGAGTTTGCACCATGTGAATGCTGCGAAGATTTAGAGCTTGTGCCCTCTGGAGCAGTACACATTGTACCTGGCCACACTGGAGCAGGACTGGGGTGGCCAAGAAGTGCTATGTTGGAATGCAGGGAGCAAATGATACTTGCTGGTGTTTCTCTGGAAAGCTCACCCTCAATACCCTGCTCTCGCCAGTGAGGGGAGGGGCAGCCTCATGCTCCCATTGTCTTGATAAATAGCACCTGACTCCCCTTCATCCCTACTAAGCTCTTTAGTAAACAGTTGCTTTGCCACACCCTTGGTTTGCTCTCCTAAACTTGCCTTTTCACTCTTTACATGGCCAGGATGCAAATTTTCTAAGTCTTTCTGTTCTGCTTCCCTTTTATTTTTTTATTTTTTATTTTTTTAAGACGGAATTTCGCTCTTGTTACCCAGGCTGGAGTGTAATGGCGTGATCTTGGCTCACTGCAACCTCCGCCTCCTGGGTTCAGGCAATTCTCCTGCCTCAGCCTCCTGAGTAGCTGGGATTACAGGCACACACCACCATGCCCAGCTGAATTTTTGTATTTTTAGTAGAGACGGGGTTTCACCATGTTGACCAGGATGGTCTCGATCTCTTGACCTCGTGATCCACCCGCCTCGTCCTCCCAAAGTGCTGGGATTACAGGCTTGAGCCACCGCACCCGGCCAATTTTTTGTATTTTTAGTAGAGACGGGGTTTCACCATGTTGACCAGGATGGTCTCGATCTCTTGACCTCGTGATCCACCTGCCTTGGCCTCCCAAAGTGCTAGGATTACAGGCGTGAGCCACCATGCCCAGCTTCTGCTTCCCTTTTAATTATAAATTCCATCTTTAAATCATGTGTGTCCTCTCTAAATTTACCACATATAGTCAAAAGAAGCCACACAGCTTCATAATGCTTTGCTTCTTAGATTTTTCTTCAGCCAGGTATTCTAGTTCATGGTTCTAAGTCCTGTCTTCCATAAAGTCCTTCAGCATGGACACAATTCAGCTAACTTATTTGCCACTTTATAATAAGGATGACCCTTTTCCAGTTTCTAATACCTTGTTCCTCATTTTCATTTGAGACTCATCAGAATAGTCTTCACTGTCCATATTTCTACCAACATTCTGGTCACGACCATTTGAGTAATCTCTAAGAAGTTTCAGACTTTCCTAACAGCTATTTTCTTCATCTGAGCCTTCACCAGAATTGCCCTTAATGCTCTGTACAGGTTTTTTTTTCTAGGCTTCTCCTCCAAATTCTTCAGCCTCACCATTTAAAAGTATATAATATAGTGGTTTTTAATATGAACATAAAATTGTGTAACCATCACCAGCATCTAATTCTAGAGCATTTGCATCACCCTGAAAAGAAGCCTCTTATCTACTGGCACTTGCTCATCATTTCCCCTTCCCCACAGTTCCTGCCAATGACTAATCTGCTTTCCAGTTTTTGGATTTGCTTATTCTGACATTTCATGTAAATGGAATCACCCAATATATGTAGGCTTTTGTGTCTGGCTTTTTTCTTTTTCTTTTTTTTTTTTTTTTTTTGCTTTGGAATTTTAGTTTAAAATCTCTCTTTTTTTTTTTTTTTGAGGAACGAGAGAAAGAAAAAGAATAAAAAAAAAAAAAAAGAAAAAGAATACAGGAAAGGAAGAAAGAGGAAGAGGAAGAGGGAGAGAGAACAGGGGTGTTGCTTTATTGCCCGGGCTAGAATGCAGTCTAAAACTGGGTATGCCTATAATTGTGTTTAATAATAAAGACATAAAAAAAAATGAGGGAAGAAAATAATTAACAAGCAGCCAACCAATATTTCATTTAAAGCTGTAAATACGTGTGATGTAGTACTGATAAGAGTGTATATTTTGTGTATTTAAAATGGAGAGTTCTATGAATGTTAATTAAGTCTACTTGTTCCAGATCTGAGTTCAAGTCCTGGATATCGATGTTAACATTCTGTCTCATTGATCTATCATTTATTCATTTATTGAAATGCTTTCAAGGTTCACCAATGTTCTAGCGTATATCAGTACTTCATTCCTTTTTATAACTGAATAATATTTCCTTGTATGTATATACTACATTTTGTTTATTCATTCGTAGGTTGATGAACATTTGGGTGCTTCCACTTTTTGGTTATTATGCATAATGCTGCTATAAACATTTGTGTACAAGTTTTTATGTGAATGTATGTTTTTCAATTCTCTTGAAACATAATTGGAATTCTCTTGGAAAGAAAGTTGGAAAATTACATTTTAAAGATGTCATCTGGAACAGTATAAAAGATATGAAGTACTTAAGGATGAATTTAACAAAATATATGTAACACCTATACACCAGAACCTATAAACATTGCTGAGACAAATTTAAAAGCTCTCAATACATGAAAAAACATACTATGGGCTGGGCACAGTGGTTGGCACCTGTAATCCCAGGACTTTGGGAGACTGAGGCAGGCAGATCATTTGAGGTCAGGAGTTCGAGACCAGCCTGGGCAACATGGTGAAACCTTGTCTCTACAAAAAATACAAAAATTATCTGGGCATGTTGGCATGCACTTGTAGCTCCAGCTGCTCAGGAGGCTGAGGCAGGAGAATCATTGAACCTGGGAGGCAGAAGTTGCAGTGAGTTGAGATTGCACCACTGTACTCCAGCCTGGGTGACAGAGCAAGACTTCATCTCAAAAAAAAAAAAAAAAAAAAAAAGATACTGTGGATGGTTTAATTTATTATATGTAAGTTTTTCTATAAATTAAATACAGTTCTAGTCAAATTTTCAGTCTTTTGATTTAGAAGTTGACTAGCTAATTCCAAAATGTATGCAAATGTTAAACACATTAAATAGCCAAAAAAATTTGGGAAAATACAAAGATTGAGAACTTAGACTACTCCTTTTCAAGACTTACGGCAAAGCTACAGTCATCAAGATAATATGATATTGCTATAAAAATAAACAATGATCAATAAAACAGAACCCCATATGTATGATCAATTGATTTTCAGCAAAGGTGCCAAGATAATTCAGCAGAGAAAGGACAGCCTTTTAAAGATGTTTTGCTAAAACAACTGCATAGTTGCATGGAAGAAAATGAACTTTAGTTCTAACCTCATAAACAGAAAAGTTAGACTTACATATAAAAGCTGAAGTTATAAAATGATTAGAAGAAAACATTAAAAAAAAGTCTTCACAACCTTGAGTGGACGATGATTTCTTAAACATAAGTTCATCATCTTTTTGGTTTTGCTGGCTTTCCAAATAAATCTGCTTTTCCTTCCACCAGCCCTCATTTCTTGTGTCCGGTTTTTGAGCCGCAAGCAGCAAAACATAGGTTCGGTTACAAAATTTGGCACCCAACATATGGCTGTGTGCCCTCTGGTGGTCTAGCCTGTCCCATTTCCATGGATGGAGCAATTGGCTGTAGCAGTGTACCAGGGCTTACCCATTCATGTTATTGGGCAGAGCAACAACTGCTTGTGAGTGCCAGTTGTTGCTCATGGCTAGCTGCCCCCATGGCTGGGATTCCAGGGCAGCAACTGAGAAATTCTTTATCTTGGGGACCCTCCCTCTGTCCCCTTCATGCCATCAGCAGCCTGTAACACTTTGGTGGTGCAAGAAAAAGTGGAATCCAAGGGAGTTGATGGGCCCCAAGACTGGGTAAATCAAACCAGTGCACACACTGGGAGTCCTCTGTCTATGCTATTTAAGCTTTTGTGTCATTTGGACCTAGCATGGTTGCTTGTGTCCCATTTGGTGTCAGATAAAACTCTTAAAGACATTTCTCCAGTGTCCCTTTTCAGGAATTAGTTTGGGAATGCAACTTTTGTTTCACTTTCTATGTGTTTATTAGTTTTTAATTATTATTTTTTAAAAGAATTTCAGTTAGTTTATCTTGAGACATAGTTTACATTAAAATTATATTTAATGGCCGGGCGCAGTGGCTCAAGCCTGTAATCCCAGCACTTTGGGAGGCCAAGGTGGGTGGATCACGAGGTCAAGAGATCGAGACCATCCTGGTCAACACGGTGAAACCCCGTCTCTACTAAAAATACAAAAAATTAGCTGGGCATGGTGGCGCGTGCCTGTAATCTCAGCTACTCAGGAGGCTGAGGCAGGAGAATTGCCTGAACCCAGGAGGCGGAGGTTGTGGTGAGCTGAGATCACACCATTGCACTCCAGCCTGGGTAACAAGAGCAAAACTCCGTCCCAAAGAAAAAGAAAAAAAAATTTATTTATTTATTTATTATTTTTTATTTTTTAATTTTTTTTTTTGAGATGGAGTTTTCACTCATGAGACTGGAGTGCAATGGCGCGATCTCGGCTCACCGCAACCTCAGCCTCCTGGGTTCAGGCAATTCTCCTGCCTCAGCCTCCTGAGTAGCTGGGATTACAGGCACGCGCCACCATGCCCAGCTAATTTTTTTGTATTTTTAGTAGAGACGGGGTTTCACCATGTTGACCAGGATGGTCTCGATCTCTTGACCTCGTGATCCACCCGCCTCGGCCTCCCAAAGTGCTGGGATTACAGGCTTGAGCCACCGTGCCCGGCCTAAAAAAATTATATTTAAAACAAACTTTAATTTTGAGTCATAAATTGATGGACTGTTTTATCACAAGTAGTTCTTTATTTCTACTCGCATTACTTTTTTTTTTTTTACTTTTAGATTCAGAGGTGCATGTGAAGGCTTGTTATATAGGTACACTGTGTCACGGGGGTTTGTTGCACAGATTATTTCATCACCCAAGTATTAAGCCTAGTACCCAATAGTTATTTTTTCTGCTCTTCTCTTTCCTCCTAACCTCCACCCTCAAGTAGACCCCAGTGTCTGCTGTTTCCTTCTTTGTGTTCATGAGTTATCATTTAGCTTCTATTTATAAGTGAGAACGTGGGATATTTGGTTTTCAGTTCCTACATTAGTGTGCTAAGGACAGTAACCTCCAGCTCCATCCATGTTCTTGCAAAAGACATGATCTTGTTCTTTTTTGTGGCTGCATAGTATTCTACCGTGTATAAGTACCACATTTTCTTTATCTGTTCTACCATTGATGGGCATTTAGGTTGATTCCATGTCTTTGCTGTTGTGAATAGTGCTACAATGAACATTCACATGCATGTGTCTTTGTGGTAGAATGATTTATATTCCTCTGGGTGTATATATGCCCAGTAATGAGATTGCTGGGTCGAATGGTGGTTTTGTTTTTAGTTCTTTGAGGAACCGCTGTACTGCTTTCCACATGGTTGATCTAATTTACATTTTCACCAACAGTATATGAGTGTTCCCTTTTCTTTGCAACCTTGCCAGCATTTGTTATATTTTGACTTTTTAATAATAGCGATTCTGACTGGTGTGAGATGGCATCTCATTGTGGTTTCATTTACATTTCTCTAATGATCAGTGATTTTTTTTTAATATGCTTGTTGGCCGCATGTATGTCTTTTTTTTGAAAAGTGTCTGTTCATGTCGTTTGCCCACTTTTTACTGGGATTATTTTTCTCCTGTAAATTTAAGTTCCTTATAGATGCTGGATATTAGACCTTTGTCGGATGCATAGTTTGCAAATATCTTCTCCCATTCTATAGGTTGTCTGTTTACTCTGTTGATAGTTTCTTTGCTGTGCAGAAGCTATTAAGTTTAATTATATCCCATTTGTCAATTTTTGCTTTTGTGTGGTTGCTTTTGGTGTCTTTGTCATGAAATCTTTTCCCATTTCTATGTCCAGGATGGTATCACCTAGGTTGCCTTCCAGGGTTTGTATAGTTTTGGGTTTTATATTTAAGTCTTTAATCCATCTTGAGTTGATTTTTGTATATGGTATAAGGAAGGAGTCCAGCTTCAAACTTCAGCATATGGCTAACCAGTTATCCTAGCACCACTTATTGAATAGGGAATCTTTTTTCCCATTGCTTGTTTTTGTCAGCTTTGTCAAAGATCTTTTATGGTTATAAATGTGCAGCCTTGTTTCTGAGGTCTCTATTCTGTTCCCTGGGTCTATGTGCCTGCTTTTATACCAGTACCATGCTGTTTTGCTTACTCTAGCCCCATAATATAGGTTGAAGTTGGATAACGTTCTTTTTGCTTAGGATTGCCTTGGCTACTTTGGCTCTTTTTTGATTCTGAATGAATTTTAAAATAGTTTTTCCTAGTTCTGTGAATAATGTGGTTGGTAGTTTGATAGGAACAACACTCAATCTGTAAATTGCTTTGGGCAGTATGGCCATTTTAATGATATTGATTCTATACATGAGCATGGGATGTTTTCCATTTGTTTGTTTCTTCTTTGATTTCTTTGAGCAGTGTTCTATAATTCTCATTGTACACATCTTTCACTTCCCTGGCTAGCTGTATTCCTAGGTATTTTATTTATTTTGTGGCAATTGGGAATGGCATTGCCTTCCTCATTTAGCTCTTAGCTTGACTGTTGTTGGTGTATAGGAATGCCAGGGATTTTTTTTTTTTTTAATGAGATAAATCTCATTCTGTCACCAGGCTGGAGTACAGTGGCGTGATCTGGGCTCACTGCAATCTCCACCTACTGGGTTCAAGTGATTCCCTTGCCTTAGCCTCCCAACTAGCTGGGACTACAGGCGCGTGCCAACATGCCTGGCTAATTTTTTGTATTTTAGTAAAAAAAGTGTTTTACCATGTTGGCCAGGATGGTCTCAATCTCCTGACTTCGTGATCCACCCGCCTAGGCTTCCCAAAGTTCTGGGATTACAGGTGTGAGCCAACTCACCTGGCCATAAAACCATAATTTTTATACATTGATTTTGTATCCTGAAACTTTGCTGAATTTGTTTATCAGCTGAAGGAGCTTTTGGGCCAACACTATGGGGCTTTCTGCATATAGAATCACGTCATCTGCAAACAGGGATAGTTTAACTTCCTCTTTTCCTATTTGGTTGCCCTTTATTTCTTTCTCTTGCCTGATTACTCTGGCTAGGACTTTCAATACTATGTTGAATAGAAGTGGTAAGAGAGAGGAATCCTTGTCTTGTGCCAGTTTTCAAGGGGAATACTTCCAGCTTTTGCCCATTCAGTATAATGTCAGCTGTGAGTTTGTCATAGATGGCTTTTATTATTTTAGGTCTGTTCCTTCAATACCTAGTTCCTCAAGAGTTTTTAACGTGAATCAATGTTGAATGTTATCAAAAGCCTTTTCTACATCTTTGAGATAATTGTGTGTTTTTTGTCTTTAGTTCTGTTTACATGCTAAATCACATTTATTGATTTGTGTATATTGAACCAAATTTGCCTCCTGAGGATGAAGCCTACTTGATCATAATGGATTAACTTTTTGATGTGCTGCTGAATTTGGTTTGCAAGTATTTTGTTGAGGACTTTTGAATCAATGTTCATAAGGATATTGGCCTGAAGTTTTCTTTTTTATGTGTTTCTCTGCCAGGTTTTCATATCAGGATCAAGCTGGCCACATAGAATGAGTTGGGGAGGAGGCCCTCCTTTTCAAGTTTTTGGAATAGTTTTAGTAGGAATGGTACCAGCTCTTCTTTATACATCTGGTAGAATTTGGCTGTGAATCCATCTACTCCTGGACTTTTTTTGGTTGGTAGGCAATTTATTCCTGATTCAACGTAGGAGCTCATTATTGGTCTATTCAGGGGATCAATTTCTTCCTGGTTCAGTCTTGGGAGGGTGTATATGTCCAGGAACTTATGCATCCCTTCTAGGAGATTTTAGGTTTTCTAGTTTGTGTATATATAAGTGTCCATAGTAGTTTCTGATGATTATTTTTATTTCTCTGTGGTCAATGGTAACATCCCCTTCATCATTTTAATTGTGTTTATTTGGATCTTCTCTTTTCTTCTTCTTCTTTTTTTTGAGATGGAGTCCAGGCTAGAGTGCAGTCAGCTCACTGCAACCTCTGCCTCCCGGGTTCAAGCAATTCTCTTGCCTCAGCCTCCCAAGTAGCTCGGACTGCAGGCACATGCCACCATGTCCGGCTAATTTTTGGTATTTTTTTAGTAAAGATGGGGTTTCACCATGTTGCCCAGGCTGGTCAGAAACTCCTGAGCTCAGGCAATCTGCCCACCTTGGCCTCCCAAAGTGCTGGGTTTACAGGCATAAGGCACTGCACCCATCCTTCTTTTCTTCTTTTTAAAAATTATTTAAGGCCGGACACGGTGGCTCACGCCTGTAATCCCAGCACTTTGGGAGGCCGAGGAGGGCAGATCACAAGGTCAAGAGATTGAGACCATCCTGGCCAACATGGTGAAACCCCGTCTCTATTAAAAAATACAAAAATTAGCTGGATGTGGTGGCTTATGCCTGTAGTCCCAGCTACTGGGGAGGCTAAGGCAGAAGAATCACTTGAACCTGGGAGGCGGAGGTTGCAGTGAGCTGAGGTCGGCCACTGCACTCCAGCCCGGGGAAAAAGAAAAACTCCATTTTTAAAAAAAAAAAAAAAAAAAAAAATTAAAAACAGAAAAGTTCAAAGGCATGCTAGATTTTTCTGAGACTCCAGCTTGTTATACACTATGGCTTATATTCGTGCACATTTTAAACTGATAGGCAAATTGCAGCAAGAAAATTCAAAGTTCAAATGGTTAACCGGCAACTACAAAGTTAGGTAGAGTCTTTTTTTTTTTTTTTTTTTTTTTTTTGAGACAGTTTCACTCATTTTACCCAGGCTGGAGTGCAATGGCACGATCTCGGCTCACCGCAACCTCCGCCTCCTGGGTTCAGGCAATTCTCCTGCCTCAGCCTCCTGAGTAGCTGGGATTACAGGCACGCACCACCATGCCCAGCTAATTTTTTGTATTTTTAATAGAGACGGGGTTTCACCATGTTGACCAGGATGGTCTCGATCTCTTGACCTCGTGATCCACCCGCCTCGGCCTCCCAAAGTGCTGGGATTACAGGCTTGAGCCACTGCGCCCGGCCGGTAGAGTCTTTTAAAGTTCTCTATTTCTCTCTTTTCTTTTCTGTCTTCTTTGAGCTTTTGGGAGTGTTTTTTTTAGTTTGTGTGTTTTTTTGAGATGGGGTCTTGCTCTGGTGCCCAGGCTGCAGTGCAGTGGTACAATCTCAGCTCACTACAGCCTTGACTTCCTGGGCTTAAGCAATCTTCCTACCTCAGCCTCCTGAGTAGCCAGGACTACAGGTGTGTGCCACCATACCCAGCTAATTTTTGCTTTTTTTGTAGAGGTTTTGCCCTGTTGCCCAGGTGGGTCTCAAATTCCTGAGCTCAAGTTATCTACCTGCTTTAGCCTCCCAAAGTACTGGGATCATATGTGTAAGCCACTGTGCCTGGCTATTTTCCTGGCTACTTTGAATCTGCTGTTATTGAGCTACTGGTGTTGAGATAAAACTCATTAATTCAAGGATACCTGGAAATTTTGTTTTTCTTATACAGCTCAGCCAGTTCTAACTAAAATGTAAACCTTGGAAACTTATTTGAAGTTGAAGGAAAAAAGGGTAAAAGAGATTTTAAAAATACACTGTCAGAAAGAATAAATTAAAAATACTAAAAAAAAAAAGATAAAATAAAGAATGAATACAAAATACAAAAAAAGTAAATAAATAAACTGCCATGAAAATGGCTTTACCCAAAATTTTGGCCTACAGCCTTCCTTGAATTACCAGTTGAGGCAAACAAAGTTTAACCATGTGAACAGGTTCCAATTTTGTCAGAAATAATTTGGATCTAGCCATCTTTTGTAAACTGGTTAGTTTTTCTTTGTATCTCATGGCTAGGTTTCCATGAGATAGGTAAAAGGATAGGATCTTTATATATGTGTTTAGGTGTGTTTGTATCTTGTACACATATTATGATATATGTTGTGTCTACATGGTACCAAAATAGATTATAAATAAAAGAGCACTGATAAATTAAGTAAATAAGTCCAAGTATTTTTCAAGTTCATGTGACTTAAGTAAATCTTTAATAAGCTGGTTTTAAAATTATTGGTAAGATAAAAATAAAAATGTCTTCAGAATTGTCAACATACATTTTTGTCTGAGTTTATTGACCAGTTTTGTATTTGTCTCTGCTAGATATATTAAGGTGTCAGGTTTTGACACAAAGATTATAAGAGTATAAACCAAGCCAAAAGGAGAATAATCTTTGTGTGTATGTGCATGTGTGTGTGTTTTGACAAGAAAGACTAATTTAGGATTGTTGGTTCAATGAAAATAGCTGAGTCTTCTGAGTTACTAGCAACTTGCTCATGTGTTTCACTTTAAGGTTTTTACTTAGCTGGACACTTGATGTTCACAGACTTTAAAAATGGTTAATAGGAAAATAACCTTAAATAATGACTAGGTTTTTGTGATTTCTCAGTTTTTAGAAATAATCTAGATAAACTGTTAAAAATGAAAAAACTGAGTACATGTAAATGTAATAAGTGCTTGTAGGTGAACTTTTTATGTAATTTAAAGTCTTAAAATTATTTTAAATTAAATAACAAATGCTCACTGGATGTCTGGTCCACCATCAACTAAGAAAGTTTCGTGGTATAGGGCAACATGTTTCTAAAAATTGTGGCATAGTTTCATCTATAAAATATTATTATCTGATAAACAATTCAGGATTTCTTGCTTCCTAAATTTTCACTAAAATTTAAGATTACTAAAAATAAAAATTCTAGTTAATATATAATTTTGTAAGTTATGTTCTAATAGAGAAAAAATTCTATGTAATTTAGAGCTTATTTAAAAGTTATTTATGAGTTAAGGTAGAAAGGAACCAGTAAGAGTGAAAGGTATTAGAAAAGTTGTGAATTTAAAAAAAAATTTGTTTTTGGCTGGATATGGTGGCTCAGCACTTTGGGAGACCAAGGCAGGCTGATCATATGAGGCCAGAAGTTCCAGACAAGCCTGGCTAAAATAGTGAAACCCTGTCTCTACTAAAAATACAAAAATTAGCTGGGTGTAGTGGTACTATGTTCCCAGCTACTCGGGAGGATGAGGCATGAGAATCGCTTGAACCTGGGAGTTTGCAGTGAGCTGAGATCACCACTGTACTCCCATCTGGTGACAGAGCAAGAGTATTTTTGTATTTTTAGTAGGGACGAGATTTCACCATGTTGGCCAGGATGGTCTTGCTCAATCTCCTGACCTCGTGATCTGCCCACCTCTGCCTCCCAAAGTGTTGGGATTACAGGTGTGAGCCACTGCGCCCGGCCCATAAAAAAAAGAAAAAGTTTCTTTTTAATAGAAAAGGTTATAAAGAAAAAAATAATTGTGTACAAAAAAAGGATCCTGTATGGTAAATTTTTGTCTTAAAGTAATATGACTGGGCTGGGCACGGTGGCTTACTTCTGTAATCCCAGCACTTTGGGAGGTCAAGGTGGGCAGATCACCTGAGGTTGGGAGTTCAAGACCAGCCTGACCAACATGGAGAAACCCCATCTCTACTAAAAATACAGAATTAGCCTGGCGCAGTGGCTCATGCCTGTAATCTCAGCTACTCAGGAGGCTGAGGCAGGAGAATCGCTTGAACCCAGGAGGGGGAGGTTGCATTGAGCCGAGATTGCACCATTGTGCTCCAGGCTAGGCAACGAGAGTGAAACACCATCTCAAAAATAAATAAATAAATAATCATTTATTTAGAAAATAAAAAAATATAGGACAAATCAGAATGTCCAAGCAAATCATAGATGTTGTGTATAAGTTGTGATAAGGTTCATGAAGGGGCATTTACAAAGGAATTCTGTATGTGATTACGTTGGCTACAATTTAAAAAGAATTATTCATAATAGTCCTTCTAATATTGGTCCCCTATATTAAAACAAGATTTTCTTAAGGTATTTATTTGATTTTAGTTAATTTTTTTTTTTGAGATGGAGTTTCACTCTTGTTGCCCACACCGGAGTGCAATGGTATAATCTTGGCTCACTGCAACCTCTGCCTCCTGGGTTCAAGTGATTCTCCTGCCTCAGCCTCCCAAATAGTTGGGATAATATTAACCTGCCACCACACCCAGCTAATCTTTTGTATTTTTAGTTGAGATGGGGTTTTACTATGTTGGCTAGGCTGGTCTTGAACTCCTGACCTCATGCAATCCACCTGCCTCGGCCTCTCAAAGTGCTGGGGATTACAGGCATGAGCTACAGCACTCGGCCAATCTTAGTGAAATTATAAGACATTTTGATTTTTAATTCTAAAACCTGTTTCTTTTTTTTTTTTTGAGACGGAGTTTCGCTCTTGTTACCCAGGCTGGAGTGCAATGGCGCGATCTCGGCTCACTGCAACCTCCGTCTCCTGGGTTCAGGCAATTCTCCTGCCTCAGCCTCCTGAGTAGCTGGGATTACAGGCACGCGCCACCATGCCCAGCTAATTTTTTGTATTTTTAGTAGAGACGGGGTTTCACCATGTTGACCAGGATGGTCTCGATCTCTTGACCTCGTGATCCACCCGCCTCGGCCTCCCAAAGTGCTGGGATTACAGGCTTGAGCCACCGCGCCCGGCCCAGACCTGTTTCTTTTGAAAACTTCTCAGATTCCTATCTTAGAAGTTCAGCTTTTGTTTTCAGCTTATTCTCCTCTTGAGAATGCATGAGGTGATAAATCTCTCCTTCCACTTTTTCATCAGCTTCTGTAAGATTTTTCCTCTGGTTCTAACTGTTGTGGCCTGATGCTGAAAAGTGGTATCTTGAAGGTCTAAAAAAATCAATGCTTTCCTCCAGTATAACTTGATTCTGTACTCTTGACTTTTCTTGGTATGTCTAAATTTTTAAATGTAATCAGGAAACTTCTCATGCAATTACTGAGAGTCATGTATTCCCTTGCTATGCTATACTCGGAACTTTGAAACACTCTCTGTGTGTCTCATTAAGTTCAGGTACTTTATTCTTCTAGGTTATCTAAATGGGCTTCTCATGAGGAGAAGCAATCACACTGCAGATGTTTTTTTCTTTGCCTTTTTGGCATATGGCTTAAGAAACAAGATTTTGCATTTTATTAAGATAATTTCTGGCCAGGCAGTGGCTCCTGTCTGTAATCCCAGCACTTTGGGAGGTCAACATGGGCAGATCACTTGAGGTCAGGAGTTTGAGACCACCCGTGTCAACATGGCAAAACCCTGTCTCTATTAATAATATAAAAATTAGCCAGGTGTGGTGGCATGTACCTGTAATCCCAGCTACTTGGGATACTGAGGCAGGAGAATCACTTGAACCCGGGAGGTGGAGGTTGCAGTGAGCCAGGATCGTGCCACTGCACTCCAGCCTGGGTGACAGAGCAAGACTCTGTCTCAAAAAAATAAAAATAAAAAAGATAATTCCTATATTGTCTGTATTAGTTTTTTGCTTCCTTGGGAAACTTGAGCTTTAAAAGGGTTAAGGCCAGTCGCAGTGGTTCATGCCTGTAATTCCAACACTTTGAGAGGCTAAGACAGGCAGATTGCTTGAGCTCAGGAGTTTGAGACTAGTCTAGGCAATGTGGTGAAAGCCTGTCTCTACAAAAAATACAGAAAAAAATTGGGTGTAGTGGTATATGCCTGTGGTTTCAGCTACTACTTAGGGGAGAGGTGGGAGGATTGCTTGAGTCTGGGGGACAGAAGTTGCAGTGAGCCAAGATCTTGCCACTGCACACCAGCCTGGGCAAGAGTGAGACCCTATCACTTTTCTTTTCTTCTTTTCTTTTCTTTTCTTTTCTTTTTCTTTTTCTTTTTCTTTTTCTTTTTCTTTTTCTTTTTCTTTTGATTGAGTCTCACTCTGTCACCCAGGCTGGAGTGCAGTAGTGCAATCTCAGCTCATTGCATCTCCGCCTCCCAGGCTCAGGTGATTCCCCTGCCTCAGCTTCCTGGGTAGCTGGGACTACAGGCACTTGCCACCATGCCTGGCTATTTTTTTTTCTTTTTGTATTTTTAGTAGAAATGGGTTTCACCGTGTTAGCCAGGATGGTCTCGATCTCCTGACCTCATGATCCGCCTTGGCCTCCCAAAGTGCTAGGATTACAGGCGTGAGCCACCGAGCCCAGCCGACCCTACCTCAAAAAAATAAAAATAAGTAAATAAATGGGTTAAAATTTGTACCCCTTGTCACTTTCCACATTGCTTTTATAGTCTTTTGACTGTCACTCTTGGTTAAATGAATAACTATTCTATTTTTATCAAATAATTTGAGCCTTTTACATCTTTGGCAAATGTTCTCAAAATCAAATAAACATTGCTAATTCTTTCAACATGTAAAGCTTTTAAATAAGTCAATTTTGTAAACTTGCCTTTTGGTTTTTGGTTTCTGGCTCTTAGGTTACTTCAAAGGGTTTTACGGGTT
The DNA here is from genome assembly GCF_009761245.1 of Sapajus apella. Classification (NCBI taxonomy): domain Eukaryota; kingdom Metazoa; phylum Chordata; class Mammalia; order Primates; family Cebidae; genus Sapajus; species Sapajus apella. The sequence goes on from NW_022436954.1 coordinate 29,777,129, forward strand.
AACAAGTGCCTACTCACCTTCATTCCCACTTGGCTTAGAATGATTAATTGGCTATAAGTTTTTTTACTCTAAGTCCCTTGGCCATAGGGATCCCACCAAGGCACATAATGGACCTGGGGCAGGTAGTCACACCACCCTGGCAACGATATGAGACAAAATGAAAGTTTAGCCAATGATGCTGCCTCTGGCATATCTTGATCAAAAAAGCAGAAGTGTAAACTGAAAAATAAAGTCCTAAGCACCCCACCAACCAAATGGATCCGCCTTGACCAAGAGAACCCCCAAGAAGAAAAAAACTTAAAAAACATAGTTCCCAGCAATGAGAGGACAGGAGGTCAGACATACCTCATTATACCCCTTTCCTTTTATGATTTAGACACAGCAATTGACAAGAGTTAACATTAAAGCAGAACAAACTCTTTGTGACAATAAGATACCAACGTGTAAATAGGACCTAAGGTCATGCCAGGGAAAAGTCAAGGTTCCACCCCAAGGAAAACATGGGTCATATGTTACATACATGTTTGTTCAACATGCATGTGTCAGGACCACCTTCATAAATATTTATAGTTCTTTCTGTAACCTGCTAAATATGTATATTTGGCCAACCTATCATCATATCCCCAGAGGAGCCCTGGGTATAACTGACAGTGAGGAAGGAACACATTTATTAACTTATGGATATGGGGGCCACATATTCTGGAGCTAATACCTCTCTATGCCCTGATTCACAGAAGACTATGATGGTTATGAAAATGTATGACTTGCTCCTTCCTTCAACCTTTAGATTGTCATCTTGGAGACCATGATCAATGGGAAAAACTAAAAAAAATGGACCAAACTCTAAATAAACAATTTAGCAATTGCCAAATATGTTAAGACTCTAGGCACTATACTAAATTCTATTCATGAGTTTCCTCTAGCAGGATCACTTATTCTGCAAACATGGCCCTACATCCTTCTTAACTGGGAGATCGGGTCCTCCTAAAAACGTGAAAGGAACAAGGACCTGAACATCAGCTTGCTGCCAGGTCAAATGGCTACGTTTCACAGTTGACCCACATCAACCATGCTCAACAGGAAGTAGCCAGATGAGAGATAACGTCCCTAATTCCACAAAATTGTGTAATGAGCCTTTAATAGTGGGGAATTGTAACAGTGAAATAGCAAAAAAACTAACATAACTAACTCAACTTTTGTTTAAGTGGCCTTTCCCCATTCCTGCACATAGGCAAGGATAATTTTAGAGCACTGAAATAATATGCAAAAACAGCAATCATGTAATGTTTAAAACTAAGTCTAGGATTAAACGGGAAGTATCTAAACAACTAACTATATTTTGTTAAAGATTTACAGGCGCAGCCGGGCGCAGTGGCTCACGCCTGTAATCCCAGCACTTTGGGAGGCTGAAGAGGGTGGATCAGAAGGTCAGGAGATCCAGACCATCCTGGCCAACATGGTGAAACCCTGTCTCTACCAAAAATACAAAAAGTAGCTGGGCATGGTGGCACATGCCTATAATCCCAGCTACTTAGGAGGCTGAGGCAGGAAAATCGCTTGAACCCAGGAAGTAGAGGTTGCCGTGAGCCAAGATCACACCACTGTACTCCAATCCAACCTGGTGACAGAACAAGACTCTGTCTCAAAAAAAAGGATTTATAGGGGCATTGTGAACTGACCAAGGACAAAGAAGTTTCCAACTTTCTCTGATCTCACTGGTGCCCACATATCTGCAGTCCTCAGTCACCTCTTGATCCAACTCCCTCCTTTTCACTTTATTCCCCTCCCATAAAAACTCTCCAGCCAACCTGAAAATTTAAGATGGTGAACACTAGTTCACCATCTTCTCAATTTTGCCGGTTTTCTATGAACCTGGTTTTCTTCCCGTTAACCCTTGTCTCTTGTATCTGTCTTTCTAGCAGCAAGCAGTTAAACCTGGGTTCAGTTATGCTTATGCAGAAAGTAGAATAGAGAAGGAAATGGAAAATAGTTGATCAATCCATAAAGTGCAATATTCAACCATTAGGAATCACAGAAAAAGCAAAGAAAACCAAGGTAAGGAAACTACCAAAAAATTATACAAGAATATTTCCTAGAATTGGGGGACACAGATCTCTAGAGTGAAAGGAGGCATTGGATGCCATGAACAATAAATGAAAACTTATCCCAAGCCTTAGAATCATAATTTTTTTTTTGAGACAGTGTCTCATTCCATCACCCAGGCTGGAATATAGTGATGCAATCTTAGCTTACTGCAACCTCCACCTCCAAGTCTCAGTCAATCCTCCTGCCTCAGCCTCCTGAGTAGCTGGGACCACAAGCAGGCAACACCATGCCCAGGTAATTTGTTTGTTTATTTTTGGTAGAGATGTTGTTTCACTATGTTGCCCAGGCTGATCTTGAACTTCTGAGCTCAAGAGATCTGCTTGCCTCAGCCTCCTAAAGTACTGGGATTACAGGCATGAGCCACCACACCCAGACTTTTTTTTCTGAGACACTGTCTTGGTCTCTTGCTCAGGCTGGAGTGTAGTGGCGCAACCACAATTCACAGCAGCCTTAACTTCCTGGGCCCAAGTGATCCTCCCACCTCAGCCTCCAGAGTAGTATGGACTACAGATTTTACCACCAAGCCCAGCTAACTAAAAAAATTTTTTTTGTAGAGATGGGGTCTCACTATGTTGCCTAGGCTGGTCTCAAACTCATTGGCTCCAGCCTCTTAAAGTGTTGGAATTAGAAGCATGAGGCACCGTGCCTGGACAGAATAATGAATTTGAGATCACCAGGGATAAAAAGATTTGAAAGGTTCCAGTGGGAAATAAAGGATCATGTGCAAAGTCATGAAATCAGACTATTATTAGAATTCTTGATTGCAATCAACCGCTAGAAGACATTAGAGGAATATCTACAAAATGCCAAGGGAAAATGATTGTTAACCTAGAACACTATACACAGCCATATTATAAATCAAATGTGGGGTGAAGAAGACATTCAGGGATATGATAGGACTATGGGTTTGATCTGCTCTTCTTTAGTTCCTTTCCTTTTGAGTGAATCTTCTGTGGTCAGCTAAGGAGTAGGACCAATTTCCCAAGTTGCTCTCAATTTATTGCCTCCGATATAAGCACTTTAATCCATTTATGCTATTTAATGCTAGGAATTGTAGGCAAATGAACAGGTAAAATCAGTAAATAGTGAGACATTACAAAGTTTTCAAGAAACAATAAGATATTAGCATTAGATATTATGTGATATTTATATGACTTTACAGTTGAAAAACTTTTTATTTATTTATTTTTTGAGACAAGTTCTCACTTTGTTGCCCAGGCTGGAGTGCAGTGGCACAATCTCGGCTCACTACAACCTCTGCCTCCGGGGTTCAAAAGATTCTCCTGCCTCAGCCTCCCAAGCAGCTGGGATCACAGGTGCGTGCCACCACACCCAGCTAATTTTTGTAGTTTTAGTAGAGACGGGATTTCACCATGTTGGCCAGGCTGGTCTCCAACTCCTGATCTCAGGTGATCCGCCCACCTCAGCCTCCCAAAGTGCTGGGATTACAAGAATGAGCCACTGCGCCTGGCCTGAAAGACTTTTAAAATATGCTTATATGAAAGGAAAGATCATATGGAAGGCACATGAAGGCCTAGCACATCATAGGGCCTCTGGTGGACAGAACCTAAAGTAATTCTCAAAGCTTGCTCACTTCTGGTATTTACTCCTTTGTAGAATCTTCTGATGAGTTAACAAAATCCATGACTTGTTTCTAACCAATAGAAGGTGATGAGATGTCACTCTTGTGAAGATGTCATATTATATAAGGTTCCATTTTGCAGCAGGCACACTCTGGATATAATAAAGTTAAATAAATAAGATCTGGAGATCTCTTTGCTGGCTTGACAGGGTGAGGAGCATGATGAGGAAGTCGATGTGGCAAGGAACTACAGGTAGCTTCTAGGAACTGCAGGCGGGCTCTGGAGCTGCAGTTGGCTTATTGTCTCCTGCTCATAAAGGATTTCATTCTTACAGATGCATCAGAATGAATTCTGCCAATAACTTGAGAGAGTTTTCACAGTGGAGTTTTCTATAGTAAAGCCTACAGATGAAAACACCTGACTCCAACCTTGGCCAACACCTTGATTCCAACCCTGTCAAAGCTTAAGTAGAGGACTCTGCTAAGGTGTAGCTGGACTCTGACTGATAGAAACTGTGGGATGTGTGTTGTTTGAAGCTGCTAATTGGTGGTATTTTGTTATGAAGCAATAGAAAACTAGTCTAGTGTTCAACACATGTTAACTTGCATTGCCCAGAAAGACAAATCCCATATGATCTTACTTATATGTGGAATCTAAAAGTCATAGATTACAAGCTCCTAGAGCTTGTAATCCCAGAGACTCCAGAGGCTGAGGTGGGCAGATCACTTGAGCCCAGGAGTTTGAGGCTGCAATGAGCTGCAGTGAGCTATAATTACACCACTGCACTCCAGCCTGGGCAACAGAGCAAGACCTTCTCTCTAAAAAACAATTAAAAAGTCTTTTTTTCCCATTGTCTGGATGTGCTGCAGTTTATCCATTCACCTACTGAAGAACATCTTGGTTGCTTCCAAGTTTTGGCAATTACGAACAAAACGGCTTACAAACACCTGTGTGCAGGTTTTTGTGTGGACATGAGTTTCCAGCTCTATTGGGTAAATAGTAAGGCTCATAATTGCTGGATGATTTGGTAAGAATATGTTTAATTTTGTAAGAAACTACCACTGTCTTCCAAAGTGGCTATACCATTTTGTATTCCCACCAGCAATGAACAAGAGTTGTTCCTGTTGTTCCACATCCTCACCAGCAGGATGTTTTGTGGTGGTAGTGTTTTAGATTTGGGGAATACTAATAGGTGTGTAATGACATCTCACTGTTGCTTTCATTTGTAATCCCCTAATAACCTATGATGTCAAACATCAGTTCATATGCTTTTTTGCCATCTGCATATCTTCTTTGGTGAAGTGTTTAGTCTTGTATTCATTTTAAAATTGGCTTGTTTTCTTGTTGTTGAGTTTTAAGAGTTCTTTGTTTATTTTTTGGACACATTTTATCAGACATGTCTTTTGCAAATATCTTCTCCCAGCCTGTCACTTGTCTTCTTATTCTCTTGCTAAAAGTAATTTTAGGGAGTATAAATATTAAGATTTACATCTAATTCATTTGGATCCAAAACATTTTAAGGTGGTCTAAATGTTTAACATTAAGTAATACTGAATAATAATCAATGTTCACTTATATTTATGACACTTAGTATTACTTATTTTAAGCTGGGAGTCTTGCTATATTATTCTTATAATTTAGTAACATTACTACTGATTTTTTCAATTATGTATAGATATAGCTCACAGAAATAACGTTAGTATTAAGGAGTAATATATTTTCCTCAAACGATATATTAAATATTGCAACTAAATTGTTTAAATAGAATGCTAGCCCCATTGGGTGAAAGATACACATCAATATCATGCTATAAATATTATTTTAAAAACACGCAATGTGTTGTTCAGAGTTAATTAATATAATAACATATTTTATTATATGCCAGTATAGGAGGAAGAATTCTTAAATGAAACAATAAATATTCACTTGGTATAAAGTTTATTTGCATGTGTAAAAAGTATATATGACAGGAAACCCCTTAAAATAAAAACATAATACAGTTTTAGGAAAAAGATGAATTTTAAAAATTGGTTGCTGTTTTCAGATAATGAAAATACTGATATATGTGTACTGAATTACCTTAAACTGTTGAGGTGTTAGAGAAACATTTTTAAAAAAACAAAAAAAGTTGGAGGAGACACACAATATAGAAGAATGAAGGTACTGATTTATGTCACACATGTTTTAAAATGGCCACATAGACAGAATCGACAAAAGAATCAAATGCTTTAAAAATACAGAAATGCTACATTCCTCTAATAGTGTTAATGGCATATATAACATTCCAAATCAAATAACTAATAAAAATTAATTCACATTCAATTAAAACCAAAACAATATGAGTAATATAAAATTGAGTTTTTGTTAAGCACTGACAATCTTTTAGTGTTAAAAAGTCTCTTGTGATCGAGACCATCCTGGTCAACATGGTGAAACCCCGTCTCTACTAAAACTACAAAAAATCAGCTGGGCATGGTGGCGCGTGCCTGTAATCCCAGCTACTCAGGAGGCTGAGGCAGGAGAATTGCCTGAACCCAGGAGGCGGAGGTTGCAGTGAGCCGAGATCGCGCCATTGCACTCCAGCCTGGGTAACAAGAGCAAAACTCTGTCTCAAAAAAAAAAAAAAAAAGTCTCTTGTACATTTAGGAAGATTATACACATATAAATTATCTGAGAAGTAGGAAAATATGGATTAGTTTTTTAGAGGCAAACTTGAAACCAAAGACATGGAGGATACTGTTGCTCTGCAGTTTTTAATTGTTCTGAGAGTTTTCTCTATATATTTGCTCAGAGGGTGGGTCATTAAAAGATGCAAAACTTGGGGCCGGGCACGGTGGCTCATGCCTGTAATCCCAGCCCTTTGGAAGGTTGAAGTGGGCAGATCACCTGAGTTCAGGAATTTGAGACCAGCCTGGCCAACTCGGCGAAACCCCGTCTCCACTAAAAATACAAAAGTTTGCCAGGCATGGTGGCAGGTGCCTGTAATCCCAGCTACTCGGGAGGCTAAGGCAGGAGAATCTCTTGAGCCTGGGAGGCAGAGGTTGCAGTGAGCCAACCTCCTGGTCACTCTACTGCATTCTAGCCTGGGCTATAGAGCAAGACTCTGTCTCAAAAAAAGATGCAAAAGTTTGACACAGCAGGCCGGCATGGTGGTTCATGCCTGTAATTCCAGCACTTTGGGAAGCTGAGGTGGGTGGATCACTTGAGCTCAGGAGTTGGAGACCAGCCTGGGCAACAATTTTTGTAGAAACCCTGTCTCCACAAAAATTAGCCAGGTGTATTGGCATGCACATGTAGTCCCAGCTACTCAGGAGGCTGAAGTAGAGAACTGCTTGAGCCCCGAAGTTCATGCTGCAGTGAGTTGTGACTGGGCCACTGCACTCCAGCCTGGGTGGCAGAGTAAGACCTTGTCTCAAAAAATTAAAAATAAAAATGCTTTGACACAGTCAAAGTTTGTGACCTTTTTAATTTTTTTCATTATCAAAAGAAAATATTCTACATAGAATTGTCTATCCTACCGAAGGTATAGCCTTATAAATGTGTATTTGTCTTTTCCAAGTGCAATTCTCCTTTTATATCCATATTTCACTGATTTCTTAATTGTAATAAAGTGGAAAACTGATCTAATTATATATAAAACCTTGTGTCTAAATAGATTTAATGATTAACACTAATCAATTGCTGGGAGATGAAATACAAACAAAACAGATAAATCAAACAAAACAACAAATTTACCACCAAACTTACAACAGGAATAGAAAATGGTGAAAGTGATAGAAGTACATGTGACTGCTCAATCATTACAAGCATTTTTCAATAACAGTTTTATCATATTTTCCTTTTTATAGTTAAAATATTATCTCTACATTGGATACTCTGTAAATATCACAATCTTAATGATGGATTCTAGACTCATTCAAATTAGAGCAACTGTTTTATACAAAATGATAGCAGTAGTCAACTCTAGGCAGCTGCTTGGGTGGGGTGGGGTTGTCACAGGTTCTGAAGCTAGCATTGTAGTTAGACTTTTGGGAGTCAAGAGAAGTAAATGAGTTCATGGGATATTTCAAAATATGATTCAGTAAATGATATATATCTTATAATTCTATTCATTATACATATTTTTCATATGTATATGAGAATACATATAAATATATGTAACATGTACATATATAAATGTACGTATAGATGAGAAATGCTTGTAAGTTTCTGTCCCAAACTTAGAATTACATACAAGATTCCTGAATTTCTTTTTTTTTTTTTTTTTTTGAGACCGAGTTTCACTCTTGTTACTCAGGCTGGAGTGCAATGGCACGATCTCGGCTCACCGCAACCTCCACCTCCTGGGTTCAGGCAATTCTCCTGCCTCAACCTCCTGAGTAGCTGAGATTACAGGCATGCACCACCATGCCCAGCTAATGTTTTGTATTTGTAGTAGAGACGGGGTTTCACCATGTTGACCAGGATGGTCTCGATCTCTTGACCTCGTGATCCACCCACCTCGGCCTCCCAAAGTGCTGGGATTACAGGCTTGAGCCACCGCGCCCGGCAAGATTCCTGAATTTCATAATTTGAGGCAGTATAATTTTATAGGCATGGCATGGGACTAGAAAAATGTGCTCACTCATTCTAAACCCACTTGTCACCAACTTGCTAGATTTTGGACAAGTTATTCTTTCATGCCTTAGTGTGATTATTGCAAAGTAGAATTTGCCTGTAACCCTTTAAAGAGGATTAAAATAGGTGCAAAGTCACATGAGCAAAAGTGCTTATGTAAAGCCAAGACACAACTAATAGCAAGATTTTTATGTGCAATATGGGTAACTTAAAATCAAGTTAGATTTCTTAATTAAATGTAAATGTTGCTAGATGATCTATTTGCAACAAGCAACAAAGAGACTGAGAATCTAAAATGATAAAGTCTTTAGCAGTCTGTAATGATTAAGGACTTAAACTTTTATTTGCCTTAAGATGATGCATCTTAAAAGAGAGACATACACTCACACATGCACTGTAATATGATTTATATTTTCTAGACATTTAATTTGGTAGGAATTATCAAACGTGGATTTGCAGTCTCACTCCTGTAAAAATTATAAAACAAAATAAATAATGATCATTTTTATAAATGATCCTAAATGATAAGAAAATATGATGCCTGGCAAAAATGTAAAGCACATAATTTTCTATTCTGTTTTTCAGGAGTATGTTATTTCTTGAGCTCCTGGAAGAGGAAACAAATTCACATATACCTACATACCCACCCAAATAAATTTGTGTGCACATACTCCAGAAATTTACAGCTTATATGCTACTACATTCTTAAGGAAAAATTGGTTATACATATTATTTAGAAGACTAGACAAAGAATGGGTTTAAATCACTATGGTGTTTTCCTGTTGTGTTCAGACATATTAAGAGATGCAAAAGGTTTCTGGTAACATTAATCAATATTATTTTAAGAGCAGAAAAGCAAATTACTTTTTTCAGATTCTCAAACTATAAAGTTCAACAAATTTCAAAATAATCATATGTAGTTATATATAGTGATAATTTTGCAACGAAGATGGGAGTATTTACTAATCAGTAACACGGGCAACTTCATTAATTCTAGTGTCTCCTAGATTTGAGGTCTGTTTGATAGCATAACAACCCTTGCAAATCCTTTTCATTGCAACTTTATATCCTCGAAGAACTAACTTCATAGAAAATAGTATTTTTTAGAACAAGAAAACTGCTGACCCCACTACCTATAATAAAACATTACTGACAGCAAGAGTTAAGATCTAAACCCAGCAAAATATAATGATTGCTATGCAATAATTTAACATATAAAACCAAGCGATTATATTAAAGTCGCAGATTTATACTGAAATACCAAATTCTGTGAAGTATTTCTAACCCCCCCAAAAAAATCCTAAGAAGGAGTAGGTCCAATGTCCTAACTGGATAATCTATTTTTTTTTTTTTTTTTTGGGACAGAGTCTCACTCTGTCGTCCAGGCTTTTGTGTCATGGCGTGATCTCACCTCACTGCAACCTCTGCCGCCTGGGTTCCAGTGCGTCTCCTGCCTCAGCCTCCCCAGTAGCTGGGATTACAGGCACCCACCATCATGCCTGGCTAATTTTTTTTTGTATTTTTGTAGAGATGGGTCTTCACCATGTTGGCCAGGCTGGTCTCTAACTCCTGACCTCAGGCGATTTGCCTACCTTGGCCTCCCAAAGTGCTGGGATTACAGGTGTGAGCCCCTGCTCCTGGCCTGACTTTGGATAATCTTAATGGTTAGACATTCTTGATTCTTTAATATTCAGCACAAGAAATCTATAACCTTTATCTGTACAAAGGATGCAAAGAGTTCACTAATTCTACCTACGCTCTTTACAACAAAGATTTTTTTTTTGAACCACTAAAACAAACATTATAAAAATGTGCTTTCTTCTTAACTGCAAGGATATAGAGTCAGAAAGTCTCTTATCAAGCTGATAATGATCAAGTTCAGGTTCAAGATGCAGACAGAGCTTCCGTGGTACAACACATGGCTTATTCTTCCTTTATTCCTTGCAGTTTGTCATAAAAAGCTGGAGACATGTCTTTTTTGGTTCAGGGAGAGCAAACCATTCAAATAACATGAATTTCTTCTTCTTTCCTCTCTCTTCCTCTTCCTTTTCCACCTCCTCCTCCTCCTCCTCCTCTTCTTCTTCTTCTCTTCTTCTCCTTCTCTTTCTCTTCTTCTCCTTCTCCTTCTTTCTTCTTTCTTCTTTATTTTTTTTTTTTGAGATGGAGTCTTGCTCTGTTGCCCAGGCTGGAGTGCAGTGGTGCTGCAATTTTGGCTCACTGCAACTGGCGCCTCCCAGATTCAAGCAATTCTCCTGCCTCAGCCTACCGACTGGTTGGGACTACAGGCATGCATTGCCACATCTGGCTAATTTTTGAATTTTTAGTAGAGACGGGGATTCACCATGTTGGCCAGGCTGGTCTCAAACTCCTGGCCTCCCAAAGTGCTGGGATTACAGGCATGAGCCACCATGCCCGGCCAATCAAATAACACAAATTTCTTATACCAAGATGGCAAGGTAGTCAGTGAGATGGAAGAGACATAGATTTTTTAAATACCCTGAATCCTTTTGTGGGCCCAGGATATGGTGGTGGTGGTGAAACACTGTGTTTTCTGGTCAGTGCCACTGCCTGTTCATATGAAGGTAATCCTGTGTCCTCCACAGAAGGTGGCAATGGAGACAAGGCAGCCTCCTCAGGTCTTCTGAAAATGATGGAGGGAGTGTGCCTACCCCTTTCATAGACGGCTGAAGAGCTAAGCAGAGAGACAACATTTAGGTCTAGGAAAGGTAGCATTTTTAGTTTGAGATGACAATATTTAAAAATCCAACTATCTTTATAAACATTAAACACAATGTATTAACACAACAGTTTTATTTTACCCCCGACTCTGAAAGTCTTGGTACAGTGGAAAGACTAAGAGCTTTGAAATCAGACATGGGTTTGAAATCTGATCCTGTCATTTCCTAGCTATGTGCCAAAGGCAAGTTACCTACTTCAATTTTGTCCTCTCTAAAATGGGGCTAATAATAGCTATTTTAATAGAGCAGGTTTGTGTGGATTGAGTAAGATGCATGGAAAGCTTCTGGCAGTGTCTGGTGCACTAGAGTAAGGACTCAAAACAAGTGAATTCCCTTTTTTCTTACTCCTGGATTAAAACTTTTTGAAAGTATGATGTGAAACCAAATCGAGGCTTTGTTGAAAGGTGGCGCCATTCCAGGCCGAGGAAATAGATGTCACAGATGTAATCACAACAGGCTGATGCCTGTCCCTCTCCTCCGTTCCCTCCTGCAGTCCTGCTGCCTGGCCAATCCTTCCTAAACAGTACTTTCTTCATGTCAGTCTTCTCCTCAGAAGCCAAACCCACAGCGTACTTCTGGCTGAGACAAGTTCTAACTCCCATGCCTTCTCTTCAAAGCAATAAGAGTATTGCAGCCGCACCTTAGTTTTTACAGCTCTCTACGCTACCAAGGCAGTTTCCTTACACTCCTCTATACGGGCAGTTAAGTTCTTGGCCCTTCTCTGTGCTTTCACTGGTATTGTTCCCTTTCTTGAAATATTATCTTTTCTCCCCTCTGCTTTAATCTAAGCCTAACACTTAAAAAAAATATATGTGGCTGAAATATATATTTTTTCACCATTTTCGCAAAACCTTGTCAGCCAGTGAAATGCAACGTGGGTCTGGGGTCTATTTTATTATTTTATTTTATTTTATTTTAGACAGCATCTCACTCTGTTGCTCAGGCTGGCGTGCAATGGCATGATCTTGGCTCATTGCAACCTCTGCCACCCCATCAGGTTCAAATGATTCTCTGCCTCAGCTTCCTGAGTAGCTGGGATTATAGGTGCCCACCACCATGCTGGCTAATTTTTTTATATTTTTAGTAAAGATAGTGTTGCACCATCTTGGCCAGGCTGGTCTTGAACTCCTGACCTCGTGATCTACCTGCCTCAGTCTCCCAAAGTGCTGGATTACAGGTATGAGCCACTGCGCCTGGAGGGTCTGGGGTCTTAAACCTATGGTTTTCCTTTCTCACTCGTGAAGTGCAAATTAGGATTTAAATGCTAAGAAATTGATCTGTTTAGACTTGAAGTTGGCTGTTTATAAAAGATCTATACATACATTGGCCTCCTATAGTTATGGCTAATGAAATAATTTTTTTTTTTTTTTTAGCTTGAGACGGGGTTTTTCTCTTGTCACCCAGGGTGGAGTGCAATGGCGCGATCTCGGCTCACCACAACCTCCACCTCCTGGGTTCAGGCAATTCTCTTGCCTCAGCCTCCTGAGTAGCTGGGATTACAGGCACACGCCACCATGCCCAGCTAATGTTTTGTATTTTTAGTAGAGATGGGGTTTCACCATGTTGACCAGGATGGTCTCGATCTCTTGACCTCGTGATCCACCCGCCTTGGCCTCCCAAAGTGCTGGGACTACAGGCTTGAGCCACCGCGCCCAGCGGCTAATGAAATAATTAAAATGCATAGGGGGATACATAAACCATTCTCCATGATGTGCTTATTTCACATTGCATGCTTGTATCAAAACATCTCGAGGCCGGGCGCGGTGGCTCAAGCCTGTAATCCCAGCACTTTGGGAGGCCGAGGTGGGTGGATCACGAGGTCAAGAGATCGAGACCATCCTGGTCAACATGGTGAAACCCCGCCTCTACTAAAACTACAAAAAATTAGCTGGGCATGGTGGTGCATGCCTGTAATCCCAGCTACTCAGGAGACTGAGGCAGGAGAATTGCCTGAACCCAGGAGGCGGAGGTTGCGGTGGGCCGAGATCGCGCCATTGCACTCCAGCCTGGGTAACAAGAGCGAAACTCCGTCTCAAAAAAAAAAAAAAATCTCATGTGCCCCATAAATATATATTCCTACTATGTACCCACAAAAAAAGGAAGAAGGAAAAAGTGCATAAATAAACCCTAACTTCTAGTCAATATTTACAGTATTCTTACCATCAAGAAACAGTTTAGCAGGCTCAAAATACTGCCAGCTTTTCCAAATTAAATCAGTCAATATGTCTCTTAGAGCACCTTTTTTCCTTTTGAGGTAATAATGAGATCTGAATTAGAGGGAAGAAGAGAGAAAAATTGCAGAAAAAGAAGAAAAGCAAAAGGTCTGTGTAAATCCAGGAACTGGATAATCAGCCCTTCAACAGTTGAGAAGTGACTGAGAGGATCACAAGTTTACTTAGAGAGCTCAACACAATTCCTCCTCTGTCAGAATCTGGAATGCATTCATGGTGGGCAGTCTCTTGCCACAGTCATTTAGCTCGTGACAAAAAGTTAAATTTGTTTGCTTATAGGATAAAGGAGGAGACAGCTATTTTATTTGAATAAATAAATGCTTCCATGTTGACTTTCAAAACTTAATGTATGGAAACAATGTAATAATTACATCAGTTATTAAATATCTACACAGTGTTTTCTTACACATCTCAATCTTACATGACCGAAGTGAGAAAGTATGCACTAATAATATCTCAAACTGGCAACATCCCACCATGCCTGTTTTCTTCCACAAAATAGAACAACTAGGAAATGAAAAGGTCTTGTTTTTCATTTATTGGCTTTTTTTTTTTTCTTTTTGCAATGGAGCTTTACCCCTGTTGCCTAGGCTGGAGTGCAATTGTGTGATCTCAGCTCACTGCAACCTCCACCTCCTGGGTTCAAGTGATTCTCCTGCCTCAGCCTCCCAAATAGCTGGGGTTGCAGATGCCCACCACTAACCCCTGGCTAATTTTTATATATTTTTTAATAGAGATGGGTTTTCACCATGTTGGCCAGGCTGGTTTTGAACTCCTGACCTTAGGTGATCCACCCATCTCAGCCTCCCAAGGTGCTGGGATTATAGGCATGAGCCACCACTCCCAGCCTCTTGGCTTGCTTTTTTTTTTTTTTTTTTTTTGAGACGGAGTTTCACTCATGTTACCCAGGCTGGAGTGCAATGGCGCGATCTCGGCTCACCGCAACCTCCGCCTCCTGGGTTCAGGCAATTCTCCTGCCTCAGCCTCCTGAGTAGCTGGGATTTCAGGCACGCACCACCATGCCCAGCTAATTTTTTGTATTTTTAGTAGAGACGGGGTTTCACCATGTTGACCAGGATGGTCTCGATCTCTTGACCTCGTGATCCACCCGCCTCGGCCTCCCAAAGTGCTGGGATTACAGGCTTGAGCCACCGCGCCCGGCTTGGCTTGCTTTTATAGAGGAATGAGGCAAGCTTTTCTGACAATGATCTTATTTTTTACTCTCTTCTTTCTCAGCCTCTTTCTCCCTCCCCCTACTTTCAGATTTGCAAAATATAGAAACAAATAACTCTGCTGGAAGAATTTCTTGGGGAAATAGATGAAAAGTACTTTAGTATTTACAAGTTAATCCTAACATAAGAGAAAGTCTAGTAAACCTAGTTTGGAGTATCCCCTGAAACTCAGAGAGTTGCTGGGAGGATCAAAGTGAGACACTGAATGTCACTAGAAGCATTACACTGTGCTAGTGTTAAGTACAATGAATTGCACTTTTAAAATAAAAGGTATCCAGGGTTTTAAATTTTATAACACACACAGAAGACATGTCATAATCACAGGCATAATACTCCCTGTATTCGAACTCTGCTTCTATCCCTTATGCAGGGAAGAAGCTAGGAACGTTTCAGGGGAAAAACAAGGCAAAAGGTGAAAAGACATAGTGATGCAGAAAAGTCAGAAACTGAAGAAAAGCAGGGTAGAGAAGAAAGTGTAAGCATGAGGACACTAAATAATGACTGTGCTATTCATATTGAGTGAAACTAATATGTGAGGACATACATGAACTTTTTTGGAAAAACATTGTGAATGAGGTGAAAAAGAAGAAATGATGAACTTCCAAAGACAAATTTTTTGCCTATTTCATCATTATCTTGTGGATTCCTCCCAGCTTGTGGAGAGAGTCACATTGAATAAAATCTTAGTGAAAAGTCCTAGAAAGACCTTGCTCATTTTCTATCTGTTATTGGGGAAATTAATAGAGATCTGTTAAACAAATTAAACAAATTCTTTCTTACTTTCTCTAAGCTCTCAAATTTTTATGGGCTTTATAGGGACAAAATCCTTAATCCGTGCCCATAATTCACATAATACCTTAGGGAACTTTCCAGCATGGGGCTAAAATGACCATTTATGTTCCTCTGCTATCTTTGCTGGCAGCTCCTCTTCTTTCTGTACCCTTATTGTGGGCATTCTTTAGGGCTCTGTCCTTTTTCCCTTCTGTCCCTTTACCTATTTATTTATTTATTTATTTTGAGAGAGGGTCTCACTCAGTCACCGGGGCTGCAGTGTGGTGGCACAATCGCGGCTCACTGCAGCTTCAGTCTCCCTGGCTCAATTGATTCTCGCTCCTCAGCCTCCTGAGTAGCTGGGATTACAGGCACCCACCATCATGCCCAGCTAATTTTTGTATTTTTAGTAGAGATGTGGTTCCACCATGTTGGCCAGGCTGGTCTTGAACTCCTGACCTCAGGTGATCCACCTGCCTTGGCCTCCCAAAGTGCTGGGATTACAGGCATGAGCCACCACACCCAGCCAAATTCTTACCCTTTCTTTTTGTTTTCCAAGTAAAAAGACTTTGTGGCTGATAAACACACACATATATTATATACAACATATAACATTGTATATAATATATAAAACATTACATTTTCCATTTTAATCATTCATAAATGTACATTTCAGTGGTATTCCACTCACAAGGTGCAACCATCTCCATTATCTATTTCCATAACCCTTTCATCACCGCAAAGAGAAATTCTGTACATAAGAAGCAATAACTCCCCATTCCCCTTGCTATGGTTTGAATGTTTTTGTCCTCCTCAAAACTCATGTTACAAACTTAACCCTCAATACAACAGTATTAAGAAGTGGGGCCTTTTGGGAGACTTTTAGATCATGAGGTCCCTGCCCTCATAAATGGATTAATGCTGCTGTAAGAAGGGTTTGCAGGAGTAGTGCCCTCTCTTTCTTCTGCTTTTCTGCCATGTGAGGAACAATGTTCCTCCCCTCTGGAGGATGCGGTGTTCAAGGCACCATCTTGGAAGCAGAGGCTGGGTCCTCATGAGGCATACAATCTGCTGGTACCTTGATCTTAGACTTCCTAGCCTCCAGAACTATGAGAGATAAATTTCTGCTCCCTATAAATTACCCAGTCTCAAGTATTCTGCTATAGCAGCACAAATAGACTAAGACATCCCTATCTTCCCAGGCCAAGATTATCTCTAATCTACTTTTTGTCTCTACGAATTTGCCTATCCTAGATATTGCCTATCCTAGACATTTTATATAAATGGAATCATACAATAGTTGTTCTTTTGAGTCTGGCTTCTTTCACTTGGTATCATGTTTTCAAGATCCATCCATATTGTACCATGCATCAGAACTTCATTCTTTTTTTGTGGCTGAATAATATTCCATTGCATGGATATGCCATATTTTGATAGACATTTGGGTTATTTTCATCAACCCTATTTGAATAATGCTGCTATGGACATTGGTGTACAGTATCTGTTTTCAATACTTTTGAATACAAATATAGAAGTGAGATTGCTGTGTCATGTGGTAATTCCACATTTAACTTTCTGAGGAGCTGTCAAACTGTTTTCTATAGTGGCTGCACCAGTTTACACTGGCAATGTGCATATGAGGTTCCAATTTCTCCATATCCTTACCAATACTTGTTATTTTAAAAATTGTTACAGCTACTCTAGAATAGTTGGAATTACATGTGCATGTCACCGTACCTGGTTCTCACTGTGATTTTGGTTTAATTTGCTTTTCCTTAATGTCTAACAACATTGAACACCTTTTCAAGTGCTTCTTGGCCATTCGTATATTTTTAGAGAAATGTCCATTCAAGTCCTTCATTTAAAAAAATGTGGGTTATTCATCTTTTTGTTGCTTTTATCCTTTCTTGAGCTATCTTTAAAATATAAGTCATTTTGGCTGGGTGCAGTGGCTCATGCCTGTAATCTCAGTATTTTGGGAGGCCGAGGTGGTGGATAACCTGAGGTAAAGAGTTCAAGACTGGTCTGACCAACATGATGAAACCCTGTCTCTACTAAAAATACAAAATTAGCCAGGCGTGGTGGCACATGCTTGTAATCCTGGGCAAGAGAAATCGCTTGAACCCAGGAGGCGGCGGTTGCAGTGAGCTGAGATTGCATCATTGCACTCCAGCCTGGGCCACAAGATCAGAAGTCTGGCTCAAAAAATAAATAAAATATGAGCTATTTTGTCCTGTCAAATCCAAATTTTGTTTTCTTTCTCCCAGCTTCCATATATATTTCTTCAGCACAGAAGCTTAAGTTCAAGTCATAGTCTCCCAACATTCCCAAGTTCTTTCTAATCTGACATCAAGTTCTACAGCTTCTTTTTCCTTGAAGACAGGTCCAAACTCATGACCTCACAACTGAATTACTCCACTAGCATCCTTATTGGTTTTCCTCTGTCTTCCAGTTTCTCCCAGTGTTAGTACACATTATTAAGAAAACCAGAGTGTAAGAGCTATGGGGGGCAGGCACTATGGTTATTTTACTCACCACTCTGTTCCTAGAACCTAGCATACTATCACATTCTCAAAAACCTTCCCCACAGGCTGTTTTTCTCTTTAATCCTCTGCTTGAGTGGTCCACCTCATATCTGGCAACTTAAACATAAATTCGTGGCTGCCATTCCAATTTTCCAACAATTTCCTCAGTCACTCACTACTGTTCATCACAGCTCTTAAATCCCACCTAAGCCCCACTAGTAGTTGGGTATAAAGGCATGCATCACCACACCTGGCTAATTATTTTGGTATTTTTAGTAGTGATGGGGTTTTGCCATGTTTCCCAGGCCGATCTCAAACTCCTGGGCTCAAGAGATTTCCCTGCCTTGGCCTCCCAAAGCTGGGACCACAGACATGAGCCACCATGCCTGGCCTTGGCCTACAATTATTATTTTTTTTTAAATCTTTGGTCAAGACTATTTGGCTTATCATCACCTATATGAGCCTTGGTAGTACCCATCTTGGCTCCTGTGGGTCCACTTTCTTGAAACACCCTTCCTAGTTAATTCCTCTAAAACCTATGTCCGCCAAAGTGACTAGTTGTATCCCGCACTGATGGTATGCCTGCTTGACATTCCTAGCCATTTATAAGGAGACTGTTCTCTGTTTTACATGTTTATATTCAAGTTACTTTTTTGTTATGTAGTTGCCTTGCTGCAATGGTAATCACTCTATGTAATCTCCTTCACGTGCCATAATACACTATACCAATACTGAGAGTACTAAATGAGAAGGTAGTGTGAAAGTGGTGTATATATCGTTAGCAGCAACAGGTCATGTGGAAGATGGTTATAAATACAGTTAAGGGAGATTTCTTTTTTTTTTTTTTTATAAGATCATAAAGTCAGGTAAGTTAAGTGGGATTTCATAGGCCAAATAAAATTTTTGTAGATCTACCAAATTTGAAGAAAACTTATTTGCAATATAATACTTTCTGATTGCCTATATTGTCTTCTGATAATGAGTTTTAATTTTATATGAACACTGGAGAATCTGCAGCCCATTCCCAGTTCAGACACATTTTTGAAGAAATACAAACATTGGATGGGAACACATAAACATTTCAGTGCAAGCTTTTAGAAAAATCTTAGTTTGCAAATTCATAATAATAATAGCTGGGCTAGGTACAGTGGCTCATGGCTGTAATTCCAGCATTTTGGGAGGCCGAGGTGGGAGGATTACTTGAGGTCAGGAGTTAAAGACCAGCCTGGCTAACATGGTGAAACCCCGTATGTACTAAAAATACAAAAATTAGCTGGGTGTGGTGGCAGGTGCCTGTAATCCCAGCTACTTGGGAGGCTGAGGCAGGAGAATTGCTTGAACTCAGGAGAGTTCAGTGAGCCAAGGGAGGTTACAGTGAGCCAAGATCATACCACTGAACTCCAGCCTGGGCAACAGAGCTAGACTCCATCTCAAAAAAAAAAATTGATAATAACAGCTAACCTTTATGGAGAGTACGTGCTACTCTTGCTACCAAGCACTCTCTTAAGTACTTTTTGTGCATCACATCATTTAATTCCCATAAGTCCCTTAGGAGATACATACTGTTATTATTTGGGCTACCATACTGCACAGAACCATAGGGTACCATTCACACTATAGCCCAGGTTAATGGCAACTCTCTGGAACTATGTAATATGGTAGCTCACATTATTACCTTCAATTTACTCACAGAGAAAGGGAGGCAGAGTACAAGTTTAAATAACATGTTCAAAGTCAAATGGCTAGTTAGTGGCGTACCAGGGTTTTGAATCCAGGCAATCTGGTTCAGGAACTCACACAGTGAACCACTATACCATATCTATTTCTAGGATAGGGAAAATACACCTTGGTGGTTTCTTCCAGAAACAGGAACTGGGCTAGGGGCCAATGTATTTTAGAAAGGAATCACATCTTACTACATTTAGAATTTTAAAAAACTTCATCAAACATAATGAAATGCTGCAATAAAACATTTCGAAGAGACTCTATTAATGATTAAAAATTACTGTGCTAGATAAGCCAGTCAGAAAGAGACTAATACTGTGTGATTCCACTTATATGAGGTGTTGTAGTAAAATTCAGAGACAAAAAGTGAAAAAGTGATTGCTAGAGTCTAGGAGAGGGAAAAATGGGAAAGTTTGTTGACTAGGCACAGAACTTCACCATTGCAAAATGGAAAAATAGAAAAAAGGGAGATTGGTTGCACAAGAGTGAATGAACTTAATACTACTGAACTGTATACTTGAAAACGGTTAGGATGGTGAATTTTATGTTACATATATTTTACTATTAAAAAAATGCACTGCACTGAAAATGTATTTAAATTATATTGTTCAATGCTAAAGGCAAGTTGCAAAGGAGAACATGTAACAAACATTTCTTTTTAAAACATAAAATAGGCCGGGTGCAGGGGCTCATGCCTATAATCCCAGCACTTTGGAAGGCTAAGGCAGCGGTCACCTGAGGTCAGGAGTTTGAGACCAGCTTGGCCAACATGGTGAAACCCTGTCTCTACTAAAAATACCAAAAATTAGCTGGGTGTAGTGGTGGGCACCTGAGTAGTCCCAGCTACTCAGGAGGCTGAGACAGGGGTATCGTTTGAACCTGGGAGGCGGAGGTTGCAGTGAGCCAGAAAAACACACCAAAAAACCTATAAAATATGTTATTAGGTTGGTGCAAAAGCAATTGCTATTACTTTAAATGGCAGAAACCACAGTTGCTTTTACACCACTCAAGTAGTATATGCATAGAAAAAAATCTGGAGTTTGACATACCAAATTCATAATAGTGGTTATATTTGAAAAGTAGGATTATGAGAACTTTAATTTTAGATAATATTTCTATAATACTTGAATTTAAAAATAATTCATGTATTACTTTTGTAGGCAAAAAACAGGATAAAGTCCTTTTAAAGGCCTTACTCTCCATTATCAGCACATTTTCAGATGCTCTTATCACAATGAAAATGATTTTTTTTTTTGTTACAGAGTCTCACTCTGTTGCCAGGCTGAAGTGCAGTGCTTCGATCTCAGCTCCCGGCTGCAACCACCACCCCCTGGGTTCAAGCAATTCTCCTGCCTCAGCCTCCCGAGTAGCTGGGACTATAGGTGGGTACCACCATGCCCAGCTAGTTTTTGTATTTTTAGTAGAGATGGGGATTCACCATGTTGGCCAGGATGGTCTTTATCTCTTGACCTCATGACCTGCCTGCCTTGGCCAAGAACCACTTGAAAAGGTATTCAACGTTGACATTTTTTGAACAATCCAGGTCAGTTGTTACGTAGAATTTAAATTTTATTTGCTATGAATTGAAAGCTATTCTTAATTTAGAAGACAAAGAATCTTCTAATATATATGATAAAGAATACTTTCTATTCTTTTGGAGGGATACAAAAACACTGCCCATTTTGCTGAAAAGATAAGTAAAATAATCATTATGATTAAAAAAGTACACCTGATCGCCACTTTGAGCTTGTTCATGGAATTTGAAATGTGAATAGGAAGAAATAAGCATCAATCTCTAATAGCCTGCTTAGCATCTGCTGCTTTTTTTTTTAAATAAGAATGTTTCTATGCCTACTCAGCCATATTTACTGGAAAGATATCAGTACTTTTTGTTTCAATAGGGATGCTGAGCTTCTATTATGCAAACAATTACGGCCTTTATGAATCTTTTTGAAGCTTTATCAGTGTGCTGTTATCCTTAATTGGTAACCATTTTATTTTGTTAACTTCTATTTAAAACATCAATAAAAATAGTTGAATTTAAAAGCCAGTTACACGGTTTCTATTTGGGTAGCCATGTGGATCTGTTAACTCTGTGGCTCAGAGTAAACTACAGGACTTCCTGTCTGTGGAAATAATGTGAAGATACTGGTATCTGCCTCTTGCTTAAGAAATACTGAAAAATGAAGCTGGCATATGTGAAACTTCTTGTATTCTTCCGAAGGACCTTAGAAATAGCATCATTAGGTTGTTTATGTAAATGTTAAATTAGGAGACCAAACAACTGTCACAGTCTAGAGAGGCCGGGAAGACACGACAGCTAAATGCAATGTGGTACTGTGACTGGATCTGGCAGCAGAAAGAAAACACCAGTGGGAAAACTGGTGGAGTTTAGTTAATAGTCATGAACCATTGTCATTTTCTGAGTTTTGATAATTCTACTGTGGAAATATATTAACAATGTGCCAGGCGCGGTGGCTCACGCCTGTAATCCCAGCACTTTGGGAGGCCAAGGCGGGCAGATCAGGAGGTCAGGAGTTTAAGACCCCCCTGACCAACATGGTGAAACCCCGTGTCTACTAAAAAAAAAACAAAAAAAAAAACTAGCCAGGTGTGGTGGCCTGCACCTGTAGTCCCAGCGACTCAGGAGGCTGAGGCAGGAGAACTGCTTGAACCCAGGAGGCAGAGGTTGCAGTGAGCTGAGATTGTACCACTGCACTCCAGCCTAGGCAATTTATTTAATAAATAAATAAATAAAATAAATATATATACACACACACACAATGTAGGAAATTGGGCGGGAACTCTCTTTAATACCTTTACAATTTCTGTATGCATCTAAAATTCTTCCTAAATAAAAGGCTTATTTAAGAAAATAGGCAGCTATTTGCTTGACCCTTGTTTTTTTTTTAGAAACAGTGTTTCACCATGTTGGTCAGGCTGGTCTTGAACTCCTGACCTCAGGTGATCCACCTGTCTCAGCTTCCCAACGTGCTGGGATTACAGATGTGAGCCACTGCACCTGGTCCTGCTTGACCCATTTTAAAAATAACGATATAGAATGTCTAGTAATGAATTACATAGTTTTACTTAGTACTTACCCTGGATGTTGTAGCCTATTACACTTAGTGATGCAAAGATAGTAGCCAAGTAATCCAAAAATAACCAAAAATACTCCAGCAGCAATTAATCCAGTCAGAAGGCCCATAACATCAATTTTCTCTCTGTTGCCATCTTGAAATAAATCATTAAAATAACATAAATATAACAACTACATAGCATCACCTATGATTTCAACAAATTTAATCCTGGGTCTAAACACATTATACAGCATCTAATCATTGATGTTGACTTCTTTCAAGTCTTTGTGCTAGAGAGTCTACCTAAAAAAATTTAAATGACACTTCTAAAAGCGGTAGTTACGGTTATTCTTTTATTTATTTAAAATAGGTCGTATTAAATGTAATATTCAGCATTAAGTGGGATAAACATATTTGCTCCTCAACTAGACATACTTTGGTATTAATCACTAAGATTATATTTATTAAGCAACTCAGGGTAGCTATGCGATATAACCTGCCATGGCGGCTGGTGGGGGGTCCTACAGAAGAGGAATGAAAGAATAGCTGGTGAAAAATACACCCAACTAAAATGCAGCTAGAGATGATCAATACAGATTAGATAAAGGATCTCCCCTCTCTACAAGTTACTTAATTCGATCCAACAATCTTATCTGGCAAAATGTTCCATCTACCTTTAATGGTTAAAAAAGAAAACAGGTTAACATAGTTTACATCTTGAAATGAATAGAATCTACTTTTATTCTATGCAAGTCTTGACATAGCTGAGCTGTTTAAAACAGCTTTAAGCCCATTATCTCATTTCCCTAGTATCTCACCAAACTTGATTTTCAGTGTATAAATAGATGAATCTGTCCTTTTCTGTCTGAGATAGCCCAGTGTATAGTTGAGAAATCTCCTTGTATTTATAAGATTTGTATGTTGAGTAACAGCCAAACTCAAAACAATAAAACTAAAATGTATTACAATAGAGAGAGGGCGAGAAAAGCATTAAATTTGATCAATTATTGTTTTACCTGATTTTGTGGTTGGTCCTTTTGCTGAATATTCCTGCCAAAATGCGTTCTAAAAAAAAGGTAAAATTCCCAGGTTTATTCAATATCTTTATTATCATTATTTCATTTGGTCCCAATGACCTAGACTAGGGGTAGTAAACTCTTGGCAGGTATCATAAGTTGGAGACCAGTTCATTCAAGCTGAAGGGTGTGACTCACTCTAATTAAAGCACTACCACCCCTAACTGCCTCTGCTGTTTGTCTATCTAATTGTCAAGGGATTACTGCCAGTTCCAGCTCTTTACTACTGTGCCTGCTATTTTCCCTTCACCTGACTGGAGCTCCCACTAAGGCACTGCATTATTGGGAAATTATTGCATTAGAGAGTAGGTGAAAGTACCAAAGTTAGAAGTTGAGGCTGTGGACTCACTACCATGTTTGAACAGGAGACTGAATTTTTCTGTGGGAGATAAGCCCTCATTTTGTCTCAGGACTTTTTTTTTTTTTTTTTAAAGACAGGATTGCTCTGTAGCCCAAGCCAGAGTGCAGTGATGTGATCATGACTCACTGCAGCTTTGACTTTCCAGGCTCAAGCAATCCTCCAACATCTGCCTCCTAAGTAGCTGGAACTACAAGCACATGCCACCACTCCCAAGTAATTTTTTCTTTTTTGTAGAGACGGAGATTTCACCATAAAGCCCAGGCTGATTTTGATTTCCTGGGCCCAAGCAATCCTCCCACCTCTGCACCCCAAAGTGCTGGGATTACAAGTATGAGCCACTGTGCCCTTCTGGAAGATCTTATTGAAAAGTATTTATTGATTTGGGAAGACATTCTTGAGACAATTTTAAGTTCAGTGCTACCTGAGAGAATAGAAATGAATTTTAAGGAACTATGATAAAATTAGAAAAGGTTTGTGAAAAACAGAATAAAATTCCAACAGGCACAACTACACAGTATATGCTTCGTTTTTCTCCTTAATAGACACAGCAAATACTTGCAGGGAATGGGAGGGTGGGCACAATGATATAAAAGTCAACAACTAGGTTCCATTACCACCTGCATTTGAAGGATACCTAAGGAGGTTCTTATCGACCAAAAAGTAAAATAGGACTCTTAGGAAAGGGAAAAAGGAGCTAGCATTATGAAATCTACAAAGGTAAAGAATTTAGGGCTGGGTGCTGCAGCTCACGCCTGTAATCCTAGCACTTTGTCAGGCTGAGGCGGGTGGATTGCCTGAACTCAGGTGTTTGAGACCAGCTTGGGCAACATGGTGAAACCCCGTCTCTACTAAAATACAAAAAAATTATCCCGGCATGGCAGCATGCACCTGTAGTCCTAGCTACTTGGGAGGCTGAGGCAGGAGAATTGCTTGAACCCGGGAGGTGGAGGTTGTAGTGGGCAGAGATTGTGCCACCGTACTCCAGCCTGGGCGGCAGAGTAGACTCTGTCTCCAAAAAAAAAAAAAAAAAAAAAGATAATTTGGGTTACTTAATGTTTTTGAAGACTGTGACAGATTATCATAGGCACAATGCCATCTGTTTTGTACCTTGTCAAGATTAACAGAACTTGATTATATTCTAAGAAAGAACTTTTAAAAATGTTTCCCTTAAATTGCACTGATAGACCAAACAATACATTTCCAAATACAAGGGCTATAAGTTTTGTATCCTCAGTGCCAAGGAGAACACCTGGCACATATCAGACTGTCAGTAAATACTTGAAATATAAATATGGGTAATCAAGTAGGTAAGGTCACCGATAGGACAAATTACTTAGTCATAAATGATTGAAGCCTGAGTTAGAGCACTAACCACAAAATCTTGGAGTTAAATTCACTCTGCCCCATGATGAATTTTAAATATAATAAACATTAAACACACAAAATCACAACAGTCAATAATTTACTAATTACTATAAACCCCATTAATCGGGTGTAGAGCCAAGTCTAAACAGGTTAATTACCATTTTAACGAAGTAGAAAGAGATATCAGGTACATAACCCTGATTTTGTTTAAAGCGTAAAATCTCTAATAACTGAAAGTGCCACTTTCTTAAGTACAATTGAATAATACCAGATAATTAACATAATCAACCACATTACCGTTTTATCTTCATCCACAAAAATCTCTCTGGCTTCCTCATAATTGCAAAGTTCTTCAGTGCACTCTCTTTCTAGGTCACCAGGAGTGAAGAGCTCCAAATCAAATCTATTATACAGGAGGCGTCTATGTATGAAAAAGTTTGCTTCTTCTTTTGATGTAAACACTAATAAAGTAATGAAAAAGACTTAAACATTGATCAAAACTATTCAAAAAATTCCTGTTTTAATTGTGGAAAAAGTGAATAGTCCTCTTGATGTGGTTAAATTATACAAAACTTTTTTGTAAAGCTTTAAAATCTAACCAAAAAAAAAAGAAAAGGCATCAGTGAAGATAATTTCCTATAAATATGAAATATAAAATTAGCATAATTCCGCTGGAGTTATGTCCAAAGTTACTAGTATAAATAACAATTATTTAAATATCTTTTTCTCTCCAGATAGTTATTTTCCCAATAATTGACAGGTCAGACTATTCTGTTTCTAAAGAATTTGTTCTCTATTATCTTGACTGAGAAAAATTAGTGGGGCATTATGGACAGCATATTGAACTGAGAGTTAAAAGACAGATTTTTGGTTTTGATTTAGCTTAAGCTATCAGTTGTATATTCTAAGATAAGTCACTTACATCCTTTGGGCTGCCATTTCCTCATTTGTAAAACCAGGAATTAAATTAAATAATCACTAAGATCTCTTTAAGTTCTTAATTTTGTTGTTGTTGTTTTTTGAGATGGAGTCTCACTCTGTCACCCAGGCTGAAATGCAATGGCACAGTCTCAGCTCCACCTCCCAAATTCAAGTGATTCTCCTGCCTTAGCCTCCCAAGTAGCTGGGACTACAGGCATGTGCCACCACACCTGGCTAATTTTTGTATTTTTAGTAGAGACAGGGTTTCACTGTTTTGGTCATGCTGGTCTCGAACTCCTGACTTCGTGATCCACTCGCCTTGTCTTCCCAAAGTGCTGGGATTACAGGCATGAACCACTACATCTGGCCGAGTTCTTAAATTACAAATTAATGCTTATACATTAGAGTTGCTGTATTCAAGTTTATGCTAAAAGTTATAAAATTCTAACCTTCTAAATTAGTGAAAATATAAGCTAATTGTAAGATTTAACTAAAGACATTCAGTTCTTTCCAAAGTAGTAGCTCCCTCTACTGTACTCCCCAAATACGTGTCTCTAATGTTTTATAAGTTTCCCTTTACATTTGACGGGAAGGTAAATGGTAAACACTACAAGGTTCAGAACAGGTTGACACAAAACCAAAGCATCCAACTATGGTAGTATTTTCAAAACCCACAAACTTTAAACTTGTTCTGGTGTCACACAAACAAAGCTTAAGAGATTTTGCTCCAGATCATATTACTAAGACTGGAATTCCAAAAGTGAGAACTACATCACAATGCTTAAAAGAATTTAAAAGTGCGGATACTTTTCACTGCTCACCATTACTAAAGAAAGAATGTATTAAAATAGGCAATTGAAAGACTGCTCATGAGCGATCATGGCTGGAAAACTCATACTGATTTGTGTGTGACCTCGAGTCTCACATTTATTTTTGCCCCTTTAAGAACAGTCACATCTTGTCCAAGATATTTTTTCTATAAATGAATTATCTTTCCAAACAGGTCTGAATGTTCTAGAGCTATTTTGTCTAATGCAGTAACCGCTAGCCACAGAAGGCTGGGAGCGGTCGCTCACGCCTATAATCCCAGCAGGCTAAGGCAGGTGGATCACCTGAGCCCAGGAGTTGGAGACCAGCCTGGGCAACACAGTGAAACCCCATTTCTACAAAAAATACAAAAATTAGGCTGGTGTGGTGGTGCATGCCTGTAGTCCCAGCTACTTGGGAGGCTGAGGTGGAAGGATAACTTGAGTCCAGGAGGTAGAGGTTGCGGTGAGCTGAGATCATGCCACTGCCCTCCAGCTTGGGCAACAGAGCAAGATCCTATCTCTAAATGAATAAATAAGAACTGTGGCTTATCTGAATTGAAATGTGCAGTAAGCATAAAACACACATAAGGATTTCAAAAGCTTGGTGTATAAAAGAAAAAGAATGTGAAATGTCTCCATAATGTTTTATATTGCTTATATTTTAAAATGGTGACATTTTGTGTACTAGATTAAATGATATACATTCTTAAAATTAATTTCATCTATTATTTTTTACTTTTTAAAATGTGGCTATTAGAAAAATTTAAATTATGTAGCTCACATTATATTTTGGGGGAGCAGCACTATTCTACCGTGTCCATTTCTATGTTATAAATAACAAATAAGGGCTATTCAAACCAAATGGGAAGCTACAATGGGATAATTGGTGATGGCTGTTTTGAAAAGTATTCTAAAAGGTAGATAGAGGGGCTAGTGTGATGAAATATTTCTATTCTGTTTCCTCCTTTGTTTTATTGTAGATTTTATATGATCACAAATGGAGATAGTATGAAAAATTTTCCAAGCCTCCATCACCCCTCACTGGGATTCCTACAATGGTCTTCCAAGGGTCTCCTTGCTGCTCTATAGTCTGTTTTTAACATAACAACCAAAGAGAGCCCTTTAAAAGATAAGATAGACTTTGTTCCTACTTTGCTTTTTAAAAACCTTCTAACAGCAATTCCACCACCTGCAGTAAAAGCCAAAGTCATTACAATGGCTTACACGGCCCTCTTCGGTCTGGCCCCCAAGCCCTTACCCCTCTAACCTCATCTCCTACCACTTTCCCTGCATATTCTGTTGTAGCTATGCTGGCTTCCAACACACCTGGTCCTCTCTGGCCTTTGGACTTACTGTTCTGAACAGAACTTACTTATTTCAGTTTGCTCTCTCACATCCTTCAGGATTTTGTTCAATGCTACCTGGAACTCCCATGCCTACCCACCCACCCCTGGCACTCCCTGTTCACACTCTGCCTTTCTCTATAGTCCTCATCACCATCTGGTTTTCTATATGCTTTACTCACCCCTGTTCTCCTCACTAGAAGGCAAGCTCCATTAAAGCAGGGATGTTGGTTCTTGGCCCATAAGAGGTGCTCAAAAAAATTACTGACTGAATGAACAAACTTAACTTTGCAATAGTGGGAGGAAACTCTTGGACCTAAAGTCTACCAACTGAAGTAATTCATAGGTATAGGTCTGGTGTTTCCCAGCTTGGTATAGGTTTAAAGTATCAAACTATTGATGAAGCAACCCATAGCCTGCCTCACTTAGCTATACTTACTGCATAAAATCTAAGTTCAGGGCTGGGCGCGGTGGCTCAAGCCTGTAATCCCAGCACTTTGGGAGGCCGAGGCGGGTGGATCACGAGGTCAAGAGATCGAGACCATCCTGGTCAACATGGTGAAACCCCGTCTCTACTGAAAATACAAAAAATTAGCTGGGCATGGTGGCGCGTGCCTGTAATCCCAGCAACTCAGTAGGCTGAGGCAGGAGAATTGCCTGAACCCAGGAGACGGAGGTTGCGGTGAGTCGAGATCGCGCCATTGCACTCCAGCCTGGATAACAAGAGCGAAACTCCGTCTCAAAAAAAAAAAAAAAAAAAAAAAAATAAAAAAAAAAAAATCTAAGTTCAGAATGGAGAATTAGATATCTGCCTCTGTATTGCTACTTCTCAAATATGTCCAGATCCTTCCATTTTATTGGCTAAAAAATGCAGTGCCAAATTTCTCACGATAGTCTTCTGTTCCAGTAGGTTGAGTTATTAAAAATACACCCCCAAGAGGCCGAGATGGGTGGATCACGAGGTCAGGAGGTCTTGACTGACCTGGCTAACATGGTGAAACCCCGTCTCTACTAAAAATACAAAAAATTAGCTGGGCATAGTGGTACCCACCTGTAGTCCCAGCTACTCGGGAGGCTGATGCAGGAGAATCACTTGAACCTGGGAAGGTTGCAATGAGCAGAGGTTGCAATGAGCTGAGATTGCGCCACTGCACACCAGCCTGGGCAACAGAAAGAGACTCTGTCTCAAAAAAAGAAAAATACACCACTATGGAACTCAAAAGCTACTTTTATAGGGGAAATTAAAAAAGGGAGAGCCACAAACATTTTCATTTTTCCTTAAATAATATTTATGCCAATATCATAAATATTATATTTATGATTACTCATGCTATTATGATTAATACTATATTAAACATGGCTTCGAGGGACTGCTGTGTGCCATTCCCCTCAGTGTGAAAGTTCTGATCCTGTCACTGACTGACCTTCAGTGCCAGATCAGATTTTTTCCTGTATCCCTTATGATCTCAGGAGAAATACTGTCTTTTGTTACTGGATTCTAAGTAACCCTGAATTTGCTTTTAATTGAAAGGAAGCAAACCTCCCTGCCCTTGGAATGCCCTTGGCTTTCAGCAAGAGCTCCTATTTTCCCCTTGACCATGGCTGGAGGATGCAATGGCCTTGGCTCTACTTTCTTAGATTCTCTTCCCTTCTCTATTTCTCCTGTCTTAGACTATCCTAAGACGCTGACCATGCATTTCACTGCTCTAAATTCGCCAACCCAGATACTGCATTCTCTTCAATTCTATCTCCTTGTGTTTTCTAAATAAGCTCCTTTACAGTCATTTCAACTCCAACCTCATGCTTTATCAGTAATCCCAGCACTTTGGGAGGCCGAGGCTGGTAGATCACCTGAGGTCAAGAGTTCAAGACCAGCTTGGCTAACATGGTGAAACCCCCTCTCTACTAAAAATACAAAAAAAATTAGCCAGGCACAGTGGCATGCACCTGTAATCCCAGCTATTCGGGAGGCTAAGGCAGGAAAATCACTTGAACTCAGGAGGCGGAGGTTGCAGTAAACCGTGATCGCGCCACTGCACTCCAGTCTGGGAGACAGAGTGAGTCTCCGTCTCAAAAATAACAAAGAAGAATTTAGCCAAAGGTCCTTTATTTCTGGTTACTTTTTATACCTCCATTTATTATAGCCCGTTTGCAGATGGAAGGCATTGGCTTCTCTGCCATACAACTCTCTTGAGGCAGAGTTACTGCTGCTCACTCTTTCCTCCTTTCTTAGAGTTCTCTGTTCCAGCTTCTGTTATACAGTTGATGGAGACTGTCTGTTTAACACCCTGCCTCCTGCACCAGATGAAAATGTCCTCCAGGGCACAGGTTGCAGCCTTTCATGTCTGTGACAGCACACAGCATAGGGCCTGGCACTTGGCATGTGTTCATAAAGTTGTGACTGACTGAACAAGTTGTATTTTCAAATGTGTCGGATCCCTCATTCACATTTCCATAGACATCTCCAGCTCTCCACACCCAGGTATGATCTCTAAATTCCCTCCATAGCTTGTGATGTCCTTGAGAGTGTCTTTATTTATTTATTTTTGTGTTTATGTTTTAAATAAAATTCACTCTGTCACCCAGGCTGGAGTGCAGTGGCACAATCTCAGCTCATGCAGCCTCCATCTCCCCAGTAGTTGGGATTACAGGCACATGCCACTATGCCGGGCTATTTTTGTATTTTTAGTAGAGACAGGTCTTCACCATGTTGGCCAGGCTGGTCTTGAATTCCTGACCACCTGCCTTGACCTCCCAAAGTGCTAGGATTACAGGCGTGAACCACCATGTCCAGCGAAAGTGTCTTTTATCCCTGTGTCATGTGAATGAATGATTGCACTTACAATTATATTAGGGAAGAGCATCTGAGTATGGAATCTTTTAAGTGCAACCTTCTAAGTGGACTGATATATACGGTGCAGCTTGGGAGGGACTAAAAAGGATCCTCTTCCAAAATCTCTCCCTATTCCTCTAGCTAGCCTATCCAGTTGTCTAGAATTCTGTCATCAGAGTTTGACTCTTTTGGGTTAATGGATTGTTCTATCTCAACACACACAACTGTGTTAATCATTAATAAAGTCAGTTAGGAGTATTAGTGTAACAGATCCTTCCCAAATGAAAATGAGCTGAGAACAGGATCTGATGAGAAGGGATAAGAGACAGGAACGTGTGGGGACATGGATCCAGAGTACTGGCACTGGTTGGGGAAGCACCGTGACTAGTCAGGGAGAAAGATGCTAAGAGCCAGAGGCTTTTTTTTTTTCTTCTGTTTTTTGGTTTTACTAGGTTAGGCTTTTAAAATATAGGCAGGAAACAAACTGTTAATGAGAAGCCTAAAAACTATCGACTTCTAGGTTGGCAAGCCCCAAACCTAATCTGTCAACTAGCTGCTTTTATCTAGACAACTAGACCATCTGAAAGTCAAAAAGGACCTCAGAGATGATTTTACACCCCACTCCCATCACTTTTAAAGATGAAGACATTCAAGCCCAATGGGGTTAATTTATCTTGCTCAGGGTCTCACAACAAGTCCAGACTAGATCCTGGACTCCCCGTTGACCTTTCCAGGAAGAACAAGTAATTATGCTCATTATAATCACCACACAGCTTCCTCTAGAGAAATGTCACTCACTGATTTTCAGAAGCTGAAATAGGTTTTCCATTCAATTAACCACAAACAAGCTCTTACATATATACTTATTAAAGGAAACTCAGAGAAATCAAGTTGTATAAATTGCAGTTAAAGAACATAAAAAACCACAACCTTGCCAAATATACCACAAATTAAACTAAAGAATATTTTAGTGCTTCTATGATTGATCAGGGTATGTCATTTCAAATACTGCACTTTCTCACTGACATCTGTACCACGCGGCTCCGGGTTCCAGGGACGTTTTTGTGCTTACCTTCTTCTCCCACATGAGTAGAAGCTTTTGGGCCTCTTGTGCAATGAGGAAACGCCAGGGTAACTGTGGGCAGTTGGCTGAGTAGAACCAGAAGTGTAAACATAGTCTGGCAACTGTCAAACAAACTAAAACAAACAAAAAACATAGTTTAAAAAAAAAAAAAAAAAAGCCCCTGGCTCAGCACTCCGAGTTTCTGTCGAACTGAATCACCAACCTGTTGCACTCCAAGCCTCGACGTGAGAGCGCACAGCGCGTGGTTTCGGTCGCCGGGACTCCAGGCACGCCCAGAAAGCAGCCCCCGAGAGCGCCTGGGACAAATGCCGCGCCCCGGGACCCTGCCGAGGGCTGATCCGGGACCTGTCGCTGCGGGCAACCCTCAGCTATGTGTTCGAATCCAACGCAGTCCGCCGAGGTGGCCTCCACCGATGTGCCCCCCTTCCCAGTAGCTCCCTCCCCGCCGAGTCCCCCCTCCAGGCCCCGCACCTGTGTCCCCCCGCACATGTTCCAGCAGCCACCGGGCCAGAGTCTTGTCTTGGGGTGGTTCCTTCGGCCGTCAGGCCCTCGGTCTCCGGCGCCCTCAAACCTCTGCGACGCTCCGGGCCTCGCTCTCCCCAGGGTTTGGGTGGTCCCTTGCGCAAACCGGGTACGCGTCTGGGGTCCGCAGAAGGGCGCCTGGGGAACACGCGCTGCGCGAGGTCCTGCCTCGGTACTGGGAGGCGGCCGACGGAGGAAGGGAGGAGACGGCTACCTGGGGACACCTGGCCGCGCCCCTCCTCCCGGGGGCCGGCCTACCTGCGGCCAGCGGGCGGGCAGTAGGCCGGCGTCTCCTTGGAGTCCGCGCTGCGCTCTCAGCCGCCTCAGCTTCTGTCCCAGCCCCGGGCTGGCCAGGCCGTCAGCCGCCAGTTCTGGCCCCGCCTTGGCGGCGCGGGTTGCTGCTTTTCGATTTGTGCCTGCACCCGGCGTTCTCAATGCTCCTAATCCAGGGAGCGTTTCGGTTCTCAGTCCTAAGCAGAGCGCCCTCGGTGCGTCCAGAGCTTTTCGCTATGGGTCTCGCTAGGCCATGGGTCCTGCGGTTACCTTAGATCAACTGTTTTCAAAAGAGTGGTCCAGGGACAAGGACAAGATATTCATCAGACAAAATACCCTTTATTCGTGATAAGAGATGGAAATGGCCTTAAATTTAATTATTTCATTGGTTCTCCAATGGTGGTCTGCCAGGTCTGGATGTCTCCAAGATCTTTTCCAGGGGTCTCTCAGGTCAAAACTCTTTCCATTATGGTAACAATACATGATTTGCCATTTTCACTTTCATTCTCTCAAGTGTACAGTGGAAATTTCCAGGGGCTATTTTACATGTAATAGTCATCACTCTGTCTGCTAACAGAATACCTGCGTGTGCGTGCTTGTATTTTCTAGGATTTTCCATGGTAGTATGTTTAAAGTATCAGTATGTACATTTTATAGAGATTTATGTAGATTTATAGAGATTAATAAAATTTGTTCTCTACTTCTGAACGTAATGGTTTTTTTTCTTTCCTTTTTTCTTTTTCAGAGTAGGGGTTTCACTTTGCTGCCTAGGCTGGCTTCTTGAACTCCTGGGCTCAAGAGATCCTCCAGTCTCATCCTCCAGAGTAGCTGGGACTAAAGGTGTCCACCATCTCTCGTGGCTACTGCTTTTGTATTTTGATTAGTTTTCTTTGTTCATATCTACTAGGATAGCTATAACCTCATTATTCTCAAATAATTATCTTGAAATCTTGATCTTTTCCTTGAGTCAATGCATAAACATAATAAAAAGTATGCTTTGTTGTCTTGATTTCAAAAATATTTTGAAAATTTATCAGTTTCAATGTTAGATAATAAATATCATTAGAAGCAATTCACATAAGTGAAAACTCTGGCATCCTTGATAACGTTGGTGTGTAAAAAGGTCTTGATCAAAGACTTCAAGAACTGCTGCATGAAGTAATGAAGGCAGCAGGTGGACAGAGGACCGGTGCCAGGTGATGGTCACATCCTTCTTTATCCGAAGAACATGCTTAACAATTATTTGAAACACTATTTACGCTTTGGTCAAAGTGGCCTGGCAGTTGCTCGGGGCCAAGGGAAACATTTTCCCCCCTTCAATTTTTTTTTTTCCCCTTGAGACGGAGTCTCGCTCTGTCACCCAGGCTGGAGTGCAGTGGTGCAATCTTGGCTCACTACAACATCCGCTTCAACTGATTCTCCCTCAGCCTCCCGAGTAGCTAGGATTATAGGCATCCACTACCACGCCTGGCTGAATTTTTCTACATTTAGTAGAGACGGGGTTTCACCACATTGGCCAGGCTGTTCACAAACTCCTGACCTCAGGTGATCTGCCCACCTCGGCCTCCCAAAGTGCTGGGATTATAGGTATGAGCCACCGCACCTGGCCTCAAATTTCTGATTAATTCAGTTTTTACCAAATTCTGTTTTTCTCCTCCCAAAGGATATTGTCTATTTTAGACAATATTTTATTATGTTAATATATTTGATTATATTTTATTATGATTATTGATAATCAATGGAATTCTTCTTAAGTTTTCTGCAGAAATTTTGTTTTCACCAATTCCTTCTAGGCAGTGCTTTTCCTTTCCCTTCTTCCAATCCCTTCCTCTTCACTCGCCATTTGTCTACCTCATGGTCTAAACTGTTTCTATGATGGAGTCTTCTCTCCCTCTTATTCAAGCAATTGGAATCAGACAATGAAGAGGCCCAGACATGGTTTATTGTGGTTGAACGTGAGAATAGGAAACATCTTCACTAGAACACCCATTTTCCTGTTTATTCCTTGAGTCAACCTACAGCACTGAGCCCTCCTGGTGGGGAGATGGATACCATGTGTCCTGGAGGAGAATTTAATCTGGCTGAGACCTAGATCTGAGAATGTGGGCCTGTGACATTCTTATCAAGTGCAAGAACTGACTTACTCATTTTTTCATCCTCCACAGTACCAGGGGAGTGCTTTCTACATTGTTCATGTTCAATACATTTTCATTGAGTGGAAGCAATTTATTTTCAGGTAGGAAAAGTACTTCATTTCCCACTACTTTGGGGAGAGGCCAATGGTCAAATGCCTCATGCCATGCAATCAGCAGTTGTGAACTTTGATGACATTCCTTGGTAGAATGAGTCCACCCACATATCTGGATATTTGGACCAAAACAAATGAGGCTTTGTGCTTGCATCAAAAATCAGAGTTTATAGACAGAGAGGGAGGCAGACAGAGAAATTGAAGTCTGTTTCTCAGTAGTGAATTACACCCTGTATGTTTTCCTGTAACACTGAGTCCTAGAGAATGTTACAGCATTTGGCAGCATGCACATTAACTTAGTCACTATGGAGCTGCAAGGTATTTTGAGGTTAGATGGCAAAGAGAGAAAAGAGAAAAGCCAGTAACAACAGTGCCCAAGATAGCTGATTTCTTCTATTACTTACTTGGTGTATTCATTTTATTCTATGCCTTCTGCTATTTAAAGTTATAATATTCTTGACTAGGTGCGGTGGCTCACGCCTATAATCC
Organism: Sapajus apella; assembly: GCF_009761245.1. Taxonomy (NCBI): domain Eukaryota; kingdom Metazoa; phylum Chordata; class Mammalia; order Primates; family Cebidae; genus Sapajus; species Sapajus apella. The sequence continues at coordinate 29,813,061 of NW_022436954.1, forward strand.
CAGCAGTTTGGGAGGCCGAGGTGGGCAGATCACAAGGTCAGGAGTTTGAGGCCAACCTGCCCAACATAGTGAAACCCCATCTCTGATAAAAGTACAAAAAAAATTAGCTGGGCATGGTGGCGGGGCGCCTGTATTTCCAGCTACCAGGGAGGCTGAGGCAGGAGAATCACTTGAACGATTCTCAAGTTGAACCTCAACCTCACTGCAGAGGTTGCAGTGAGCCGAGATCCTGCCAATGCACTCCAGCCTGGTGACAAGAGTGAAACTCTGTCTCAAAAATAATAGTAATAATAATAAAGTTATAATATTCTTATGCCTTTCTTCCAAAGCATTTTAAGTGTTCTCACAGATAGTGTTTTTCTTATTCTGGCTATCTGTGGAGTTGGGCTAGATATTATAATTCTCATTTTACAAAGAAGGATACTGAAGCATGAAGTAAATGATAATCATTGGCCGAGTAGTAGCCTGGTTCTTGACTCCAGTGCTTTTTTTTTTTTTTTTTTGAGTTATTATCAAGCAATAAAGGCAGTAAGTAAAAAATTACTTGGTTTCAGAGGAAATAAGAAAAAAATCAGAGCAATGAGATTAATGGACTTGGATTAATGTGATAATGCATCTCTGAATTTGAGCACATACCCACCCACTTACCTGTGTGAATTCAAGAATGAAATGAAAACTCACTTTACTGTGTGGGCATGAGGATGGACTCAAGGACTGTGACAGGAAATGTTAAGGTTGCAGCCATGAAGCTCTGTAAGTAAAGTCACATCCACATCCTTAAAGACACATTGACGACTATCATTAGCCTGTTCAGAATAGGAGATGCAACTTTATTGAACTTGCTGTTTCCGTGACATTTTAGCCTTGACATTTCAACATCAATTGCTCGCTGTTTTAATTTATCCCAGTATAGTCAGCAAGTGAGAAATGAAAGACTCCTACTGTTCCAGGTTGATTATATATCTGCACGCAGTTATTTTCAGATTCAACAAATTGGTAAAGGGGTTAAGGATTTTATTTTAAACATTTGCTTAAAGCCCTTTAAGTACACCTTTGAGCAGAACTTTTATTTATTTTAATTCTACCATTTAAGAACAATGATTGTTAATAACAAAACAATTAAATAAAAGAACAGTGTGAGGGGTCATCTGATTTCATGTCACACTGTGAGTAGGAATAATACCTACATGTCATGCTTAAAATATAGTAATCTTTATAGCTCTTAGAGTGCATAGGAACTTGAATCCGTGTGGCTTGGAGCTGCCCCCAGGGATCTGTGACAGGGACTTGTGTAAGAGCTGGCCTCAGAACTGTCACTCTGCGTATGGATGTTGGCATTTTTATACCAATTATTCACTTGTCAGCCTTATTTTCTCATCAGAGTCTTACTTTCTGATTGCTACACAATTGTTGGCCTCTTTTTTTGTAAAGTCATATTCAGGTAATCATGATATTCTACGCAAACTTTTTTTTCATACACATGATTACTTGGCATCAATTGTAAAACCATACTTTCCATATACAACATGTGAATAAGGAGTTTAAACAAATCATGCATTTCTAGTTATGCAATTAACAGCGTTTAAGAATCATTTGTTGACAGGCATGGTGGCTCATGCCTGTAATCCCAGCACTTTGTGAGGCTGAGGCGGGCGGATTACCTGAGGTTAGGAGTTCGAGAGCAGCCTGGCCAACATGGTGAAACCCTGTCTCTACTAACAAAAATTAGCTGGGTGTGGTGGTGCACGCCTGTATTCCCAGCTACTCAGGAGGCTGAGGCAGGAGAATCACTACAACCCAAGAGGTGGAAGTTGCAGTGAGCTGAAATCACACCACTGCACTCCAGCCTGGTTGACAGAATGAGACTCCATTTCAAAACAAAAAAAGAATTATTTGTTAATGCTGAATCAGGGAAAGACAATAATGAAGTGTTAATGTTGCTGGTACTGATTGAAAGACATGCATTAAATGGAATTTCTATTAGGAAAGCTATCAAACAGAATCTGTTTATCCTCATTTGGTGAAGGATTTTCCTTTGTTATTTTATGTACTGCCCAGGCTTGACACTCTCGAATGAAATATAAACTGAGGGTTTTGTTTTGTTTTGTTTTGTTTTTTTGGAGACAGGGTCTAACTCTATCACCCAGGCTGGAGTGCAGTGGCAGGATCACGGCTCACTGCAGCCTCAACCTCCTGGGCTCAAATGATCCTCCTGCCTCAGACTCCAGAGTAGCTGGGACCTCAGGCACATACCACAACACCTGGCTAATTTTTGTATTTTTTGTAGAGACAGGGGTTTTGCCATGTTGCCTAGGCTGGTCTGAAATTCCTGGGTTCAAGTGATCTGCCTGTCTTGGCCTCCCAAACTGTTGGGATTACAGTCATGAGCCACCGCTCCAAGCTTAAATGAATTTTGAAATATAAAATATGAATTTTAAAGCATCGTTTCTTTTACTGATGCTCACTAATGGCTTTAGTAAAGTTTATGGATGTTCCTTACCCACCCTCGACATTTCAATCCTGTCAGTTCCTTGAGAGCAAAGGAGCAAAATTTACCCATGTTTGTATTTTTGCTGCTTAGTACCTCACCTAGCTGGCATGTAGCAGGACTTCCTGATTGTTAAATGAATGAAACAATAAATAAATTTTAGTTCCAGGTCGCTTCTCTCTAACTAGATGACTTTGAAAAAGTTCCTTGTCTGAATTCTTTCTGCCTCTTCTGAGAAATTGAGGGTTTGGTCTGCATGAACTCTAAGATTCATTCCTGTGCTAAAATTCTATTTAAGTATTTTTCTAATTATTCTTTCTCATTCTGGATACTATTGAATTACTTGCTTTTACATAATTTATACATTATATAAAAGGAAATCCATCATATAAAAATAAAAATTTCGCTGGGTGCGATGGCTCACGCCCGTAATCCCAGCACCTTGGGATTACCCGCCAGGGCGGGTGGATCACTAGGTCAGGAGTTCAAGACCAGCCTGGCCAAGATGGTGAAACTGTGTCTCTACTAAAAATACAAAAATTATCCAGGCATGGTGGTGGGTGCCTATAATCCCAGCAACTCAGGAGGCTGAGGCTGGGAGTTGCTTGAACCTGGGAGGTAGAGGTAGCAGTGAGCCAAGATCGCACCACTGCACTTTAGCGTGGGCGACAAAGTGAGACTCTGTCTCAAAAAATAAAATAAATAAAAAATTTAGAATTCATCTGCAAAAACAAATTACATATTTTATAAACTGCTCACCCACAATTATATAAAATGGGAAATTGATGGGAAATCTTTATGTGACAAAAGAGATATTAAAACATTTTTAAGGGCTGGGCGTCGTGGCTCATGCCTGTAATCCCAACACTTTGGGAAGCTGAAGCAGGTGGATCACTTGAGGTCAGGAATTCGAGACCAGCCTGGCCAAGTTGGTGAAACCCCATCTCCACTAAAAATACAAAAATTAACTGGGCATGGTGATACATGCCTGTAATCCCAGCTACTCTGGAGGCTAAGGCAGGAGAATCGCATGAATCCAGGAAAATTGCAGTGAGCCGAGATCACGCCACTGGCCACTGCACTCTAGTCTGGGCACAACAGAGCAAGATTCTGTCTCAGGAAAACAAGAACAACCACCACCACAACATCTTCAGGGAGGCTGAGGTGGGAGGATCACTTGGGCCCAGGAGATCAGGGCTGCACTGTGTTATGATTGCACCACTGCACTCCAGCCTGGGCGACAGAGCAAGATCTTGTCTTAAAAAAGTTTGTTTTTTTGTTTGTTTGTTTTTAGATTTACCTTCATTGCCCTCTGTACTCTGGTAACTTGATTTGATTTATGTGTTATCAGGTCAGATTATGGCAGAATTTTTCTGTTATCAGAACTTCTACTTTATTTCTTTCCAATGTTTTTCTTGGGTTTATATTGAATTTAGATATCTTTCTTACAGCACATCTACTATTGTTTCCCTGTTTTAGCTCTGCCACTGCCTCAAAATTTTTTCATTTTCTCTTTTATTTCAGAATTTATCTATTGATTGATTGATTGATTGATTTGAGACAGAGTCCCGATCTTTTGCCAAGGCTGGAGTGCAATGGCATGATCTTGGCTCACTGCAAGCTCCACATTCCGGGTTCAAGCGATTCTCCTGCCTTAACCCCCCAAGTAGCTGGGATTACAGGTGCCCACCACCAATCTGGCTAATTTTTGTATTTTTAGTAGAGATGGGGTTTTGGCATGTTGGCCAGGCTGGTCTCGAATTCCTAATCTTAGGTGATCCACCTGCCTCGGCCTCCCAAAGTGCTGGGATTGTAGGCATGAGTCACCATGAACAGTCTATCTTCAGAATTTAGAATCTTAAAATTTTGGGCATATTGATCTGTCTTTCATCCTTTTTCTTTTTCTTTTCTTTTTAGAGATGAGGTTTCACTATGTTGGACAGGCTGGCCTCAAACTCCTGGCCTCAAGTGATCCTTCCACCCTGCCCTCCCAAAGTGCTGGAATTACAGACACGAGTCATCATGCCTGGCCTGCTTTTTACCTTTAAAAAGAATAATGTCATGGTGGTTTGCTGCCTCCATCCCCCTGTCACCTACCTTAGGTATTTCTCCTGTTATCTCTCCCCAATCTCCCTACATCCTGCTATCCCTCCCCTAGCTCCCCAACCCCCAACAGACTCCAGTGTGTGATGTTCCCTTCCCTGTGTTCATGTGTTCTCATTGTTCAACACCCACTCATGATTGAGAATATGCGGTGTTTGGTTTTCTGTTCTTGTGTCAGTTGGCTGAGAATGATGGTTTCCAGATTCATCCACGTCCCTGCAAAGGACATGAACTCATCATTTTTTATGACAATATAGTATTTATTCCATGGTGTATCTATGTAACAATCCTGCAAGATCTGCACACGTACCCCAGAAATTAAAGTATAATAAAAAATAAAATAAAATAAAAAGAACAATGTCTTGTCTTTATTTTGAGGCATGTATTGAATCTATGAGATTGTTTATATAGACACAATAAATACTGAATGAATTAAATTAATTATTGAGATGGTACCAATTTTTATTGTTATATGCTTTTCTTATTTTCTTCTATTTTTGTTTGTATGTTCCCTTTTTCCCATTTCACAATTTTATGTTTCTTTTTCTTTTCCTTTCCTGTTTTTTCTTCTAAGTTGCTACTTCAAAATTTTTTCTTATTATTCTCAACTGTTTCTTGTTTTCTTTCCTAAGAAGTTTCTATAATTTTCTTAGGTCTAATCATATGAAATTGCCACTTACGTAAATAAAAAACAGCCAAATATCAGCAATTTCATATGGTTCAACATAATTGCTTTCCTCAGGACCTGGCAGATGCTAAATTAATACTTATTGAATGAATTAATAAATAAATCCTCCTTTTCATAATTTTTGGTCAAATAATTCTAGGAAATAATTCAAGGCCCAGATAGCATTAGGCAAAAGGCTCCTTACCAACTGTGGACTCAGAAGTCTTTAGTCATAAATGATCTTCCCAAATGTGCTGATTACCTGACTTTGTTAGTCCATGTCATTGACATGCTACAGATAAACCTGAGAATACTCTTGAGAGCAAGCATGTGGTTATCTACATCAATGCTACTCTGTATGCCTTTGGATGAATGTTAGTAAACATCAATTTATGGAGTATGCATCTTTTTGTGAGCATTAGTGTACACAGTTGACATCTCAGCAGGCTGAACTATGGTAAAAGAGGAAAGAAAGTTTGTTCAGACATAGTGGAAATTGAAAAGAACTTTACGTTTCTTAAACTACATTCACATTTCAGTCTCATTAGCAGTAAAATGACATATATGTTATTCCCAAACCATTTACCTCTGGTATTCTGTTCCCTTCAATGGGGCTTTGAGAATTTATGCACACTGAAATAACTGCTGAGCCCTGAAGAAGAGATGTATTAATTAAGGAAACATTTTGGGTTTCCTGAGTTGCTAATGACTGTAGTTGCCGATCCTGTCCATGGAGATTTTTAGTTCGAAATGCTCCTAATACTTCAATATGTTAACTTACAAGCCCGTCATTCCTAACAATCAAATAAGATCTTTAATACATTGATGCACAGGTGCAGAAATTTTACTAGATTGCACTAAGGAAATTTAGCAAGTGAATCAGAAGGAGCGTTGCAACTGGGATTTCTGGTTTTTATCCAATAGGATTTCCACTTTACCCCCTTAGCATTTGAATTCGACTTAATCATTCAGTAATTGCACTTATGATTCATACCTTATGACTTATGAAGAGATTCTTTTGTTCTCTTTCAGTCATGAAAAGGTGAAATTCAAGATCTGACTCTGACATGTACCATCACCTTTTCAGGAAATAAAACGTATACTTTTTTCTTTCTTTTTTTTTTAAAACAAAATTGCAATTTTTAAATAGCAATGCATTATACCCTTGTAAGACATCCAAATAATATAGAAGTTTATTAATAAAATAAGTAAAAGGACTTTTAAAAACTGTTAAAATAAGTTTGCACAAAGCCCAAGACTTTAAAAAATGAAGTCTGAAGAAGAGTTTAAATACTTATGTCAGGAAATTTTATTGTATTAAGTTGATGATTTTTTGGGACACATTTAATATTGTGAATATTTTCTTTGTATAGAATCTGTTGTAATTCATGTTTTAAAAATACATTTTAAAAGTTTGTTGCCACTCTCACATCTTACTTCAAAATAAATTCCATATGTCTTTAAGAATTAAATGAAAAAATGACCCCATAAAAGAATGAGAAGAAAATGTGTGTGGATAATATCTTCTCCTGGAGTGAAGAAGGACTCTCTAATAATAAAAGCAAAAAAAAAAATTATAAAGATTGATAAATTTGACCTCATAAAAATTAAACATTGTAAGACACTATTAAACATGGTAAGACACTATTAAAGCAAATGACAAATTGGCAAAATATTTGCAACATATATGACAGAGAAAGGGTAGAGATCTTTACTCCTTAAAATACTAAAACAAATCAACAAAAGGTCAGTTAAAAAACAGATATAACACATAGACAATTCACAAAAGAAGAAATAAAAATAGCCAATTAGTAAACTTCAGAAAAACTTCAGTTTCAATAGCAATCTAAAAGATAAAAATTTAAATGAGATTTTGTTTTGTTTTGTTTTATCAGATTGACAAAGAAAAAAATAATGACACATTCAGTGCTGGGAAGGGTGTGGTGAAAAGAGCACTCTCTATTCAAAACGAGAATAACCATTTTAGAAGGCAATTGAGTTATTCACTTCAGTAAGTTTGGAGACTCTTCTTACACTTGCAAGAGATTATTGCCTCATCCACTTTCAGGAACTTAACTATTGCACTTTTGTGTGCTGATTTATAAAGATATCTCATGAGTCATTCTCTAATTATATATTTAATGGCTCTTCAGTTTTCTATATTTTACTTATCATTTCTACATATATCTAAAAAGTTAAGGACGAGTGTGGTGGCTCATACCTGTAATCCCATCACTTTAGGAGGCTGAGGCATGAGGATTGCTTGATGCCAGTAGTTTGAGACCAGCTTAGGCAACATAGTGAGACCCCTATCTCTATAAAAACCAGAAAAATTAATGGGGCATGGTGGCACATGACAATACTTCCGGCTACTTGGGAGACTGAGGTGGGAGGATTGCTTGAGCCTGGGAGATCGAGGTTGCAGTGAGTGACCATGCACTCACTCCGCTGCACTCCAACCTGAGTGACAGAGTGAGACTGTCTCCAAAAAAAAGTTCCAGTTTATTCTTCAGTTTTTACAAAAATAACAAGTTGACTTCAACAAAGTAAGCTGGCTCCCCCTCTACTTTCAAATGACTTTTTGAAAAGTTAAGAAGTTTTCTATTATTTCCTGCTATAAAAGCAACATTTGTATTTATTATAGAAAAATTAAGAGATAAGGAAAAAGAAGAAAAATACCTAATTCCACTTCCTAGTTCACCACTGGAGTACATCATTCCAGGCCTTCTCCTAGCCATAAATATATGTATATATTATAGAGGTTATCAAATAAACTTCCAGAAAGGATTATAAATGTGTATGTCCACCTCCATATAATGATAAATGACAAGCATTTTAATAGTGGACATAAACATTTTAAGAAAATGGTTTAAAAATAGCCTCTTTGTTATGTGTAGTGGCTCACACCTGTAATCCCAGCACTTTGGGAGTCTGAGGCAAGAGGATCACTTGAGCCCAGGTGTTCAAGACCATCCTGGGCAACGTGACGAAACACTGTCTCTACAAAATACAAAAACTAGTCAGGTGTAGTGGCACACACATGTTGTCGCAGCTACTTGGGAGGCTGAGATGGGAGGATCGCTTGAGCCCAGGAGGTCAAGGCTGCAGTGAGCTGTGTTCCAGCAGCTACACTCTAGCCTGGGTAACAGAGTGAGACCCTATATAAAAAATAAAATAAAATAAAATAAAATAAAATAAAATAAAGGAGCCTCTTATTGTTTTAATTAGCATATTTTTTACATACTCATTGGCTATTTGTAGTTCTTTTTTAAGTTCCCCATTAGTGTTTTTTGCTGAGTTGCATTTTAGCTAAGTGTAATCCCAAGATTGTAGAAACTCTTGTTTTTATTTGGGCCTAGTCTATTCTTGGTGTTTCTATGGAAAAATAAATTATCTTTTTTTCTATAGTTTGTCCTGTATCGAAATTGTAATCATGATAATTTGAATAACATAGTTTACTCAAATGTTTCCATTTTGCATTTAAGACCATATTAAATATCTTTTCCTGAAAAAAAAAATCACTGTTCTTAAGAGCTTCTTAAGAGCTTTGGGGGAAATAAGAATGAATGGTAATATAAAAATATTTTTTAATTGAGATAAAATTTACATAGCAAAGTTTACCATTTTAACCATTTTAAAGAGTACAACACAGGAACTTTTATATATTTACAATGTTGTGCAACCAACACCACTCTCTAATTATAGAACATTTTCATGGCCCCCAAAAGAAGCCCTGTACTCACTAAATAGTCACTCCCCATTTCCGATCCCCTGGCCCCTGGTACCCACAAATCTACTTTCTGTCTCTATAGATTTGCCTGTTCTGGACATTTCATATAAATGGAATCATACAATATGTAGTCTTTTGTGACTGGCTTGTTTCTCTTAGCATAATGTTTTCAAAGTTCATCTGCATTGTAGCATGTATCAGTACTCACTCCTTTTTATGTCTAAATAATCAATTGTGTGGCTATGCCACATTTTGTTCAATTTCATTAGCTGATAGACGTTTGGGTGTTCCAATTTTTGGCTATTAGGAATAATGCTGCTATGAACATTCATGTGCAAGTTTTTGTGTGAACATTATTTTCCATTTTCTTGGACAAATACCTAGGAGTGGAATTCCTGTCATATGGTAACTCTATGTTTAAGTTTTGAGAAATATGTAACATTTTTAAGGCTTAATATGTGTGTGGCACTTGGCTAAGCACTTGGCTTGCATTTTCTTATAGAATTCTCACAACTGTCTGCAGTAGATCCAATTATTATGCCCGTTTTACAGATGAGGGCACTATAGCTCAAATATGTTAAACAACTTGCTTAAGGGCTGACAACTAGTTGGATAGAGACAGGATTTGAGCTAATGTAGTCTGGCTCCAGAATCTGAACTCTTTACTACTTTTACTGCCTTAATACGCTTATGGTCCCAAGAGGGCAGAGGACAGCACACAAAGAACCATGTAATATACTTAGAAAATTGCATGCAGAGAATGCAACAGGAAAGGCTTTCCAGAGGAGGGAGCATTTGAAGTGAACATCAATTGTTGGGAACAGATTCAAGAAGAGGAACTGGAGTAAAGGTCAACTAGGTGAAAGAACTGTTACAGGATTGGCAAGTTACTTTCACCGAAAGTGCCAGTTACAGTTAATTGATAGTGGCGGTGAGTAGCACTATGTAAAGATACTGTACCCCAGCTCAGTGGGAAAGCTTGTGATGATTAACAATATCTGCCATGGGCAGGGGAGGGGAGATTTGTAGCACTCATGACATGAATTTTTGTCACTGCGCTATTATGACACAGAGATGAGAAATTATGGATCATGTTTTGGAAAGCAATGACTGTATGATTTTGACTGGATCATAGGTTATGCGTAAGGAAAGTGGAGGCTTAAATAAGATTAGAAATATGTGGTGAGGCTGTATGGCAGAGTGTTTTAAATGACAGACTGGAGAGTTTGTACGTGAGTCAGTAGGTAGTGAGGAGTCATGGAAAATTTTTAAGCTGGAGAATAGTGTCATAGGAGCCCTACTGTAAGAAGATTAATCTGGCAGGAGCATACAAAATGAATTGATATGGTGAATGAGTGGAGACAAAGAGACTGTTCAAGGCAATGTTAAAAAACTTAATGGGTGGTACCTGGTTAAAACAGGGAACAACCACTTTTCTCCCATTAACTTGATAAAGATTAAAATATAGGTATCAGGAAATGAATACTCAAATAGTCTGCTGGTGATACATTGGTTCAACTTTTCCGGAGGGCTATTTGACAACACATATAAAAAGCTTTACAAATTATTCATTCCGGCTGGATGCAGTGGCTCACACCCGTAATCCCAGCACTTTGGAAGGCCAAGGCAGGTAGATCACCTGAGGTCAGGGGTTTGAGACCAGCCTGGCCAAAATGACAAAACCCCCTATCTAATAAAATAAAAATATTAGCTGAGAATGGTGGTAGGCACCTGTAATCCCAGCTACTCAGGAGAATCGCTTGAACCTGGAAGGCGGAAGTTGCAGTGAGCCGGGATCGCGCCATTGCACTCTAGCCTGGGAGACAAGAGCAAAACTCCATCTCAAAAAAAAAAAAAAAAAAAAGATGTACCCCTTTTAACCTAGTATGTAGCAATTTATGCCACAGAAGTAAGCCTGGATGTATGCAAAGACGTAGCTCTGAATATGTTTATTGCATTGCCATCTTAAAAAACAAATGTAGCCCAGATACTGGCTGTGCAGTTTCTCATCACCAGCCAACCTGAGTCAAGATTTGGCAATTACTTACATTCACCATAGAGAACTCACTATATAAAAACCATTTAGGGCAGGGCGTGGTGGCTCACATCTGTAATCTCAGCACTTTGGGAGGCCGAGGTGGGTGGATCAACCTGAGGTCAGGGGTTCAAGACCAACCTGGCCAACATGGTGAAACCCCATCTCTACTAAAAATACAAAAAATTAGCCAGTTGTGGTGACATGCGGCTATAGTTCCAGTTACTTGGGGGCTAAGGCAGGAGAATCACTTAAACCTAGGAGGCAGAGGTTGCAGTGAGCTGAGATCGTGCCATTGCACTCCAGCCTGGGCAACAAGAGTGAAACTCTGTCTCAAAAAAAAAAAAAAAAAAAAAAAAGTCATTTAGTCATTAGCAATGATGGATGTAGTAAAGATTACATAGGGGAGATGTATACGAGGCTTTAATAACATTGAAACGTGCTCAGTACACAACTTGAAGTCCCTTAGAGGTGTCTTCCTTCTCCACAGCACTGAGCTGGAACCCTCATCCCTGAGATCCTTTTCCCATAGTCCTTAGTCCTTATCCTCCTTCTCTTCTCTCTTTCATGTAAAGTTACTTTTTTCCACTTGACTTTGGGCATCAGAGTCTATTCTGAACAGGACTCTTTTTTAACAAATTGGTTTCTTTTTAGAAAACATTATTGTAAATATTTGTGGAAAATATAAAAATTACGAGTTTCACAAAACACTGGAACACTCATGTTTTTTAAAAAAAGCGGGGAGATTTGTTAAATAAATTTTAGTGTTACTCGTTACTACATAAAACTTGTTGAGCTCTCATGGGCAACATGAGAATCCCTAGGTAAATGTGATCATTTCCATGGTTTTAGATATGACAAATGTGCTGACAACACTCAAATTTGTATTTCTAACACAATCTTTCCTGTGTTCCAGACATATTATCTCACTTTAGATTAATATATCTATAGTTAATGTCTCGTTGATACCTTGAACTTACCACATTCAACCTAGTCCTCATCTTGTTTCCCCCCGTCTTCCCAAACTCAGAAAATGCAGTACCATCTGAAAAGTTACTAAAGTCAGAAACTTAGTAGGCATCGCTAGTTCTTTCCTTCTTTCCCACTTCTTTCCATACCCAGTTGATTAACAAGTCTTTTAGCACTGCCTCCAAAATACAGTCATCAACGTCTTTTCATTCCCATTCCTCACCGCACTCCAGAAGTTTCCATGAAGAAAGCACTGTATATATAAAAGCATAGAGATCTAAAAGGGCTGGATTGTCTGAGGAAATTACAGGTGTATAAGGTTTGTAAGTCTATGTGGTTTCAAGGAGATGAGGCTGGAAAACATGTTCCTTAAAAGATGGGATTCAAGAGTGAAGGTGGCAGGTTTGGGTGAGGACCCATGCAGAGATCAGGCACAAACGCTTAGGCTGTCTCTTTTCCGAAATACTAGCAAAGGAAAGATGATACCAAACAAAGGAAACATAACACACAGTTTTAATAAGCAAAAAGAGGTAACAAGCTTTTTTCCTTCTCATCCAAAAGAATAGGTCTTGCTAAGTGTACATTACCAAAAGTATTATGGTTGTGAATAGGCTGGGCACCCATTAGAAAAGCAAAATAGGCTGGGTGTAGTCGCTCATGCCTGTAAATCCCAGCAGTTTGGGAGGCTGAGGCAGAAGAATCACTTAAGTTCGAGATTGCAATTAGTTATGATTGTGCCACTGTACTCCAGCCTGGGCAACAGAGTGAGAACCTGTTTCAAAAACAAGAAAGCAAAAATAATAAAACTACACATGTTAACTTTTAGTTATGGGTGAATTTATTTAATCTCAAAGGCAGAACTAGCTTTAAGTTGGCATATTTTAACTTTGGAGGAACACCCAGCACATACTTGCTTTCTTTTTTTCTTCTTCTTTACTATGTTAAAAAATTAAGATATAAATCATATGCCATAAAATTCATCTTTTTACATGTACGATTCAGTGATTTTAGTACTTTCATAAGGTTGTAAAACTATTACAACTATGTAATTCCAGAACATTTTTGTCATCTTCAAAGTAAACCTCCCACCTATTAGCAGTAATTCACCATTCTCCCTCTCTCCAGAAGTCCCTGTTAACTACTTTAATCACCCTTCTGTCTCTATGGATTTGGCTATTCTGAACATTTCATGTAAATGAAATCATACAATATGTGATCTTTTGCGATTGGCCTATTTCACGTAGCATGATGTTTTCAAGGTTCATCCATGCTGCAGCATGCATCAGTACTTCATTCCTTTATATGGCTAAATAATATTTTAAATGATATTTTATTTTGTGGATATACTACCCTTTATCTATCCATTCATCACTAATGGGCATTTGGGCTGTTTTCATTTTTTGACTATTATAAATAATGTCACTATGGACATTTGTTTACAAGTTTTTATGTGGACCTATAGTTTCATTTCTCTTGGATATATACTTACAAGGTGACTTGCTCGGTCATATGGTAACTCTGTATTTAACTTTTTATGGAACTACCAAGCCATTTTTCTAAAGTGGCTGCACCATTTTACATTCCCATTAGCAATGGATTCTAATTTCTCCACATTCTTGCCAACACTTGTTATTGTCTGTTTTGTGTTGTTCTTATGGCCATCTTAGGGGCTTGCTTTCTTTTCTGCTCTCTGAGGTCCTACCTCACTTGCTGGTTGAAACCCAGTATTTCACTTTTCATTCTTTATTTTTAATAATCTGAGGGTGATTGAAAATGGCAGACTACACAGTGTTTTAAGAATCCAGAAATTTCTAGCTAGCCTGGAATATTTGGAAGTTCTGGTAACATTGGGCAACAATTGGTTGGAAATTAGTAGAGGCCTTTCAATGTTCACCATCTTCTACTGTCTTACACCTGAGCTGCTTTTTATATTTATTTTTTTACCTGGCTCCATAGATAACTGAATTTGAGGCTCCTGGTTAAAACAATCTGACATAACTTAATCGTGAATGTTGAATCTCAGAGCAATAAATAAGGTACTCTAAAAATAAACCTAACCAAGGAGGCAGGAATAGAAACTTTATGAGGAAAATTATTAAACCTTTACTGAAAGAGATCAAAGAAGATCTAAATAAATGAAGAGAAATAACATGTTCAAGGATAGAAGGACTCAATTCACCCTAACATAATCGAATTCAATATAACACAATTAAAACTTCAACAGGATTACTCATGGAAATTTAACAAAATAAGTCTAAAATTGTTTGGAAATGTAAAAGGCTGAGAATAACTTAAGACACTCCTGAAGAAGAATATTGTTGAAGGAGAGTTTCTCTACCAGATAATCACATGATTTACAAAGCTATAGGTGATTAAGATGGTGTGATATTTGAATAATAATCAGTGGAACAGAATATAAGAGCTGGTAACAAACATGCACAATTTATAACTTTATGTATCAATAGATTTGGCACTGCAAACTATAAACATTAAAAAATTATTTAAGAAATAATCGACAAAGCCCAGACGCAGAGAAAATGGCGGCAGCTGTCGAAGCGGTGGCCGAGGTGGCGGCGACGGAGATCAAAATGGAGGAGGAGAGCGGCGCGGCAGGCGTGCCGAGTGGCAGCGGGGCTCCGGGCCCTAAGGGTGAAGGAGAACGACCTGCTCAGAATGAGAAGAGGAAGGAGAAAAACATAAAAAGAGGAGGCAATCGCTTTGAGCCATATGCCAATCCAACTAAAAGATACAGAGCCTTCATTACAAACATACCTTTTGATGTGAAGTGGCAGTCACTTAAAGACCTGGTTAAAGAAAAAGTTGGTGAGGTAACATACGTGGAGCTCTTAATGGACGCTGAAGGAAAGTCAAGGGGATGTGCTGTTTTTGAATTCAAGATGGAAGAGAGCATGAAAAAAGCCGCGGAAGTCCTAAACAAGCATAGTCTAAGTGGAGGACCACTGAAAGTCAAAGAAGATCCTGATGGTGAACATGCCAGGAGAGCAATGCAAAAGGCTGGAAGACTTGGAAGCACAGTATTTGTGGCAAACCTGGATTATAAAGTTGGCTGGAAGAAACTAAAGGAAGTATTTAGTATGGCTGGCGTGGTGGTCCGAGCAGACATTCTTGAGGATAAAGATGGAAAAAGTCGTGGAATAGGCACTGTTACTTTTGAACAGTCCATTGAAGCCATGCAAGCTATATCTATGTTTAATGGCCAGCTGCTATTTGATAGGCCAATGCATGTCAAGATGGATGAGAGGGCCTTACCAAAGGGAGATTTCTTCCCTCCTGAGCGTCCACAGCAACTTCCCCATGGCCTTGGTGGTATTGGCATGGGGTTAGGACCAGGAGGGCAACCCATTGATGCCAATCACCTGAATAAAGGGCATTGGAATGGGAAACATAGGTCCCGCCGGAATGGGAATGGAAGGCATAGGATTTGTAATAAATAAAATGGGAGAAATGGAGGGGCCCTTTGGTGGTGGTATGGAAAACATGGGTCGATTTGGATCTGGGATGAACATGGGCAGGATAAACGGTGGAGGTGGAGGCAGCGTCCCTAGGATCGAGAGGATGGGTCCTGGCATTGACCACCTCGGGGGTGCCGGCATGGAGCACATGGGCGCAGGCCTCGGCCACGGCATGGATCTCGTGGGCTCTGAGATCGAGCGCATGGGCCTGGTCACGGACTGTATGGGTTCCGTGGAGCGCATGGGCTCTGGCATCTAGCGCGTGGGCCCGCTGGGCCTCGACCACATGGCCTCCAGCATTGAGAGCATGGGCCAGACCATGGAGCGCATTGGCTCTGGCGTGGAGCGCATGGGTGCCGGCATGGGCTTCGGCCTCGAGCACGTGGCCGCTCCCATCGACCGTGTGGGCCAGACCATTGAGCGCATGGGCTCTGGCGTGGAGCGCATGGGCCTGAGCATGGAGCGCATGGTGCCCGCAGGTATGGGGGCTGGCCTGGAGCGCATGGGCCCCGTGATGGATCGCATGGCTACCAGCTTGGAGCGCATGGGCGCCAACAACTTGGAGCGGATGGGCCTGGAGCGCATGGGTGCCAACAGCCTTGAGCGCATGGGCCCTGCCATGAGCCCGGCCCTGGGCGCTGGCATCGAGCGCACGGGCCTGGCCTTGGGTGGCAGTGGCGGTGCCAGCTTTGACTGCGCCATCGAGATGGAGCGTGGCAACTTTGGAGGAAGCTTCGCAGGTTCCTTTGGTGGAGCTGGAGGCCATGCTCCTGGGGTGGCCAGGAAGGCCTGCCAGATATTTGTGAGAAATCTCCCATTCGATTTCACATGGAAGATGCTAAAGGACAAATTCAACGAGTGCGGCCACGTGCTATATGCCGACATCAAGATTGAGAACAGGAAGTCCAAGGGGTGTGGTGTGGTTAAGTCCGAGTCACCAGAGGTGGCTGAGAGAGCTTGCCGGATGATGAATGGCATGAAGCTCAGTGGCTGAGAGACTGACGTTCTAATCGATAGAAATGCTTAAGCAGTTGCCTTTTTTAAACATCGAAACCAGACCTCTGAATTTGTATTTTTTCTTGTTAACAATTTTAATTTGTTGGCTGGATGTATAAAGATGTTTAAAAAATTCAGTTGCTTTTTGGGGTAATTTAAATTACTTTTTTAATGACTGGGGTTCCATTTGACTGTTTGCATTGAGATTGCAATGTGCGCAATTTTTTTTGTAGTTGTGGCATCTTGTTGACATCGGATATGACTTTGATAATAAATACTGGTTCCTGAAAAAAAAAATGATAATCCTGGGACAATTTGTTATCCATATGGGAAAAAATACAGTACTCATTTGATCTATAAAAATAAATTTTAGGCTGCTTAAAGACCACGTAGGCCAAAGCACAGTGACTCGTACCTGTAATTCCAGTACTTTGGGAGGCCAAGGTGGGAAGATTGCTTGATGCCAAGAGTTCAAGACCAACGTGGGCAATATAGCGGGACTACATCTCTATAAAAAAAATCACCGTATGTAGGGGTACACCCCGGTTGTTCCAGCTACTCAGGAGGCTGAAGTGGGAGGATTGCTTGAGCTCAGGAGGTTGAGGCTGCAGGAAAAAAAAAAGAGACTTCATGTGAAAGCAAAAGTTTAAAACATTTAGAAACAAATATACAAGAACATTTATATGACATAAAGGAAAGAAGGAATTTTTAAGACACTAAAAACATATCCTCAATGAAAAATATTGATTAAGTGATATTTTTTCAGCAAAGGACAAACTGAAAACATTGAAAAGACAATTCACAAAAAGGAAGAAATAGTTTCAAAAAAGAAAATTGGAAAATAATGGTATTCAGAATATGTAAAGAACTTTTGCAAATCAATGAGAAAAAGACAAACAACTAAGTTAAAATATTCAGAGGAAAATTCAGAATGGCCAATAAATATATAAAAACATGGTAAGTATTATTCCTTATTGTTCCTTTTGTGTAAATGTGATTTTCTTTGGTGACAAAGCCATAGGTACTCAACTGTTGTTTGTTGCCTACATTCAAAAGTGAAAGATTTGTTAAATTTCAGTTACAGTTTGGTATTTTTTTCTTTTTCTTTTTTTTTTTTTTAGACAGGGTTTCTCTCTGTTGCTCAGGCTGGGGTACAGTGGCACAATCTCAGCGCACTGCAACCTCCACTCCCAGGCTCAAGCGATCCCGGCACCTCAGCCTCCTGAGTAGCTGGGACTATAGGCATTTGCCACCATGCTTAATTTTTGGATTTTTGGTAGAGACAGGATTTCCTCATGTTGCCTAGGCTGGTCTCGAACTCCTGAAGTGATCCTCCCACCTTGGCCTCCCAAAGTGCGATGAGCCACTGCACCCAGTCATTCATTAGATCAATGTATTAATAAAATACAACTAATATCAATGAGAAGAAATGAAAAAATCTGACACTTCCAAGTATTAACAAGGACATAGGCCAATGGGAACTAAAAATCACTCCTAAGTGGAGCAAAATTGTTCAAAATATTTCCAGAAAACCATTTGTCATTATTTCAAATTTCAAGATGCTGATAACTTACTACTCAACAACTGGAGCACTCACAACCTCATACAATAGGAGATAGGTACAAGAATATTCTGGCAGCATTGTTTGTAATACCAAAAAAATTTGAATCAATCAACAGAAGAATAGATAAATATATTTTGGCAGATTTATCTGATATGGTTTACCTGTTTTGTCCCCTCCACATCTCATGTTAAAATGCGATCTCCAATGCTGGAGGTAGTCCTAGTGGGAGATGTTTGGGTCATGAGGGTGGATCCCTTATGAATGGCTTGGTGCTGTCCTCATAGCAGTGAGTTCTCACTCTATGTTCATGTGAGAGCTGGTTGTTTAGAAGAGTCTGGCACTTACTCCCTGTCTCTTTTTCTTGCTCTTGCCTTGTGATATGCCGGCTCCCCCTTTGCCTTCTGACATGATTGTAAGTTTCCTGAGGCCTCACCAGAAGCAGATGCTGATGCCATGCTGCTTGGATAGCCTGCCTAACCATTTGACAGAAAACAAACCTCCTTTCTTTATAAATTACCCAGTCTAAGGTATTCCTTTATGGCAATGCAAACAGACTAACACATATCTAATGGCATGCAATACAGTACTGAAAACAAATAACACTAACGCTGTTGCATCAATGTATATGACAATTCTTAACAAATGAAATATTGAGTGAAAATGAAAGTTAGGAACATGTACGTTTATGCCAATATTATGGAAAGTTTGAGAACATGCACAAAACTAAACAATGTATTGATTAGGAGTACATTCACAGGTAGTAAAACTACAAGGACAAGCAAAAAAAACGATAGAAAAGAAATTACAGGAGAGTGATTAGTTAACCTCTGAGCAAGGGAGAGAAGATGCAAACAGGGAAAGACAAAGAAGAGGCTCCAATGTTATGCTGTATTTCCTAAAAATGGGTTGTGGGTACACCTAGGCATGTGTGCATCACATATACTCAAAGTAGTAAATAAAATCTCAGAAGAGGTGTTTTGTTTGTTTTGTTTTGAGACAGAGTCTTGCTATGTCACCCAGGCTGGAGTGCCATGACATGATCTCGGCTCACTACAAACTCTCCCTCCTGGGTTCAAGTGATTCTCCTGCCTCAGCTTCCCATGTAGCTGGGAGGCCTGTGCCACCACGCCCAGCTAATATTTGTATTTGTAGTAGAGACAGTGTTTCACCATGTTGGCCAGGCTGATCTCAAACTCCTGACCTCAAGTGATTCACCTGCCTCGGCCTCCCAAAGTGCTGGGATTACAGGCATGAGCCACTGAGCTCAGCCTCAGAAGAGTTTTAATGAAGAAGGATGCTGAGAGAGGAATGAGTTAACAGGGAGCTGGGGTTGTGTAGGAGTATAAAATGGAGAAGGGGGAGTTAAAGAAAGAAGACTTGACTTCAGTATTGTATCCAAGGTTGGCCATTTCTAAGATAGTGGCTCTATTTCTTTCTACTTAAATCCCACAGAAAGAAAATTGGGAAAAGTTACATATTTTCTCTTAATATTCTATATAGGAGTTACTACTCCTCAGGGCACAGAAACTAAAAGGGTGAAAACTAGAATAAAGTAATTTCCTTTTTTCTCTCTTTAAAGGGGGTGCTGAATGAAAGAGCAGTGGGTTGAGAGTTAGGAACCTAGTTTACTAGTTTTGCTGTTTTAAATTAATCATGTGACTTTGGGTAAATAATCTATCCTAATTGAACCTCAGTTTCCTAAACAGATGATTTCTAAAGCTTAGCTTTCAGTTCAGTTATTCCATGAGTTAGAGAGTCTTTCAACCAAAAAGCAAGTAGTACATTTATCATTTTAATAAAGACATATTCTATTAATTTGGAAAAGCTGAAGACAGTATTAATTTTCCTCCCACAGTCTTAATGAAGAAATAAAGAAACTAATTTTCCATTACCATTCAAGGGGCAATCCACTCCTTCACAGATAGTGAAATTAATGTAACAGATCCAACCAAATGAACAATCTACACATTTTTCTTCCCCTCTCCAATTCTAAGCCTTGGAACTGTATTTTACATTAAAAAGTTTAAAAGTTCACTAAAAATTAATGCAGTTTTAAGACTGCAGCTTACATATAATGAATGCAGCTTACATATAATGAATTTAGAGCAAAATATCTGCAGTGTCCAGTATCTTTGAGTAAGTAACATTTATAATTACCTTCATTTGTTGATGAAGCACAGCAGCTGTTGTGATATTTACTAATTATAATTTCCCTAATTTAAATAACTTGTACCTATAAGGCATGCTTTTCCTAAGGTATTCAGGGTGGCAAGTAGTTATTAAATCATTTATCTTTACAACATATCAATGAAGCTAGTAGGAGCAAGTGTTGTTCTCATTATTTAAAGGAGAAGATTAAAAGTCAAGGATTAGGTCATGATCACACAATAATTTTTTTGTCATGAACATTAAGACTAGAACCAAAGAAATGTATATATTCCTCCCCCATCCACCTTCCTTCCTATTTAGGGGCAGTTCTCTGTTGTGTGTAACTCTAGTGGGATGCAGGGTCTGCCTTCCACTACTGAAACCAAAGAAGGGTGATGTTTCTTTTCCCAGGCTTGTGGCAGCAAGAGTAAGGGCACCTTATCTAGGCTCCAGGATCTGGAAACTCCAACTCAGGGAATGACACACAGATGCAGAAAGAATTTAGGAATTACTTGTAATGCTCAAGACAGCAAGTCTACAGTCCAGTTCTGTGTGTGACCCCCTTTCGCCCCCTAGCGTCCTAACTAGGCTCTTCCTCTATTATTGTCTAGGTTGTGGCTCTTGCTACTCAGGCTGCTTCTGCTTCTGCCATTTTCTGGATCTACTCCTTCAGGCTTCTTATTTTGTGAGCTCACAATATCCTTCCAATAAATTCTCTTCTGCTTATGTTAGCCAGAGCTGTTTTCAGTTGCTTGCATTAATAGGAATAATGTCTGTGTAGTAGGATTATAAATTTATAAAATTATAATTTTCTGAAGAATTTTCTTCAGAAAATTACCTCAAGTCAGCTTTGTGTTTTATATTTTTGTTTAACTCAGACCCGCATTTTGGATACAGTTTCTTACACTTGACTTGACTCACTGAACTCTATGAATAAAGGGGTCCAGCAAGCATTTTATTATATTTTATAGCAAGAACACAGGTTCTCTTAACCTTACTTCTGCTGAAGGCATTATATTTTTATCCCTAAATTGTCCTAGATGCTTATAGTGTTTAAGTTTTGCATTACATTTAAACATTTCTCTATCACATTAGTTGAAGTTTAGCTGCAAAATCATAATGAGCCTGGGAACATGGCCTTTAGGAGAATGTCAAACACATATTTTTTACTGGGTATAATTTATAAGGTTAAAATGGAATTCTATGATATGATGCAAAGAAAAGCAAGATGCCAGGAAGTGTGTATAGAATGATTTCAATTTTATAAACATATGTGAATAGAAAAAAGTACTGGCAGGATAGATAATGAAAATACTAATAGGAATAATGTCTGGGTATTGGGATTATAAGTTAGAGTTCTGTGTACTTTATTTGGCATTAAACAGTTAACATATTATTTCATAATTATGGAAAACCATAATAATTTAAAAGCTTGTTTCTTAAATTTACAAAGGTAGAAAAATATTTCTTATAAAAGCAGGAAGAACAGTATTAATCACTTGGCTTCAACAATTATCAACACATGGCCTTTTTTTTTTTTTTTTTTTTTTTATACGGAGTCTCGCTCTGTGTCTTAGGCTGGAGTATGATAGCACGATCACAGCTCACTGCAACCTCCGCCTCCCAGATTCAAGTGATTCTCCTGACTTAGCCTCCCAAGTAGCTGGGACTACCGGCATCATGCCCAGCTAATTTTTGTATTTTTAGTAGAGACAGAGTCTCACCACATTGGCTAGGCTGGTCTTAAATTCCTGACCCTCAAGTGATCTAAGTTTCTCTTGCTATGTCTTGTGAAATTTTTAACCGACTTCATATGGATGTTTCAAGCCATATCTGGCCAGAATATCAATTTGTATGGTAGATAAATCTGATCTGAAGAATTTTCTTCAGAAAATTACCTCAAGTTGGCTTTGTGTTTTATATTTTTGTTTAACTTAAACCCACATTTTGGATACAGTTTCTTACACTTCACTTGACTCACTGAACCCTATGAATAAAGGGGTCCAGCAAGCATTTTAGTATATTTTATAGCAATGTAAGTTTTAAGAGTCCTTTCATCCCTTTCCTACTTATGTGGAATGCCTGTTAATGTCATAGGGATTTACTATAAATGATTGAAATAAAGGGAGTCTGTGACCTTGCAAAGTTTGTAAGCAGTCTCTAGGTATATAAATGGTATTACTTGTTTATGAACATCTAATAAAAGTTCAAATAGCATTAACATGAAAAGCAGAAAATAAGATGTAGAAGATATGTGTATATCAGTAATTGAAGAGAATTGAAAGGGAAGTTGAATTAATTATCTGGGTAACTGCCTCATTTTTTCATTTTTAAGGCTGGGACACTATTGGGAGAAACTCACTCTACTCAGGCTGAGTAATGGAAGTGCCTTCTTTGGGATATAAGGTTCTGTATGTTTGAATTAGTGTATCAGTGATTGCAGGGATAGAACTACTTTCTGATGACTTTTTTTTCTGTTCTCTTAAGTTGATTTGTCTCTGTACCCACTCTTTTATTCTGCAGTTTGAGTCAGGGAAAGAACAGGTAAGTATTTAATCTATATTCTGAACTAATTTTGGAGGAAGAAGTGGTTGAAGGTTGGGCAAAGGATGAATATTTACTACATATATCAGCATTAGTGGAGTCGCTTTTTTTCAGTCTCAGTGTAAATATTCAATAAGGGATATCCCTACTTAGAATCAAAGGCATTCAAACAGACAGGGCTTAAGTAAACCTTTGTTTTGAGGTTATTGACTAAATATTTTTTGTTTATTTGTTTGTACATTAAAGACTATCATAAAACAAATGGACTAAATCTTTAACCACAGTATAAAAATAAGAAGAAGGAAGAGAATATGGAAGGCACAGGGCAACTCATCCAATACTTCTGGGAAAATACTTGGCTTATTGCACAAAAGAATAGTTCCGTATTTGAAACCGTAGGCAAAAGATAGGGTCAGTTGACTGTTAATGTGAAAACTTAGCTAATTTGAATCTCCTGGCCATCCCTGGTGTTTTAAGCACTCACTTCTAGTTTGTAAAGAAAGCTCTTGACTACGAAGAAGTTACTGGAAATTGTGTCTTTGGCTGGCACCAGTGGCTCACACCTGTATTCCCAGCACAGTGGGAGGCCAAGGCAGGCAGATCACCTGAGCCCAGGAGTTTGAGACCTGCCTGGGTGAAACCCCACATCTACTAAAAATACCAAAATTAGCAGCGCATGGTGGTGTGCACCTGTAGTCCCAGCTACTCCGGAGGCTGAGGCAGGAGAATCACTTGATCTTGGGAGGCAGAGGTTGCAGTGAGCTGTGATCATGTCATTGCACTCCAGCCTGGGCAACAGAGTGAGATACTGTCTCAAACAAAGAAAAAAAAAAAAAAAGTAAAGAAATGATGTCTTCAATTTGACAAGAATACCAGGTTTAGGGTGGGTGTGGTGGCTCAAGCCTGTAATTCCAGCACTTTGGGTGGCTGAGGGGGGTGGATCACCTGAGGTCAGGAGTTTGAGACTAGCCTGGTCAACTTGGTGAAACCCTGTCTCTACTAAAAATATGAAAAAATTTGCTGGGTGCCCTGGCATGCACCTGTGGTCCCAGCTATTCAGGAGGGTAAGGCAGAAGAATTGCTTGAACCTGGGATGGGGAGGTTGCAGTAAGCTGAGATTGTGCACTCCAGTCTGGGCAACAGAGCAAGATTCTGTCTCCAAAAAAAAAAAAAAAAAAAAAAAAACGAAGGAGGAAGTTAAATTGTCTCTATTTGCAGACGACATGATTGTGTATCTAGAAGACCACATCGTCTCAGCCCCAAATCTCCTGAAACTGATAAGCAAGTTCAGCAAAGTCTCAGGATACAAAATCAATGTGCAAAAATCACGTGCATTCCTTTACACCAAGAACAGACTTAAAGAGAGCCAAATCGAGAACAAACTTCCATTCACAATTGCCACAAAGAGAATAAAATGCCTAGGACTACAACTAACAAGGAACGTAAAGGACCTCTTCAAGGAGAACTACAAGCCACTGCTCAACGAAATAAGACAGGACACAAACAGATGGAGAAACATTCCATGTTCATGGTTAGGAAGAATCAATATCATGAAAATGGCCATACTGCCCAAAGTAATTTACAGATTCAATGCTATCCCCATCAAGCTACCAATGACCTTCTTCGCAGAACTGGAAAAAATCACCTTAAACTTCATATGGAACCAAAAGACAGCCCGCATAGCCAAGTCAATTCTAAGCAAAAAGAACAAAGCGGGAGGCATCACACTACTGGACTTCAAACTATACTACAAGGCTACAGTAATCAAAACAGCATGATACTGGTACCAAAACAGAGATATAGACCAATGGAACAGAACAGAGGTCTCAGAGGCAACACAACATATCTACAACCGTCTGATCTTTGACAAACCAGACAAAAACAAGCAATGGGGAAAGGATTCCCTGTTCAATAAATGGTGTTGGGAAAGCTGGCTAGCCACGTGCAGAAAGCGGAAACTGGACCCCTTCCTGACACCTTACACTAAAATTAACTCCAGAT
>NW_022436954.1:29837788-29843586 GCF_009761245.1 Sapajus apella
CCTAACACCATAAAAACCCTAGAAGAAAATCTAGGCAAAACCATTCAGGACATAGGTGTAGGCAAGGACTTCATGACCAAAACACCAAAAGCATTGACAACAAAAGCCAAAATAGACAAATGGGACCTAATCAAACCCCACAGCTTCTGTACAGCAAAAGAAACAGTCATTAGAGTGAATCGGCAACCAACAGAATGGGAAAAAATTTTTGCAGTTTACCCATCTGACAAAGGGCTGATATCCAGAATTTACAAAGACCTAAAACAGATTTACAAGAAAAAAACTAACAAGCCCATTCAAAAGTGGGCAAAGGATATGAACAGACACTTTACAAAAGAAGACATACATGAGGCCAACAAACATATGAAAAAATGCTCATCATCACTGGTCATCAGAGAAATACAAATCAAAACAACATTGAGATACCATCTCACACCAGTTAGAATGGTGATCATTAAAAAATCTGGAGACAACAGATGCTGGAGAGGATGTGGAGAAATAGGAACACTTTTGCACTGTTGGTGGGAGTGTAAATTAGTTCAACCATTGTGGAAGACAGTGTGGCGATTCCTCAAGGATCTAGAAATAGAAATTCCATTTGACCCAGCAATCCCATTACTGGGTATATATCCAAAGGATTACAAATCGTTCTACTATAAGGACACGTGCACACGAATGTTCATTGCAGCACAGTTTACAATAGCAAAGACCTGGAACCAACCCAAATGCCCATCGATGATAGACTGGATAGGGAAAATGTGGCACATATACACCATGGAATATTATGCAGCCATCAAAAACGATGAGTTTGTGTCCTTTGTAGGGACATGGATGAACCTGGAAACCATCATTCTCAGCAAACTGACACAAGAGCAGAAGATCAAACACCGCATGTTCTCACTCATAGGCGGGTGTTGAACAATGAGAACACATGGACACAGGGAGGGGAGCACTACACACTGGGGTCAGTTGGGGGGAAATAGGGGAGGGATGGTGAGGGGTGGGGAGCTGGGGAGAGATAGCAAGGGGAGAAATGCCAGATGTAGGTGATGGGGAGGAAGGCAGCAAATCACACTGCCACATGTGTACCTATGCAACAATTTTGCATGTTCTTCACATGTACCCCAAAACCTAAAATGCAATCAAATAAATAAATGGGGGAAAAAAATACAGGTTTAATTACCTTCAAAATGATTACATACTGCATTTTTAGATCATAATTTAATTAAAGATATCCAGACATGATTAGCCATCTAATCTTCAAATATAAAGAAAAATCTATAGCATTATGTCATATTATACTATCTAGGATAATTGATTAATGCCTACTATTTCAGGCATGGCAACATAAGATAGCTTCGATTTTGTGGCACTATACAAAATTCAAGATCTAGTCAAGCTAAAGGTATAAAAATTCTATTTTATATGTTCCCTTATGGAATTGACTAAAGAATTAAATCCTAAGAACTAAATTCATAAGTGATTTGTTAATATTTAATACAAGGTGCATGCTGCTTAGTACATTAGTCTATTGGTGAAGACAAACTAGTATAAAAAATTATGGCAAATACTGGCCAGGTTTGGTGACCCATGCCTGTAATCCCAACACTTTGGGAGGCTGAGGCAGGAAGATCACCTGACGTCAGGAGTTGAGACCAGCCTGGCCAAAATGGTGAAGCCCCGTTGCTACTAAAAATACAAACATTAGCCAGATGTGGTGGCAGGCATCTGTAATCCCAGCTATTCAGGAGGCTGAGGTAGGCAAATCACTTGAACCTGGGAGGAGGAGGTTGCAGTGAGCCAAGATCGTACCACTACATTCCAGCCTGGGTAACAGAGTGAGATTCCATCTCAAACAAACAAACAAACAAAAAGTTATGGTAAATACAATGGCTCAGGCCTGTAATCCCAGAACTTTGGGAGACCCAGGCTGGTAGATCACTTGAAGCCATGAGTTTGAGACCAGCCTGGCTATCATGGTGCAACCCTCTCTCTACTAAAAATACACACAAACACACAAAATTAGCCGGACATGGTGGTACACACCTGTGGTCCCAGCTCCTTGGGAGGCTGACACATGAGAATTGCTTGAACCCAGGAGGTAGAGGCTGCAATGAGCTGAGATCATGCCACTGCACTCCAGCCTGGGCAACAGAGCAAGACTCTGTCTCAAGAAGAAAAAGGTTATGGTAAATAGTTTCAGAAAAAGGGATGATCTGAAGCTGTGATAGGCAGGTACAAGAGGTTCTCCTCCATAGCAGTAGTTATTAGTCAGTGGTTCACACACTTTAGTGTAATAATCACCAGGAATTGCTTGTTAGAACAATCTTTAAATTATAACGTAGGATGAGTTTTTGTTAGAAAGAATTCTGTATACAGTATATGTAAGCCCATCAATTGCTTGTTGATCCTTGTAACTTGCTTTTATATTTTGGTATACAGCTTTTTCCTTGATCATCTATCACTTTACAGAAGTGTACAATCTTAGCATAATGGTGTTATGTCATATTAACCAATAGTCTTACAATTGGTGATACTAATGAAGACTCTGAGGGATGACAAGATGATGACAAAATTTTTGATTCACTAAGATTAAACTATGGTTGGTGTGTTTTGATATTTTAAGAATATTTTACTGTGTTTTTTGGTCATGGCTTCATGATATTAGTAACTTTTTATAAATAGAACTTTAAATTAATTAGACATTTCATATAGTAATAATACCAGAAAAAAAGAGAATGAGAGAACAACAAATGTTAGTGCAGCAGGCAGTCATCTATGAAGTATGATATTTAGAGGGACATACCTGATAGAAAATATCCTTTTTATAGGCTGTTATTGTGACTGAAATTTGGCTATCAGAGATATTGATTTGCATATGATTAACAGATATTGAGTTTTCACTGTGTATCTAGTACTTTATACTCATCGTCTCAACTAACTCTCTAATAATCCAATAAAGTATGTAATGTTATTATCTCTACTTTAAAGATGAATAATTTAATGTCCTCTTCTCTATGTTCTCTTCCTGGGTGATCTAACTTAGTTCCATGGATTAAGCACCTTATTCTCTTAACTTCCAAATTTGTATTTCCAGCTGAAACCCTTCTTTAAGCTTCAGACCCAGTTGAACATTTCCAGTTGCCTTTTTGACTTTTCCATGTGGATGTCTCATAGATACCTTAAACTTGACATCTGCAAATATAGAACCACTGATTTTTGTAGCAGATGCTATTGGCTCCCTATTTAACTTTATTTTCTCCTTCTTTATTATTGGCAGAGTCATAATTTTGTTAGGTTTTCTATACGCCTACCCACCATGTGGATTGGGGAAGAGTAGCTGAGATTACAGACGCCCACCACCATGCCCTGCTAATTTTTGTATTTTTAGTAGAGACAGGGTTTCACCATGTTGGCCAGGCTGGTCTCGAACTCCTGACCTCGTGATCCACCCGTCTCAGCCTCCCAAAGAACTAGGATTACAGGCATGAGCCACTGCGCCCAGCGCTTTTCATTAAATTTTGAATTAGAAGCTCAAAAGAAAACCTATTCTATTAGGAAAAAAGAAAAAGTCTTATTAAGATTATGCCTAACCTCAATTTTAGAATAAGGATAATTTTTTAAAATATGTAGATAAAGTCTCACTGTGTTGTCCAGGCTGGAGTGCAGTGGCTTGATCATAGTCTACTGCAACCTTGAATTCAAGAATAACTTTTGACTTTTTCTCACATGTGCATTAATCTAAAATAAGTTTAAATAAAATAAATAAATCATAAGTTCACGTAAAACCGCTCTCATGGTGTAGGTAGTACATATTCTAGATAATTATTTGTAGTTGATTAATCCATGATACTGATATTGACACTTAAAATTCAATAGCTAATTGACATGTTACTATATTATATATAACGTAAAACTCTAGAGTGAAAATATACAGTAAATTTTAGAAAGATTTCAACTACAATTTGTGATGCTACCAATTATTACATGAAAATTTTAAAGCTATATGCAACTCTGACTATAAATATTTATCCATTAATATTTATTAAATGTACGTTATGTGCCAAGCACTGTGCTGAGGTTACAGATACAAAGATGAATATCCTCTGCTCACAAGCATGAAAAGAAATAACTATAATGAAATGTAGTAAGTGCTATAACTATAACAAGTTATAAGCACTTGTTATTACTACAGCATTTAAGTAGACTGCAGAAACCCATTCATTTACTTTGTGCATACAAGTTATTCTTATAAGGTTGGGCACGGTGGCTTATGCCTATAATCCCAGCACTTTGGGAGGCCAAGCCAGGAGGATCACTTGAGCCCAGGAGTTCAAGACCAGCCTGAGCAACACAAGGAGACCCCTGTCTCTACAAACAAACAAAACAGCTGGGTATGGTGGCGTGCGCCTTTGGTCCCAGCCCAGGAGGTTGAGGTTGCAGTTAGTGGTGATTGTGCCACTGCACTCCAGCTTTGGTGATGAGTGAGACCTTGTCTAAAATACTAATACTAATACTAGCACAACAGCTCACACTTTTTGAATGCTTACTGTCAGCCAAGCACAGTGCTATGCACTTTATGCACCTTATCTGTCATATTTATATCTTAGAGGTAGGTAAGATAGGTAAGGAGGTTGGGTGGCCCTTCTCCAAAATGCTTGGGACCCGAAGTGTTTCAGATTTCAGGGATTTTTTTGGATTTTGAAATATTTGTACATTCACAATGGGATATGTTGGGTTACAGACCCAAATCTAAACACAAAATTCACTTATGTTTCCTATGCACCTTATGCACATAGCCTGATGGTAATTTTACACAATATTTTTAATAACTTTGTATGTGAAACAACATTTTGATGGCAGTCTGTCATATGAAGTCCAGTGTAGAATTTTCCACTTGTAGCATCATGTTGGTGCTCAGAAGTTTCAGATTTGGGAACATTTAGGATTGCAGATTTTTGGATTAGGAATGACCATACTGTATCATTATTATTCCCATTTTATCAATGTGGATTTTGAGGCATAGAGATGTCAAATGCCTTATCCAATGTCCTGAGCTAGTAAATGGCAGAGTAAGATTTGCACCAAGCCATTTACTCTTAAGCACTATGCTGCGTGCCATCTACTGTGCTAGCCATTGAGGCTTTAAAAGCATATATGACAAAGACCCTGTCCTCAAAAAGTTCACAGTCTATTAAGAGAGAGAAAGTGTACACAGATAATTGCAAGGGCCTGTGATAAATACTACAATAAAGATATGTACGGTAGAGTGATTGCACCAAGCAGGGAATGATTAGTTCTACTTAGATGGGAGTGGAGAGTTGATGAAATTTCAAAGAGGAGACCTGTGAACTGGAATTTAAAAAATGAGAAAGCGTTTTTAGATAGGCCTAGTGACAGTAAAGAGTATCCAGGTAGAGGAAGCAGCATGGACAAAGAAAGGCAAAGGGAACTGCTGGTGGTGGTAGAGTCAGGATATGCCAGGCAAGTGGAGGAAGACGTACAGAGTTCTAAACTTGTTTTTTTGAGACAAGGCCTCACTCTGTCACCTAGGCTGGAGTGCAGTAGCGCAATCATAGCTCACTGCAGTCTCAAACTCCTAGGCTCAAGTGATCCTTCTGCCTCAGCCTCCAAAGCAACTGGGACTATAGATGTATGCCACCATTACTGGCTCATATATAGTTTCTAACTACTGATAGAAACAGTTAGGTTTCTTTAAATGTTCGCATGTACCATGACATGAAAATGATATCCCCAAAGTGAAAATAATGGTTAAGTCCTTAAAATTTTTAAGTTTT